>NW_018397256.1:63674-70818 GCF_002168275.2 Theobroma umbraticum | reverse complement strand
CAATTTAAAATAATTTAAATGTCATAAATCCACTTACAGCAAGTAATAAAGCTTTTAATGGCATCGGTGACTATCAATGGACTTTTCTTGTCAATGAATAGCTTTTGTTTCACATTTTTTAATGCAAACATCAAATTATGAGCTTATTTAACTAAAAATGTAAAAAAATTCAACTAAAAATCACTTATAAAGTTAGAAATCCACTTAAAGTGAGTAACAAGGGTTTTGAAGGCATGAATGACTATAATAAACTCTTCTTGTCAAGGGATGGCTTTTGCTTTACATTTTCTAGTGCAAACATGAAATGCTGATCTGTTTGAACTAAAAATGTAAAAAAATTTAATTTAAAATTTATAAATCTACTTAAAGTGAGTAAAAAGGCTTCCGAAGGGATGAGTGAGTATGAATGGACGTTTCTTGTCAATCGATGGCTTTTGTTTCATGTTTCTCGATGCAAATAAAAAATTACGATTTGATTTAATCGAAAATGTAAAAATTTCAATTAAAATAGATGAAAAAGTTATAAACCCACTTAAAACGAGTAACAATGCTTTCGAAGACATGAGTGAGTATAAGTAGACTTTTCTTATGAATGGATGGCATTTGCTCACGTTTCTCAATGCAAATATTAAATTATGATCTGTTTTAGACTTTTCTTGTCAATAGATATCTTTTGTTTTACGTTTCTCGATGCAAACATTAAATGATGATTTGATTTAATGAAAAATGTAAGAAAATTCAATTTAAAATTGTTTAAAAAGTTATAGATGCACTTAAAGATTGTAACAAGACTTTCAAAGGCATGAGTAACTATAAGAGGACTTTTGTTGCCAATAGATGGCTTTTGCTTCACGTTTCCTGATGCAAACATAAAATGATAATCTGTATGAATAAAAAAAATAAAAAAATCAATTAAAAATCGATGAAAAAGTTATAAATCCATTTAAAGCGAGTAACAAAGCTTTTGAAGGCATGGGTGAGTATAAATCTATTTTTTTTTTGCCAATGGATGGCTTTCACTTCATGTTTCATAATACAAACATGAAATGGTGATCTATTTTAATAATAGACAAAAAAAATTCAATTCAAAATCGATGAAAAAGTTATAAATCTAGTTAAAGCGAGTAACAAGGCTTTTGAACCCTTGAGTGACTATAAATGGACTTTTCTTGTAAATGGATAGCTTTTGTTTCATGTTTCCCAATGCATACATGGAATGATGATCTATATTTTTCAAAAAAATTAATTTAAAAATGATGAAAAGGTTATAAATCCACTGAAGGTGAGTAATAAGGCTTATGAAGGCGTGAGTGCTGTTTTGTGAATGGATGGATTTTGATTCACGTTTCTTGATGCAAATATGAAATGATCATTTGTTTTAACAAAAAAGATAAAAACAAATTCAATTTAAAATTGATGAAAGAGTTATAAATCCAATTAAAGTAAGTATCAAGTCTTTCGAAATCGTGAGTGAGCATAAACAGACTTGATTTATCCATGGATGGCTTTTGCTTTATGTTTCCCAATGCAAACATCAAATTATAATCTGTTTTAACTAAAAATGTAAAAAAATTCAGTTTAAAATCATTTATAAATTTATAAATCCACTTAAAGTGAGTAATAAAGTTTTTGAAGGTACGAGTGCCTAGAAATGAATTTTTCTTATCAATCAATGGCTTTTGCTTCACGTTTTCCAATGCAAACATCAAATTATAATATGTTTTAATGAAAAATATAAAAGAAATCCAATTTAAAATTGATGAAAAAGTCATAAATTGATAACTCTATTATATAGAGTTATTTTGACACATTTTAGGGGTTAAGTAGCTAGATCTTTGAGATTTTATGTTCAGATTTTAATGTTTTAGGTGTCTTTCTAGTTTAAGTTTGATTACTTGTTAAGTGACTAATATAAGTTATTTTAATTAAATTTTATGTTGTTTTGTTTTAAATTACTTTAAGAGTAGTGATTGCTAATTTCTCTTTTGGCTTTTGTAGGAAATTGATGAAAAATGCTCATTTGATGAAAATCAGTGCAAGTATGGTGATGACTTCATTCATATATGTTTCAGTATTTTGACCATATCTCTCTCTAAACAACTCCAAATGAGGTGATTCTTGGATCACTAGAATTCTAAGAAGAAGGGTTAGAATGCTTATTTTTATCAATTCACCCAATTCTGATTGGATCATGGTAAAAATATTTGTCGAAGTCGGAGCACTGCAGTAGTATGCAAGGACTGAATATGATGTGATTCTTGACCCATTGAAAATTTAAGAGGCAGGGAGAAAACTTTTATGTTTACTACTTTGCCCAATTTGGAACATGTCAAGGTAAAACTCACGTTTTAAGTTGATAGACTGCCACAGCGCTGGGAGAACAAGGCTGCAGCGTTGATGAAACGGAAGCAAACATACAAAATTTCCAAAGAGCTCAGCGCGCAACGCGTTGGAGAAGTAGCGCCGCAGCGCTGGCGATTTCCAAATATAAAAGAAGTTGATAGGATTTTGAAAATTAGGTTATTTGGAGCCTATTTAAGGGACCTTTTTGATAGATTTTGAGGAAGAGGCAACAAGCAACTATTCTGAAGATTTGAAGCCAAGGAACAAAGCAAGAAAACAAGAGAATTGGAGGGAGAATCAAGATCACAAACTCTAACTATTAGTTTTCTCTCTTACTTTTGTGTTTTTCTTATTTTCTTTGACTTGGATTCATGGCTAAATTTCTTTGGATGTTGTCTTTATTAGATATTATGAGCTAATTTATTTTTCTAAGATTGCAATTGAACTCACATGTAATCTAAATTTTTAATCTCTTTCTTGCTTATTTTCAATGGGATTTGAATTGTTTATTCCAATTTGTTCTTAATGATTTTAATTGCTTGACCACCAGTTAAATTGATTTAGGAACCTAAACAAACTTGGGAAAGGGAATTTATTGAAGACTAAAATTGGGATAGTATATGATCATATTACTAGATTTGCGTATAGGATAGGGATATACCTATAGGCCATATGTACCCAGAGTAAAGCTTGAACTTAATGAGTTTGTTTTAATTTCAATTCACATAGAGATATAGTGTTTTGGTTAAAATAGATATTTTTATAAGATGAGTCGGGAGACCCTTATAAATAATTTAAGACTCTAGGTTAGCAATTCAACCCATTGAAATAAGTTAAGAAAGAGAGGTGAGATTTAGATGAAGTGTGAGGGATATTGTAATCCTAGGCTTGTTTGATTTGCTATTTGCCCAATTATCTTGTTGCTTTAATTTTTAATTAAATTAGTTTTAGTTGAGTAATTTTTAGTTCAATTAGAATTCATATTTTAATTATTTGAATAAAACTAAATTCTTCTAATTTTAGTACTTAGTAAAATTTTAGATTAATTTCCTATGGGATCGATACTCTATTTGCTAATATACTGTCTATTCGATACGTATACTTGCATAGTAGAATTTTAACTGACATAAATCCACTTAAAGTGATTAATAAGGCTTTTGAAGGCATGAGTGACTATAAAAGGACTTTTCTTGTCAATCAATGGCTTTGGCTTGGTGTTTCCTGATGCAAACATCAAACTATGATCTATTTTAACTAAAAATGAAAACAAATTCAATCCAAAATTAATGAAAAATTTATAAATCCACTTAAAGTGAGTAACAAGGCTTTTGAAAGCATGGGGGAGTATAAATTGATTTTTTTTGTCAATGGATAGCTTTTGCTTCACGTTTTCCAATGCAAAATTCAAATGGTGATCTGTTTTAACTAAAATGTAAAAAAGAAATTGATTTAAAATCATTTAAAAAGTTTTAAATCTACTTAAAGCGAGTAACAAGGCTTTTGAAGGCATGAATGAGTATAAATGGACTCTTTTTGACAATGGATGGCTTTTGCTTCACATTTTGTATTGCAAATATCCAATGATGATCTGTTTTAACCAAAAATGTAAAAAATTTTTATCTAAAATTGATGAAAAGTTATAAATCCGTTTAAAATGAGTAACAAGGCTTTCAAAGGCATGAGTGAGTATAAATATACTTTTCTTGTCAATAAATGGCTTTGCTTCATGATTCCCAATACAAACATAAAATGATGATTTGTTCTAACCAAAATGTCAAAAACTTCAATTCAAAATTGATAAAAAAGTTATAAATCCGCTTAAAATAACTAACAAGGCTTTTGAAGGCGTAAGTGAGTATAAATGAACTTGTTTTATTAATGGATGGCTTTTACTTCACATTTCCCCTTGCCAAACATGAAATTATAATATGTTTTAATAAAAAAAGTAAAAAAATACAATTTGAAATCATTTATAAAGTTATAAATTCACAAAGTGAGTAACAAGTCTTTTAACGGCATGAGTGATTATAAATGGACTTTTCTCATCAATCGATGACTTTTACTTCATATTTTTTAACACAAACATCAAATTATCATCTGCTTTAACAAAAATGGTAAAATAAATCAATTTAAAATTGATAAAAAATTTATAAATCCACTTAAAGTGAAAAACAAGGCTTTCGAAGGCATGAGTGACTATAAATGGACTTTTCTTGTCAATAGATGATTTTTGCTTCACATTTCCCAATGCAAACATAAAACAATGATTTGTTTTATAAAAAATATAAACAAATTCAATTTAAAATCGATGAAAAAGTTATAAATCCAGTTAAACTGAGTAGCAAGGCATCCAAAGGTGTGAGTGAGTATAAATGGACTTGTTTTGTCAATGGATGACTTTTTACTTCACGTCTTTCAATGCAAATATCAAATTATGATCTGTTTTAACTAAAAAATGTAAAAAAAATAATTTAAAATCATTTATAAAGTTACAAATTCACTTAAAGTGAGTAACAAGTCTTTCAAAGGTATAAGCGACGATAAATGGTCTTTTCTTGTCAATGGATGGCTTTTGTTTCATGTTTCTTGATGCAAAAATGAAAGGATGATCTGTTTTATCAAAAAATATAAAAAAATTCAATTTAAAATTGATGAAAAAGTCATAAATTGTCTTAAAGTGATAAATAAGGCTTTTGAAGGTATGAGTGAGTATAAATGGACTTGTTTTTTCAATGGATGGCTTTTGCTTCATGTTTTCCCTTTCAAACATCAAATTATGATCTGCTTTAACCAAAAATGCAAAAAAATTCAATCTAAAATCTACTTAAAGTGGACTTTTTTGCCAATGAATAGGGCTTTCCTCACATTTCCTGAGGTAAACATTCAATTATAATCTGTTTTAATTAAAAATGTAAAACAATTCAACTTAAAACCAATTATGAGATTATAAAACCATTTAAAGCAAGTAATAATACTTTTGAAGGCATGAGTGACTATAAATAGACTTCTTTTGCTAGTGAATGGCTTTTACTTCTTATTTTATAAGGTAGACATTCAATTATAATCTATTTTAATGAACAATATAAAAAAATGCAACTTAAAATCAATTATAAGTTTATAAAACCATTTAAAGCGAGTAATAAGGCATTCGAAGGTGTGGGTGGCCATAAATGAACTTTTGTTGCCAACGAATGATTTTTGCTTTAAGTTTCTCGAGGCAGACATTGAATTATAATCTATTCTAAGTAAAAATATAAAAAAAAATTCAACTTAAAATCAATTATGAGATTATAAAACCATTTAAAGCGAGCAATAAGGCTTTCGAAGGCTTGTGTGACTATAAATGGACTTTTTTTACCAATGGATAGCTTTTGCTTTATTTTTTTAAATCAGACATTCAATTATAATATATTTTAATAAAAATGGAAGAAAACTCAATTTGAAAACAATTATGAGATTATAAAACCATTTGAAGCAAGTAATAAGGCTTTCGAAGTCATGGGTGATTGTAAATGGACTTTTCTTGATAATGAATGTCTTTTTCATCATGTTTCTCAGGGTAGACAATCAATTATCATATGTTTTAACCAAAAATGTAAAAAAAATTAAACTTAAAATCAATTATGAGATTGTAAAATGATTTAAGGTGAGTAATAATACTTTCGAGGGCATGAGTGACTATAAATGGACTTTTCTCTCCATTGGATGGCTTTTGCTTCACGTTTCTTGTGGCAGACATTCTATTATAAGGTATTTTAATGAGCAATGTAAAAAAATTCAGAATCAATTATGAGATTATAAAACCATTTAAAGCAATTAAAAAGGTTTTCAAAGGTATGGATGACTATAAATATACTTTTCTTGCCAATGAATGGGTTTTTCTTCACGTTTCCTGAGGCAAATATTTAATTATAATATGATTTAATTAAAAATATAAAAAAACTCACATAAAATCAATTATGAGATTATAAAACCATTTAAAGCAAGTAATAATGCTTTCGAAAGTATGAGTGACTATAAATAGACTTTTCTCTCTAATGGATGGTTTTTGCTTCACGTTTCGTGAGGCATGCATTGAATTATAATCTATTTTAACCAACAATGTAAAAAAATTCAACTTAAAATCAATTATGGGTTTGTAAAACCATTTGAATTGGGTAATAAGGCTTTTGAATGCATGGGTGACAATAAATGGACTTTTCTTGCCAATAAATGATTTTTTCTTCATATTTTCTGAGGCATATATTCAATTATAATTTGTTTTAACCAAAAGGGTAAAAAAATTTAACTTAAAATCGATAATGAATTTATAAAACCATTTAAAACGAGTAATAGGGCTTCTAAAGGCATGTTTAATTATAAATGGACTTCTTATTAATGGTTGGCTTTCACTTTCTGTTTCCTAAGGCAAACATCTAATTATCATATATTTTAATGAAAACAGGAAAAAACTTCAACTTAAATAAATTGTGATATTATAAAACCATTTAAAGCGAGTAATAATGCTTTCGAAGGTATGAGTGACTATAAATGGGCTTTTTATGTCAATAAATGGCTTCCACTTCACATTTCCAGAGCCAAATATTCAATTACAATTAGTTTTTACTAAAAATTTAAAAAAATTCAACTAAAACTCAATTATGAGATTATAAAACCATTTAAACTGAGTAATAAGGCTTTTGAATACTTAAGTGACTGTAAATAAACTTTTCTTATCAATGCATGGCTTTTGCTACATATTTCTTGAGGAAAACAATCTATTATAATCTATTTTAACTAAAAATGTAAAAAAATTCAATTT
>NW_018397256.1:63335-63664 GCF_002168275.2 Theobroma umbraticum | reverse complement strand
ATGAGATTATAAAACCATTTAAAGAGAGTAATAATGATTTCGAAGGTATGAGTGACTATAAATAGACTTTTCTTATCAACGGGTGGCTTTTACTTCACGTTTCTTAAGGCGAACATTCAATTATAATATCTTTTAACTTAAAAAGTAAAAACATTAACTTAAAATCAATTATAAGATTATAAAACCACTTAAAGCGAGTAATAAGGCTTACGAAGGCATGGGTGGCTTTAAATGGACTTTTCTTACCAATGAATGGCTTTATCTTCACATTTCTTAAGTTAGACATTCAATTATAATCTGTTTAATCTAAAATTGTAAAAAAATTCAAC
>NW_018397256.1:62994-63325 GCF_002168275.2 Theobroma umbraticum | reverse complement strand
TTATGAGATTATAAAATCATTTAAAGAGAGTAATAAGGCTTTCGAAGGCTTGAGCGACTATAAAAGGATTTTTTTTGCCAATGGATAGCTTTTACTTCAAGTTTTCCAAAGTAGACATTCAATTATAATATAATTTAATCAAAAATATAAAAAAATTTAAATTAAAATCAATTATGAGATTATAACACTATTTATCGCAAGTAATAAGGCTTTCGAAGGCATAGATGACTATAAATAGATTTTTCTTGTCAATGAATGGCTTTTTCTTCAAGTTTTCCAAGGCAGACATTCAAATATAATTTGTTTGAATCAAAAATGTAAAAAAATTCAA
>NW_018397256.1:55833-62984 GCF_002168275.2 Theobroma umbraticum | reverse complement strand
ATTATGAGATTATAAAACAATTTAAAGCATCAATTATAGATTTTTCTTATTAATCGATGGCTTTTGCTTCACGTTTCCCAATCCAAACATGAAATGTTGATCTATTTTAATAAAAAATGTAAAAATAAATAAATTTAAAATCGATGAAAAAGTTATAAATCCACTTAAAGCAAGTAAAAAGGATTTCAAAGGCGTAAGTGAGTATAAAAGGCTGTACGTTTCCTGATGCAAATAGGAAATTATAATTTGTTTTAACCAAAAATAAAAAAAATTCAATCTAAAATCATTTTAAAAGTTATAAATCCACTTATACTGAGTAATAAGGCTTTTGAAGGTATGAGCAAGTATAAATAGATTCTTCTTATCAATGGACGACTTTTGCTTCATGTTTTTTTATGCAAACATCAAATGATTATTTATTTTAACCAAAAATGTAAAAAAATTCAACTTAAAATCGATGGAGAAGTTATAAATCCACTTAAAATAAGGGACAAGGCTTTCGAAGGTATGAGTGAGTATAAGTGGACTTTTCTTGTCAATGAATGACTTTTGTCTCATGTTTATTGATGCAAACATCAAATTATGATCTGTTTTAACCTAAATGTAAAAAAATTAATTTAAAATAGATGAAAAAGTTATAAGTCCATTTAAAGCAAATAACAAGGCTTTTGAAGGCATGAGTGAGTATAAATGGACTTTTATCAATGGATGGCTTTTGCTTCATGTTTTCCAATGCAAATATCAAATGATGATCTGTTTTAACCAAAGATGTAAAAAACTTCAATTTAAAATCATTTAAAAACTCAAAGCGAGTAACAAGGTGTTGAAGGCATGAGTAAGTATATATGGACTATTCTTGTCAATGGACAACTTTTGCCTCATGTTTCTTGATGTAAACATCAAATGATGATCTTTTTTAATCAAAAATGTAAAAAAATTCAATCTAAAATTAATGAAAAAGTTATAAATCCACCTAAAGCGAGTAACGAGGCTTTTGAAAGTGTGAGTGAGTATAAATGGACTTGTTTTGTCAATGGATGGCTTTTGCTTCATGTTTCTTGATGCAAACATCAAATTATGACCTGTTTGAATCAAAAATATAAAAAACTTTAATTCAAAACCATTTAAAAAGTTATAAATCCACTTAAAGTGAGTAACAAGGCTTTCGAAGGCAGGAGTGATTACAGATGGACTTTTCTTGTCAATGGATGGCTTTTGCTTCACGTTTCCTGATGCTAGCATCAAATGATAACCTTGTTTAACCAAAAATGTAAAAGAATTCAATTTAAAATCGTTTAAAAAGTTATAAATTCACTTAAAGCAAATAACGAAGCCTTCGAACGCATGAGTGACTTTAGATAGAATTTTCTTCTCAATGGGTGGTTTTTATTTCACGTTTCCCAATGAAAACAACAAATTATGATCTATTTTTACAAAAGATATAAAAAATTCAATTCAAAAGCGATGAAAAAGTTACAAATTCACTTAAAGTAGGTAACAAGGCTTTTGAAGGCGTAAGTGAGTATAAATGCACTTGTTTTACCAATGGTTGGCTTTTACTTCACGTTTCTTGGTGCAAACGTGCAAGTATGATCTATTTGAACAAAAAAATGTAATAAATTCTATCTAAAATCATTTATAAAGTTTTAAATCCCCTTAAAGCGAGTAAGAAGGCTTTCGAAGGCCTTAGTAAGTATAAATGGACTTTTCTTGTCAATGGATGGCTTTTACTTCATATTTCTCAATGCAAACATCGAATGATAATATGTTTTAACCAAAAATATAAAAATTCAATTTAAATTCATTTAAAAATTTATAACTCCACTTAAAGTGAGTAATAAGGCTTTCTAAGGCATGAGTGAGTATAAACTGACTTTTCTTGTCAATCGATGACTTTGGCTTCACATTTGTTGATGAAAACATAAAATTATGATCTGTTTTAACTAAAACTGTAAAAAAATTCAATTTAAAATTGATTAAAAAGTTATAAATCCATTTAAAGTGAGTAATAAGGCTTTCGAAGGAACGAGTGTCTATAAATGGACTTTTTTTTGTCAATGGATGTCTTTTTCTTCACATTTCCCAGTTCAAACATGAAATGATGATCTGTTTTAATGAAAAATATAAAAAATTCAATCTAAAATTGATAAAAAAGTTATAAATCTACTTAAAGCGAGTACGAAGGCTTTCGAAGGCATGAGTGACTATAAATCAACTTTTTTTTGTTAATGGATGGCTTTTACTTCACCTTTCCCAATGTAAATATCAAATAATGATTTGTTTTATCCAAAAATGTAAAAAAATTTAACTTAAAATTATTTAAGAAGTTATAAATCCTCTTAAAGCGAGGAATAAGGTTTTTGAAAGCACGAGTGAGCATAAATAGACTTTTGTTATCAATCGATGGCTTTTGCTTCGTATTTCTCAATGTAAACATCAAATGATTAACTGTTTTAAGTAAAAATGTAATAAAAATTCAATTTAAAGTTATTAAAAAACTTATAAATCCATTTAAAGTGAGTAATAACGCTTTCAAAGGCATAAGTGAGTTTAAATGGACCTTTTTTATCAATTGATATGTTTCCTAGTACAAACATAAAAGTATGACCTATTTTTAACTAAAATTATAAAAAACTTTAATTTAAAATCATTAAAAAAGTATAAATCCACTTAAAATGAATGGCAAGGCTTTCAAAGGAATAAGTGATTATAAATAGACTTTTCTTATCAAAAGATGTATTTTTCTTCACGTTTCCCAATGCAAACACCAAATGATGATATATTTTAACCAAAAATATAAAAAATTCAATCTAACATCGATCAAAAAGTTATAAATCTACTTAAAGTGAGTAACAAGGCTTTCGAAGGCGTGAGTGAGTATCAATGGACTTGTTTTGTTAATGGATGGCTTCTTGCTTCTTGTTTCCGGATGCAAACAACAAATTATGATAATTTTTAACCAAAATCTAAAGGAATTCAATTTAAAATTACTTATAAAGTTATAAATGCACATAAAGCAAGTAACAAGCGTTCCGAAAACATAAGTGACCATAAATAAACTTTTTTTGTCAATTAATGGCTTTTGTATCACGTTTCCTAGTGCAAACATAAAATTATGATTTATTTTAACCAAAAATATAAAAAAATTAAATTTGAAATCGATGACAAGGTTATAAATCTACTTAAGCGACTAACAAGGCTTTCAAAGGCATAAGCAACTATAAAGGGATTTGTTTTGTCAATTGATGGTTTCTGCTTTACATTTTTTAAAGTAAACATCAAATTATGATCTGTTTTAAATAAATATGTAAAAAAACTAAATTTAAAATTGATGAAAAATTTATAAATCTACTTAAAATGAGTGACAAGGCTTTAGAAGGCATGAGTGAGTATAAATGAACTTTTTTTGATCAATGGATGGCTTTTGCTTTATATTTCCCATTGCAAACATCAAATGATAGTCTGTTTTTACCAAAAATATAAAAAAATTCAATTTAAAATCATTTAAAAAGTTATAAATCTATTTAAAGCAAGTAACAAGGTTTTCGAAGGCATGAGTGAGTATAAATGGACTTGCTTTGTCAATAGATGGCTTTTGCTTCAAGTTTCCAGATGCAAACATCAAATTATGATCTGGTTTAACCAAAAATATAAAAAAATTTAAATTTAAATTATTTATAAAGTTATAAATCCACTTAAAGTGAATATCAAGAATTTCGAAGGCATGGGGCACTATAAATGAACTTTTTTTGTCAATGGATGTCATTTTTTTCGCATTTCTTGATGTAAACAATGAATGATGATTTGTTTTGATAAAAAAATATTAAAAAAACTTCAATCTAAGATCGATGAAAAAGTTATAAATCCACGTAAAGCAAGTAATAAGGCTTTCGAAGACACGAGTGAGTATAAATGGACTTGTTTTACCAATGGATGGCTTTTGCTTTATGTTTCGCAATGTAAACATTAAATTATAATTTGTTTTAACCAAATATATAAAAAAATTCAATTTAAAATCATTTAAAAATTTATAAATCCACTTAAAGCGAGTTACAAGGCTTTCGAAGGCATGAGTGACTATGAATAGACTTTTCTTGTCAATGGGTGTTCTTTTCTTCACGTTTCTTGATGCAAACCTGAAATGATGTCTTGTATTAATGAAAAATATAAAAACATTCAGTCTAAAATTGATGAAAAAGTTATAAATCCATTTAAAGTGACTAACAAGGCTTTCAAAGGTGTGAGTGAGTATAAATGGATATGTTTTATCAATGGATAGCTTTTTCTTTATGTTTTTCGAAGCAAAAATGAAATTATGATCTGTTTTAATCAAAAATATAAAATAATTTAATTTGTAATTGATGAAAAGGTTATAAATCTACTTAAAGTGAGTAACAAGGCTTTCGAAGACACGAGCAACTATAAAGGGACATTTCCTAATGGAAACATCAAATGTTGATATGTTTTATCCAAAAATATAAAAAAATTCAATTAAAAGTCATTTAAAAAGTTATAAATCCATTTAAAACGAGTAATAAGGCTTTCGAAGGCATAAGTGACTATAAATGAACTTTTCTTGTCAATCGATGACTTTTGCTTCATGTTTCTCGATGCAAACATAAAATCATGATCTGTTTTTAATCAAAAATGTAAAAACATTCAATTTAAAATCATTTAAAAAATTATAAATCAACTTAAAGTGAGTAATAAACCTTTCGAAGCAATGAGTGACCATAAATGGCCTTTTCTTGTCAATGGATGTCTTTTCTTCACGTTTCTAGATGCAAACATGAAATGATGAACTATTTTAATGAAAAATATAACAAATTGAATCCAAAATCGATGAAAACATTATAAATCTACTTAAAATGAGTAACAAGACTTTTGAAGGCATGAGTGAGTATAAATGGACTTATTTTGTCAATGGATAACTTTTGCTTCACGTTTCTCGATGCAAACATCAAATGATGATATGTTTTAACCAAAAATATGAAGAAACTCAATTTAAAATCATTTATAAAGTTATAAATCTATATAAAATGAGTAACAAGGCTTTCGAAGGCATAAGTGACTATAAATATACTTTTCTTGTCAATCGATAGCTTTTGTGTCACGTTTCCTAATGCAAACATAAAATTATGATCTGTTTTAACCAAAAATATAAAAAAATTAAATTTAAAATTGATTGAAAAGTTATAAATTCACTTAAAGTGAGTAATAAGGCTTTCGAAGGCATGAACAACTATAGAAAAGACTTTTGTTGTCAATTGATGGTTTTTGCTTCACGTTTCTCGATGCAAACATCAAATTATGATCTATTTTAACTAGAAATGTAAAAAATTTTAATTTAAAAGTGATTAAAAAGTTATAAATCCACTTAGAGCAAGTTAGAAAGCTTTCAAAGGCATCAGTGAGTATAAATTGAGATTTGTTTGTCAATGGATGGCTTTTGTTTCACGTTTTCCATTACGAACATCAAATAATGATTTGTTTTAACCAAAAATGTAAAACAATCTAATTTAAATCATTTAAAAGGTTATAAATCCGCTTAAAGCGAGTAACAAGGCTTTCAAAGACATAAGTGAGTATAAATAAACTTTTCTTCTTAATGGATGGCTTTTGCTTCACATTTCTTGGTGTAAAAATTAAATTATGATCTACTTCAACAAAAAATGTAAAAAAATTCAATTTAAAATCGTTTATAAAGTTATAAATCCACTTAAATTGAGTAACAAGGTTTTCGAAAATGTGAGTGAATATAAATGGACTTGTTTTGTCGATGGATGACTTTTGTAGTGACCCTTTTCCCGATCGTTATTGGCATTCAAAACTTACGAGAGAACCCACCAAATCCCTAGCAAGCCTAAGTTGAGATTCTTGTTAACCAATCAAACATTTTAATGCGTATATGAATCGACTTGGATTTTCTTATAACGTTCTGCTTTGTGACAATTATAAAAATTCTACCGACTTGTAAAAATACTATTGTTTACTAAAATTGAGTAAGAAGCTTTAATTAAAATGCAGCAAGTAGATAACAATATCCAAGTTTAGCAAGCTTGAAGATACATTCAAACAACACATTTAGAATCCATTACACAACCTCAAAGTTTCTCAGTGATACAATTCTGATAAATTAATAATTTTTATAATTCTAACCGTTCTACACAACATGACCTTTATGCAGCAAAGCAACTCAGAGTGGGAGTCTAAGAGATGCTATTACCTATGTCACAATGAGTCAAAATGTGCTAAGGTAATGCACTTGAGCTGATCACTTATCTGCAAATAGGGGAAGATAAGGGGGTAAGTCTCACAGACTCAATGATCATCTGCTCCATGAGCATGGCGTAGATGGAAAACAAGCCAAGGATAGAAAATTTGAATATTAAAAACATAAAAATATATATGAACAATTTAAACTTGAATGAAATATTTGTGCCTTGCATATAAACCCAAGAATTGTGATGCAAAATAATCATTTCAAGTATGTATTAAAATCTGTGCGAGTGATTGATTTCTACCATCGAAATCAATCAATATCCTTTACTTAAAATCATACTACCATAAGCACGCACGCTTCCATGAAATCAGGCATTATCAAAGCTTATACACGAGCTTGTAAACCATCTCATCCTCTAGATATTAAACACAAAATCTTAGTATAAATAAAGGAGTTACGAAAAAACTTGTATTTCTCACCATGTGACAGAAGTCATGTTTAAAAACCCAAAGAGATATCACTCTCGATAGGTAATCATAGTAATCAACTCGTGGACCTGCTTCCACGTAATAACATTTAGGAGGCCCCCCTCCACTAGATTCCCATAGCTATGGTAATCTCGACAATTTTGGCCGACATCGAAGAAATTATGTGTTTGTAACCACGTATATCAACTTGTGGCCTAGCCATATATATCAATCCATGGCCTTGCAATGTATATAAATCACAGACTGTGGCCTAGCCACGTTTAACAGCCTGTTGATGATCCAAAGCGTTCTCTAGCTAGAGCTCACTTGTGCACAAGGGTCACACTATCTAGATGTGACATTTAGCCTACTCTCGAAGCTCCTGATTTGCCAAAACCATTTATAAGCAAATTGGGTTCTCAAAAGCTTAATTTAAATCTATTTCCAAAGTATCAATCATG
>NW_018397256.1:54494-55823 GCF_002168275.2 Theobroma umbraticum | reverse complement strand
AAATCCATTTGTAAAACTTCATGTTGTAAAACCTATGCATGAGGTTTAAATATTAAATCAAAGCATGGTGAATATAAAGCTTATTCATGAATGCACATCACAAAAACAAGTAAGGCACATTTTGACATAAATCGTGATAAAAAGCTTATTTCTCGATTTTTGAAACCCTTTACATATATAACTTATATATATACAAAACATTTCTAAAACCATGGCATTCACAAGTGCCTAACATTCTACTAACTCATGCTATCCATAATTTCATTTAAAGAAAACCGACAATGTGTATTAAATGTATGTCAATATATAGCATATGGAATTTTTGAAAGAGACACCCCCTTACTCACCTCACAATGCTACGTTGCTATCGAGTTGGGTGCATCTCTAGCTAATTCTACTTGCTGGCAACCCGTTATCTCCTCTGGTACAGCACCACGGCAAACCTTCCTCACTTATACACTTCCTAGCGGCAAATTAAATTCAATATACTTAGTGAATGTCACCACAATTCAACTTGTATTCACTGCGTTATATACCATATTCTTAGTTCTCTTTATTTTCAATAATCCCTCACAATAATCTACTTCTTTGTTATGTCTACTTTCGTATTTATATTTAATTGTACACATCTATGTTCAGCACCTTAATCAATGAATCTTTAATCTAATTTCACATTTTTCATCCTTATTATTCATAATAATCTAACATGCAATCTATGAACTTTCAGCCAACCAAGTCCAATATAACATAATGTACCCACATTGCATGCTTACTTTTCGATTTTTACCTTGAATTCCAAATATAGCTCACAATCTCCTCACATCCTCAGTCATCATTGCTGCCACAAGCACATATAATCAATAAATATCTTATTTTTCCTTTCCACTTATGACCTCAAGATTAAAAACACTTACCTATCACTTGTCTTGCTCAAAATCACCATACTTATAAGATCAACCCACATGCATGTGTCACGGACCGCAGTTCCACGACTTGAAGGCGGCCCGAGGGTGTCCCAAGGTACCAATATGTGGGGGAAGTATTGCTGGGAGCAAACCCTCACTTGATAGCGGGAGGCAAGTGCAACGTGCCAGCTGGGGTGCATGGCACAGGCCCCTGGGCGAGCCAGCCCGGCAGGGAGCCAACAAGGGCACATATCGCAGGCCCTTGGGTGAGCCAGCCCGAAGACGTGCCAGCAGGGGCGTACGGCACAGGCCCCCCGGCGAGCTAGCCCGACAGGATGCTAGCAAGGGCGCATGGCTCGGGCCCATGAGCGAGCCAGCCCGACCGGATGCTAGTGGGGGCGCGAGGCGCAGGACCCTGGGCGAG
>NW_018397256.1:49858-54394 GCF_002168275.2 Theobroma umbraticum | reverse complement strand
TACTTGCTGTAAGTGGATTTATGACATTTAAATTATTTTAAATTGATTTTTTTTATATTTTTTATTAGAACAGGTCATCATTTAATGTTGTAAATGGGAAACTAGAAGCAAAAGCCATCCATTTAGAAGAAAAGTCTATTTATAGTCACTTATGCCTACAAAAGCCTTGTTACTCGTTTTAAGAAGATTTATATTTTTTAATTAATTTTAGATTGAATTTTTTTATATTTTTCATTAAAACAGATCATCATTTGATGTTTTCATTGAAAAACATGAAACAAAAGTCATCCATTGATAAGAAAAGTCCATTTATAATCACTCATGCCTTTGAAATTCTTGTCAGTGCTTTAAGTGGATTTATAACTTTATAAATGACTTTTAGTTGAGTTTTTTTGCATTTCTGGTTAAAACAGTTCATAATTTGATGTTTGGATCAGCAAACATGAAGCCAAAGCAATCCATTGTTAAGAAAAGTCCATTTATACTCTCTCATGTCTTCGAAAAACTTCTTACTCACATTAACTAGATTTATAACTTTACAAAAGATTTAAATTTAATTTATTTATATTTTTAGTTAAAACAGATAATAAGTTGACCTCTACATCTAGAAACTCGAAGTAAAATCCATCCTTTGATAAAAAAAATCCATTTATACTTGAATTTTTTCACATTTTTGGTTCAAACAAATCATAATTTGATGTTTGCATTGGGAAACATGAAGCAAAAGCTATCAATTGATGACAAAAGTCCACTTATAGTCATTTATACCTTCAAAACCATTGTTACTCTCTTTAAGTGGATTTATAAAATTTTAAAAGATTTTAAGTTGAATTTTTTTCAAGTTTTGGTTAAAACAGATCCTTATTGATGTTTGCATTAGGAAACATGAAGCAAAAGCCATCTATTGACAAAACAAGGCCATTTATACTCACTCATGCCTTCGAAGGCTTTGTTACTCATTTTAAGAGGATATAAAACTTTTTCATTTATTTTATATTGAATTTTTATATTTTTCGTTAAAACAGATCATCATTTCATGTTTGCATCAGGAAACATCAAGAAAAAGTCACCCATTGACAAGAAAAGTCCATTTATAATCACTCATGCCTTTGAGAGCTTTGTTACTCACTTTAAGAGGATTTATTACTTTTTAAATGATATTAAATTAAATTTTTTTATAATTTGGTTAAAACAGATTGTCATTTGACATTTGCATTGGAAAACATGAAGCAAAAGTCATCCATTGATAAAAAAAGTCCATTTATACTCACTCATGCCTTTAAAAGCGTTGTTACTCATTTAACGTTGATTTATAACTTTTTAAATGATTTTAAACTGAATCTTTTTATATTTTTTGTTAAAATAGATCATCATTCGATGTTTACATTAGGAAACATGAAGCAAAAGCCATATATTGACAAAAAAAGTCTATTTATACTCATACTTTTGACAGCATTGTTAGTAGCTTTAAATGGATTTATAACTTTTTCATCAACTTTAAATTGAATTTTTTTACATTTTTAGTTCAAACAGATCGTAATTTGATGTTTGCATTGGGAACCATGAAGCAAAAGCCATCAATTGATGAGAAAAGGCCATATATAGTGATTCATGCCTTCAAAATCCTTGTTACTCGCTTTAAGTGGATTTATAACTTTTTAAAAGATTTTAAGTTGAATGTTTCTCAAGTTTTAGTTAAAACAGATCCTCATTTGATGTTTGCATCATAAAACATAAAGCAAAATCTATCTATTGACAAAATGAGGCCATTTATACTAACTCACGACTTTAGAAGCCTTGTTACTTGTTTTGAATGGATTTATAACTTTTTCATCAATTTTAAATTGAATTTTTTATATTTTTTGTGAACACAGATCATCATTTCATGTTTACATCAAGAAACATCAAGAAAAAGTCATCCATTGATAAGAAAGTCCATTTATAGTCATTCATGCTTTCGGAACCCTTATTACTCACTTTAAGTGGATTTATTACTTTTTAAATGATTTTGAATTCAATTTTTTTTATATTTTTAGTTAAAACAGATCATCATTTGGTATTTGTAATAAATCATCATTTGATATTGGTATCAGAAAATGTGCAACAAAAGCCATCTATTGACAAAAAAAGTCCATATATACTCACTTATGCCTTCAAAAACCCTGTTACTCGCTTTAAGTGGACTTATAACTTTTTCATTGATTTTAAATTGAATGCTTTTACTTTTTTAGTTAAAACAGATCATCATTTCATGTTTGCATCAAGAAACGTGAAGCAAAGCCATCAATTGACAATAAAGATCCATTTATAGTCACTCATGCCTTCGAAAGACTTGTTACTCGCTTTAAATAGATTTATAATTTTCTAAATAATTTTTAATTGAATTTTTTATATTTTTAATTAAAACAAACATTATTCGATGTTTTCAAGGGAAAATGTGAAGTAAAAGTCATCCATTGACTAAATAAGTCTATTTATACTCACTCATACCCTAAAAACCTTGTTACTTACTTTAAGTGAATTTATAAATTTTTTATTGATTTTAAATTAAATTTTTTTTATATTTTTTATTAAAACAGATCATAATTTGATGTTTGTATAGGGAAACATAAAGCAAAAGCCATCTATTGACAAAACAAGTCCATTTGTACTCACTCATGCCTTCGGAAGCCATGTTACTCGCTTTAAATAGATTTATAACTTTTTCATTGATTTTAAATTAAATATTTTTATATTTTTCAATAGAACATACCATCATTTCATGTTTGCATTAGGAAATATGAATTAAAAGCCATCTATTAATAAGAAAAGTCTATTGATAGTCATGCATGCCTTCAAAAGCCTTGATACTTGTTTTAAGTGCATTTATAAATCTTTCATTGACTTTAAATTGAATTATTTTATATTTTTCATTAAAACAAATTATAATTTGATCTTAGCATTAGGAAACGTGAAGCAAAAGCTATCAATTAACAAGAAAAGTCCATCTATTGTCACTCATGCCTTCGAAAGACTTGTTACTCACTTTAAGTGGATTTATAACTTTATAAATAATTTTTTATTGAATTTATTTTATATTTTAGTTAAATCATATTATAATTTGATGTTTGTAAAGGGAAATGTGAAGTAAAAGTCATTTATTGACAAAAAAAGTCTGTATACTCTCACTCGTGCTTTTAGAAGCCTTATTACTCACCTTTAGTCGATTTATAACCTTTTCATCAATTTTAAATTAAATTGTTTTATATTTTTTGATAAAATAGGTCATCATTCCATGTATGCATTGGGAAACATGAAGTAAAAGTCATTTATTAACAAGAAAAGTCTATTTATAGTCACTTATGACTTCGAAAGCCTTATTACTCGCTTTGACTAGATTTATAACTTTTTCATCAATTTTGAATTGAATTTTTTGCATCTTTTGTTAAAACAGATCACCATTTCATGTTTACATTGGGAAACATAAAGTGAAAGCCATCCATTTGTAAAAAAAAAAGTAGATTTATTGTAACACCTTGTACCCTCATTTAAAAGTTAATAAGACTCTATTGATGAGAAAAAGAGTTATTTGATGTAAGTTAAGTATCAGAGAACAGTGATAGGTAAAAAAATATTTTAAAATATATATATATAGTAAAGTTGGTGGAATAAGAATGAAGAGAGGAGTATTAAGAAACACGTATTATTAAAAGAGATCGAATTTATTATCATAGTGAGAGATTAGTTTAAGAAGAGAGGGTTATATGACTAATCTAAGTGGGGGAGAAGAAGAAAAGAAGAATTTTGATGAAAAATGATGTTAATGGAGCCAGTGTGTCTTTATTAAATGAAGTTAAAGCGGGTAAGTATATATTTAAATATTATGATAATACCTTGATGAGGTGCAAACCTTATATTATATTTATACACATGTAAAGGAAGAAAAATAAGGAGAAATTGGAATTTAAAAAGTATTGGGAGGACTAAATTATTAAGCATGAAAGTTTGGAGGGTCACACGGTAAATAAAGAAAAGTTTGAAGACTTATGTGTAATTTTAACATTTGAAGTTAAATGAAAATTTACCAACTAAGGAAGGTTAGATTTTTGTGGAATATGAGATATACATGTGAAATTTATTATTACATGTAAGTTATGTTGTGCAAAAGGAAAAAATTAGTGGGAGACATATGGACCCCAACCATGTGAAGAAAAAGAAAGAATAAGACTAAAATATTTACATGGCATTGTGATTGGTGCATTGGTGGCCCAAACAAGGGAAGAAGAAGGTGGATTGCCTATGAGTTGAATGGGTCAAAGAATGACCAAATAAAAAAAATGAAAAATGAATGAAGTAAATATAGTGTATGGAATAAAGTAGTCAAGAAAAACAAAAATGGAAATGCAAGTGGCGGTGGAAAGATTTCAAAGGCTTTTGCTTTGTAATTTTTCCACACAAAGTACAAGGAAGAAAAGTCAAAAGCCATTAAGTCTTAGGCAATCTACCTATGCAAAGAAAGTGAAGAGAAAAGAAGAGAAAATAATGAAAGTGAAAGAA
>NW_018397256.1:41384-49758 GCF_002168275.2 Theobroma umbraticum | reverse complement strand
ACCAATCTCATCACATGCAATAGGATTTATTCTCATTCTTCTTTTTACTTCACATGGTGGGGGTCTCACATGTTCCCCACTAACTTTCTCCTTTTTGCATGCAATAATTTACATGAAATAATTTACATGTAATAGTGAATCCACATGCACATTTCATTATCCCACATATCCTCATTTCTCAATTAATGCTTTATGTCTCCATTTCTTCCAAACTCACATATACTATTATTAATACTTATATCACTAAAATTTCATTCATCAAATTAATATTCTAAAATCAATAAAATAATATTTTATTCATCAAATCATCAAAATTATGTTATAACTCCCCCACTTAAGTTCATCGCTTATACTATGTGAGTTTGTTCACCTCTCACAATAATAATATCTCAATATTATTTTAATAATATTTTAGTAATAAAATATTATTAAATTTCAAAATTTTTCATTTGGCTTTCGTGGTTCCAAAACATTGTAATTTATCCTAATTTAGCTCCATCGCTCCTTTTTACTCCATAATGATGACTCTTAGAAAATATTATTATTTTATTACATATGAAATATTTTATTTTAAAATATTCCATTCCTTTTTCACTACTTCTAAACTCTTGAATTGACCTCTATTGGTCTTAATCTCGTTCTTAAAGACGTATTAACCACCGTTCTAGGTCACGAGGTGTTACAGCTTTTATTTCATGTTTTCCAATGTAAACAAAAAATTATGACCTATTTTAACTAAAAATGTAAAAAAAATAAATTTAAAATCGATGAAAAAATTATAAATCCACTTAAAATGAGTAACAAGACTTTCGAAGGCATTAATGAGTATAAATGGACTTTTCTTGTCAATGGATAGTTTTTACTTCATGTTTCTCAAAGCAAACATCAAATGTTGATATGTTTTAACTAAAAATATAAAAAAATTTAATTTAAAATCATTTAAAAGGTTATGAATCCACATAAAGTGAGTAACAAGGCTTTCAAAGGCATGAGTGTATATAAAAGGACTTTTCTTGTCAATGGATAGCTTTTGCTTCCCGTTTCTTAACGCAAACATCAAATGATGATCTGTTTTAACTAAAAATGTAAAAAAACTTAATTTAAAATCATTACAAAAGTTATAAATCTGCTTAAAGCGAGTATTAAGGCTTTTAAAGGTATGAGTGAGTATAGATGGACTTTTCTTGTCAATGGGTGGCTTGTGCTTCATTTTTTCTGATGCAAATATCAAATGATGATCTGTTTGAACCAAAAATCTAAAAAAAGTTCAATTTAAAATCATTTAAAAATCTATAAATCTGTTTAAAGTGAGTAACAAGGTTTTCGAAGGTATGAGTGACTATAGATGGACTTTTTTATCTTAATGGATGGCTTTTGCTTCATGTTTCTGGATGCAAAAATCAAATTAGGATCTATTTTAACAAAAAATGTAAAACAATTCAATTTAAAATCGTTTATAAAGTTATAAATCCACCTAAAGCGAGTAACAAGGCTTTCAAAGACGTGAGTGAGCATAAATGGACTTGTTTTGTCAATGGGTGACTTTTGCTTCAAGTTCCCAAATGGAAACATCAAATAATGATCTGTTTTAATAAAAAATGTTAAAAAATTTAATAAAAAATCATTTAAAATGTTGTAAATCCACGTAAAGAGAGTAACAAGGCTTTTAAAGGCATAACAGTATAAATAGACTTTTCTTATCAATGGATGGCTTTTGCTTCATGTTTCTTGATGCAAACATCCAATGATGGTCTGCTTTAACCAAAAATATAAAAAAATTCAATTGAAAGTCATTTAAAAAGTTATCCATCCATTTAAAGTGGGTAAAAAGACTTTCGGAGGTATGAGTGACTATAAATGGACTTTTCTTGTCAATGGATGGCTTTTCCTTCATGTTTCCTAAAACAAACATGAAATGATGATCTATTTTAACAAAAAATATAAAAAGTTCAATTTAAAATCAATGAAATGTTATAAATCTACTTAAAATAAGTTACAAGGCTTTCGAAGGTGTGAGTCAGTATAAATCGACTTGTTTTACCAATGGATGGTTTTACTTTACGTCTTCTGATGCAAACATCAAATTATGATTTGTTCAAACCAAAAATGTAAAATGATTCAATTTCAAATCACTTATAAAGTTTTAAATCCATAAAAAGCGAGTAACAGGCTTTTCGAAGGTATAAGTGGCTATAAATAGACTTTTCTTGTCAGTTAATGGGTTTTGCTTCACCTTTCTTGATGCAAACGTAAAATAATGATCTGTTTTAACCAGAAATATAAAAAATTCAATTCAAAATGGATGAAAAAGTTATAAATCCACTTAAAGCGAGTAACAAGGGTTACAAATGAATTAATGACTATGAATGGACTTTTCTTGTCAATTAATGACTTTTGCTTCATGTTTCTTGACGTAAACATAGAGTTATGATTTGTTTTAACTAAAAATATAAAAACATTCACTTTAAAATCAATGAAAAAGTTATAAATCCACTTAAAGTGAGTAACAAGGCCTTAAAAGGCATGAGTAACTATAAATAAACTTTTCTTATCAATCGATGACTTTTACTTCACGTTTCTAGATGGAAACATCAAATTATGATCTATTTTAACTAAAAATGTAAAACAATTCAATTTAAAATTGATGAAAACATTATAAATCCACTTAAAGTGAGCAAAAAGGCTTTTAAAGGTATGAGTGAGTATAAATGGACTTTTTTTTGTCAATGGATGACTTTTAATTCACGTTTCCTAATACAAACATCAAATGATGATCTGTTTTAGCCAAAATGTAAAAAAACTCAATTCAAAATCATTTAAAAAAAATATAAATCCACTTAAAACGAATGATAAGGCTTTCGAAGGTATGAGTGATTATAAATAGACTTTTCTTGTCAATGGATGGCTTTTTCTTCACGCTTCTTATTACAAATGTGAAATGATGATCTATTTTAATGAAAAATATAAAAAAAAATTCAATCTAAAATTGATGAAAAAGTTATAAATTCACTTAAAGCGAGTAACAAGGCTTTTAAAGGCATGAGTGATTATAAATGGACTTGTTTTGTCAATTGATGGCTTTTGCTTTACGTTTCCTAATGCAAACATTACATTATGATATGTTTTAACTAAACATGTAAAAAAAATCAATTTAAAATCATTTAAAAAGTTATAAATATACTTAAGGTAAGTAACAAGGTTTTTGAAAGCATGAGTAACTATAAATGGACTTTTCTTGTCAATGGATGTCTTTTTCTTCATGTTTCCCAATACAAACATGAAATGATGGTCTCTTTTAATGAAAAATATAAAAAAATTCAATCTAAAATCGACGAAAAAGTTATAAATCCACTTAAAGTGAGTAATAAGCCTTTCGAAGGTGTGAGTGAGTATAAATAGACTTGTTTTACCAATCAATGGCTTTTTCTTTATGTTTCCTAATGCAAACATCAACTTATGATATAGTTAAACAAAAAATGTAAAAAAATTCAATTTAAAATCATTTATAAAGTTTTAAATCCACATAAAGCAAGTAACAAGCTTTTCGGAAGCATGAGTGACTATAAATAGATTTTTGTTGTCAATCGGTGGCCTTTGTTTCATGTTTCCTAATGCAAATGTAAAATGATCATCTATTTTAACCAAAAATGTAAAAAAAATTTAATTTAAAATAATTTATAAAGTTTTAAATCCACATAAAACGAGTAACAAGCTTTTAGAAAGTATGAGTGACTATAAATAGACTTTTCTTGTCAATCAATGGCTTTTGTTTCACGTTTCTTGATACAAATGTAAAATGATCATCTATTTTAACCAAAAATGTAAAAAAATTTAATTTAAAATCATTTAAAAAGTTTTAAGTCTATATAAAACGAGTAACAAGGCTTTCGAAGGCATGACTAACTCTAAATGGAGTTTTCTTATCAATGGATGGATTTTTCTTCACATTCCCTGATGCAAACGTGAAACAATGATTTGTTTTAATGAAAAATATAAAAAAGTCAATTTAAAATCGATGAAAAAGTTATAAATCCACTTAAATCGAGTAACAAAGCTTTCGAAGAAATAAGTGATTATAAATGGACTTTTCTTGTCAATGGATGTCTTGTTCTTCATGTATCATGATGCAAACATGAAATGATTATCTGTTTTAACAAAAAAATATAAATAGTTCAATCTAAAATTAATGAAAAAGTTATAAATCTACTTAAAGTGAGTAATAAGGCTTTCAATGGCATGAGTGAGCATAAGCGGACTGGTTTTGTCGATGGATAGGTTTTGCTTCACGTTTCTCGATGCAAAGATCAAGTTATAATTTATTTTAATAAAAAAAGTGAAGAAATTCAATTTTAAATCATCTATAAAGTTATAAATCCACATAAAGCGAGTAACAAGGCTTTCAAAGGCATAAGCGACTATAAGTAGACTTTTCTTGTCAATTGATGACTTTTGTGTCACGTTTCTCTATGTAAACATAAAATTATGATCCGTTTTAGCCAAAAATGTAAAAAAAGTTTAATTTAAAATCGATGAAAAAGTTATAGATCTACTTAAAGCAAATAATCAGGCTTTCGAAGGTATGAGTGACTATAAATGGAATTTTTTTGTCAATCGATGGCTTTTACTTCACATTTCTCGATGCAAACATAAAATTATGATCTATTTTAACCAAAAATATAAAAAAAAATTAAAATCAATAAAAAGTTATAAGTCCACTTAAACTAAGTAACAAGGCTTTTGAAGGCATGAACAACTCTAAGGGGGCTTTTCTTGTTAATTGATGGCCTTTGTGTAATGACCCTCTTCCCAATTGTTATCGACGTCCGAGACTTGTAGAAGAACTTGCCAAATTCTGAACAAACCTTCACAATTATCATTTTGTCAAACCATAACATGTCCGTCAGAAGTCTCATAATCATCATAATTTCATCAATAGCAAATATTCTCTCTATACATTATATTTCATCATCATATAATTATATGTTTACATTCCATACAATTGTTTACTTCCGAAACAAAATATGCTATAAATTACTCGCCTCTAACAGCAGAGTGACTCGAAATAAAGTACTAGGAGATGACTTTACCTACATCGTGGTGGACCGTAATATGCCAATGAAAGCACTCTAGCTGATCACTTCTCTGCAAAATAAGAATATTGGGGTGAGTCTCACAAACTTAGTGATCATCGACTCAATGAGTAGGGCAAAAATGGGAAACAAGCCAAAGATAGGAAATTTGGATATTAAAAACATATGAATATATAAACCATTTAAAATCAAATGGAACATTTGTGCCTTACATATAAAACCAAGAATTTTAATGCAAAGTAATCATTTAATAATCATTGTATCAAAGCCAGTTTGAGTGAAAGATTTTTATCGTCAAAACCATTTAATGTTTTTTATTTAAAATTGGACTAACATAAGCATGCAGCTCCCATAAAATCAAACATTATCAAAGCTTATACACAATCTTATAAATCATTTCATCCTCGAGCTATTAAACACAACGTCATTGTATAAATAAACGAGCTGCGGAAAAACTTGTAATTCTCACCATGCGAAAGAATTCATATTGAAAACCCAAAAAAATGTCACTCTCGAGTACGTAATCATAGTAATTAACTCATGGACCCACTTCCATGTAATAACATTCGGGATGCCTCCCTCCACTAGATTCCCATAGCCATGGCAATCTCAACGATGTTGGCTGATATCGGAGAAATCATGTGGTCGCAACCACATATATCAACTTGTGGCCTACCCACATACATCATCCTATGGCCTTGCCATGTATATAAATCATAAGCTGTGGCCTAGCCATGTCTAACAATTCGTTGATGACCCAAAGGTTCTCTAACTAGAGCTCACTTGTGCACAAAGGTCACACTATCTCCATGTGACATTCGGCCTACTCTCAAATCTCTTAATTTGACAAAACCATTTAAAAGCAAGTTGGGTTTTCAAAAGCTTATTTTAAATCTATTTCCAAAATACCAATCGTAGTGACATGATAAAACCACTTGTATAAAGTTATAATGTAAAACCTTTTCCATGAGGTTTAAATATCAAATCAACATGGTGAACATATAATTTATTCATGAATGCACATCACAAACAAATAAGGCACATTTTGACATAAACCATGGTAAAGTGCTTATTTCCTAATTTTTAAAACCCTTTACATATATAACTTATATATATACAAAACATTTCTAAAAGCATAGCATTCACAAGTGCCTAGCATTCTACTAACTCATGCTTTCCACAATAACAGTATAATTGATTTCAAATCTATTTAAAAATCACTTACCGATGCTAACAACTCATGTTATGCACAATTGCATTTAAAGAAATCTAGTAATGTTTATTAATATATATCAATATATAGTTTATGAAACTTTTGATGTAGACACCCCTTACTCACCTCACAATAGCGGGATACTATGTCGCTATTGATTCAGGTGCATCTCTAGCTAATTTTACTTGCTACTCAACTTCTACCTCCTCTAGTACACCACCACGACAAACCTTCCTCACTTATGCACTTCTTAGCAGCAAATTAAACTCAATATATTTAGTGAATGTCACCATAATTCAACTCATATTTGCTGCTCTATATACCATATTCTTAGTTTTCTTTATTTTTCAAGAATCCCTTGCAATAATCTACCTCTTTCATTATGTCTACTTCTTTATTTATACTTAATTGTACACATATATGGGCAGCACCTTAATCAATGACTCTTTAATCTAATTTCACATTTTTCATCCTTATCATTCATGATAATTTAACATGAAATCTATAAACCTTCGACTAACCAAATCCAATGTAACATAGTATACCCACATTGCATACTTACCTTCCAATTTTTACCTTGAATTTCACATGCAACTCACTAACTCCTCACATCCTTAGTCACCGTTGCTACCATAAGCAGAAATTATCAATACATGTTTTTATTTTTCTTTTCCATATATGATCTCAAGGTTAAAAACACTTACTCATCATTTGTCTAGCTTTAAATCACCATACTTTTAGGATTAACCCACATGCATGCATCTATTTCTTTCAAATCTTGGAAGACCTTTGCTGCCACAAACACTTGCACCCAATCACAATTCAATTCCTTAAGAAATCATAGATCAAATTCAAACTTTACTTACCTAAACTTTCTTTAAACCTGTGAATCATTCACAATTTCTTCCTTGCAGTTTCTAGTCCTTTTCATTGATATTTCTTAGCTACCATGAGATCTAACCCATATTTCTCAATAAAGGATGAATTTCTAGGAGCAATGAAGCTTGATAATAGGAAAATAACAATAAAGAGCTCATGGGTGCTCTAAAATCTCACAGAACCAAGCTTTCACTTAGTTTGCCTTTTCACTCAACTCTTTCTCTCCACTTAAGTGGAAGCCTCACAAAGCTATTTTCCCTTCATTTCTCTTTCAAATGGGGTGGATCTCGTAAGGCAAAAGCCTTGAAATGGCTTTCATTTCTCATTTTCTCATACATGGGTGGATTGCTCAAGGTCACTTCTCTTTTTTCTATTATTTTTCTACTTAATCACATGTCATACCATGCAATTCCTTACTTTGTTATTAATGCCACTTTCCATTAGTGGCTTGTGCATGCAATGTTTCCTTATCCATTCGTTTATCCTTTGGTTAGATTGCCTTACCCATGCATTGGTTCACATGATATTCCTTTTTTTTTGGTTTATTTCATTTGTATTTCATTTCACGTGTATTTCCTTTTAATGCCACCTTATCACCCAATAATATTTCATGCATATTTCCTTTGCCAATAACCCTCGCCATCCCATGAACCAATAAGACTTCATGCATTTTTTCACTCTTGAATTCTATTTAGTCTCCTTCAAACTAACAAGATTTCATTCAACAAAATTTATTCTTTCTTTTTCTTATTAAATCAAATCAATTGTAATGATTACACCTTTTTCTTTAAATACCATGGGCTATCTTTGCCAAACCATGGTTTCCCTTGCCATTCCATTTTACTTGCATCCAACTCGAACTTCATCTTGATTTCCATAATACAAATATATACACATTATATATTCACTTAGCTTAAAATGGAAGAATTGCACATAAGTCCTCCAACTTTTTCTTATTTACCATTTGGCACTACAAACTTTTTATCTTTTATAATTTGGTCCTTCAAACTTTTCATAAATTGCAAATTGAACCTTTAACTTTTGATAATTATAATTCCACACATTAACTTCTCATTATTTATAATTCCACACCTCAACTTCATATTCTTTTTAATTGGGTCCTCCCATCATTCCTTTATTTCAATTCTTTCTATTTTTCTTCCTTTACACTTGTACAAATAAAATATCAAAT
>NW_018397256.1:40968-41374 GCF_002168275.2 Theobroma umbraticum | reverse complement strand
CCAAAGTGTCACCATAATATTTAAATATATACTTACTCTTTCTCATCATAATAAAGGCATGCGAGCCCCACTAAAGCTTCCTTTCTTAGAAATTTTTTTACTTCCACTCCCTCACTTAGACAAATAAATTGTACAAATCACATATTCTTCGTGTAATATAACCAATTTGAGATCGGTATTATGTTAATTTTATTTTATTCTAAAAGTTTCCTCTAGCCTTCTAGAGCTCCAAAATACCTTACTTTGCCCCGGTTTAGCTCTATAGCACCTTTTAACTCTACAACTTTGATATTATTATTTTATTATTATTTTATCGCATACGAAGTATTTTACTCTAAAATATTCATTTCACCCTTCAACACTCTTAAACACTTTAATCAACCTCAATTGGTATCCAATAAGCTCT
>NW_018397256.1:40238-40958 GCF_002168275.2 Theobroma umbraticum | reverse complement strand
ATATCAAAGTACAGGGTGTTACACTCTACTTCATGTTTCCCGATGCAAACATCAAACTAAGATTTGTTTTAACTAAAAATGTAAAAAAAATTAATTTAAAATTTATGAAGGTGTTATAAATCCACTTAAAGCAAGGGAAAGGCTTTCGAAGGTATGAGTGAGTATAAATGAACCTTTTTTATTAATGGATGGCTTTTACTTCACGTTTCTCGATGCAAACATCAAATGATGATCTACTTCAACCAAAACTGTTAAAAAATTTATTTTAGAATCATTTTAAAGGTTATAAATCCGCTTAAAGTGAGTAACAAGGCTTTCGAAGGCATGAGTGAGTATAAATGGACTTTTCTTATCAATAGATGGCTTTTGCTTCACGTTTCTCTATGTATAAATCAAAATATGATCTATTTAAACAAAAATGTAAAACAATTCGATTTAAAATCATTTATAAAGTTATAAATCCTTTTAAAGCTAGTAACAAGGCTTTTGAAGGTGTGAATGAGTATAAATGGACTTCTTTTGTCAATTGATGACTTTGCTTCACATTTCCCAATGCAAACATCAAATGATGAGCTGTTTTAACCAAAAATACAAAAATATTCAATCGAACATTGTTTAAAAATTTATAAATTCACTTAAAGTGAGTAACAAGGCTTTTGAAGGCATGAGTGACTACAAATGGACTTTTGTTGTCAATGGATAGGTTTTTTTTTCACATTT
>NW_018397256.1:39610-40138 GCF_002168275.2 Theobroma umbraticum | reverse complement strand
TTTGAAAATGGTTTGAAACGATCTTTTGAAAACTTGATTTGATTTTTTTAAAAAAATAGTTTTATTGAACCGGGAGATTCAAGAGTAGGACAGTTGTCACTCCAGTTAATTGTGACCCTTGTTCACATGTGAGCTCTAGCTAGAGAACCTTTGGGTCACCGACGGGCTGTTAGACATGGTTGGGGCCAAGGTTTTTGATTTACGTGGCTAGGCCAAAAGTGAGTCTATCCGGTTGCTACCGCTTGATTTTCTCTGATGTCGGCCAACATCGTTGAGATAGCCATGGCATGTGGGGATCCGGTGGAATGGAGCTCCCGGATTTTATGACGTGGAAGTAGGTCCACGTAAGAAATTTTTACACGATGAAGAATAATAGTTTTTCTACTGCTCTCCTCACATATGTGATGACATGGATCTAATTCTTTATGCATGAAATGCACTATGAATTTTCACATAAGCTTTGTATCATATTGGATTTTACGGGAGCTTGCATGATGACAATTCATTACTTTAACTCGTTGTTGAATG
>NW_018397256.1:39451-39600 GCF_002168275.2 Theobroma umbraticum | reverse complement strand
TTAAACTTACTTATTCGCATACGAGGCATAAATCTTCCTTTTGACTAAATTGCTGGTGTATATATTCTTCTGTTTTTAAATTTTCAAATCTTCTACCTTTAGCTTGTTTCCCATCTACACCCTACTCACGGGGTCGATGATCACTGAGT
>NW_018397256.1:38927-39080 GCF_002168275.2 Theobroma umbraticum | reverse complement strand
GTAATGGCTAAAGCTTAAGACTATGTGGAAATGTTTAGATACTATGACTAGTTGCACATGTAGTTCTTAAACTTAGATGTTTGTATCAAATAGTTATATTTTAATCATTATGAATATTTGGAGTAAATGATTATTTGTGTTAATATTTAATGT
>NW_018397256.1:38754-38917 GCF_002168275.2 Theobroma umbraticum | reverse complement strand
TTGAATTAAGGCTTGTTTGGGATTTGGTGACTTCACTTGCAAGTCTTGAACGTCGATAGCGATCGAGGGGAAGGGGTCGTTACAAAAGCCATCCGTTGTCAAGAAAAGTCCTTTTATAGCCACTTAAGCCTTCGAAAGCCCTATTACTCACTTTAAATGATTT
>NW_018397256.1:38411-38744 GCF_002168275.2 Theobroma umbraticum | reverse complement strand
TAATTGATTTTAAGTTGAATTTTTTTACAATATTGGTTAAAACATATTATAATTAAATGTCTACCTTGGGAAACGTGAAGATAAAACCATTTATTGATAAGAAAAGTCTATTTATAGTCGCTAAAGCCTTCGACAGTCTTATTACTCACTTTAAATGGCTTTATAAGCTCATAGTTGGTTTTAAATTGCATTTTTTAAAATTGTTGGTTAAAATCAATTATAATTGAATATTTTTCAAAGAAAACGTAAGGCAAAAGCCATCCATTGAATAGCAAAGTCCATTTATAGTCACTCATGTCTTCGAAAGCATTATTACTCGCTTTAAATGGTTTT
>NW_018397256.1:38027-38276 GCF_002168275.2 Theobroma umbraticum | reverse complement strand
TAAAATAGATTATAATTGAATGTCTATCTCAACAAATGTGAAGCAAAAGACATCCATTGGAAAGAAAAGCCCATTTATAGTTAGCCATGCCTTCAAAAGCATTATTACTCGCTTTAAATGGTTTATAATTTCATAATTGATTGTAATTTGAATATTTTTACATTTTTAGTTAAAATATATTATAATTAAATGTCTGTCTTGAGTAACATGAAGCAAAAACTACCTGTTGGCAAGAAAAGTCCATTTATA
>NW_018397256.1:37912-38017 GCF_002168275.2 Theobroma umbraticum | reverse complement strand
CCTTCGAAAGCCTTATTACTCACATTAAACGGTCTTATAATCTCAAAATTGAATTTAAGTTGAATTTTTTTACATTTTTAGTTAAAACAAATAATATTTGAATGT
>NW_018397256.1:37328-37780 GCF_002168275.2 Theobroma umbraticum | reverse complement strand
TGGTTTTATTATCTCATAATAGATATTAAGTTAGATTTTTTTACATTATTGGTTAAAACAGATTATATTTAAATGTTTACCTCCGGAAACGTGAAGTAAAAGCCATCCATTGAAAAGAAAAGTCCATTTATAGTCACTCAAGCTTTCGAAAGTCATATTACTCGCTTTAAATGGTTTTACAATCTCATAGTTGATTTTGAGATGAGTTTTTTTACATTTTTGGTTAAAACGGAACACAATTAATGTCTACCTTGAAAAACATGAAAAAAATACCATTCATTGATAAAACCTCGCCTTAAATGGTTTATAATCTCATAATTGATTTTGAGTTAAATTTTTTTTGCATTTTGGTTAAAATAGATTATATTTGAATGTCTCCCTCAAGAAACATGAAGAAAAAGCCATCCATTGGGAAGAAAAGTCCATTTATAGTCACTCAAGCCTTCGAAAGC
>NW_018397256.1:36943-37318 GCF_002168275.2 Theobroma umbraticum | reverse complement strand
GCTTTAAATGATTTTGTAATCTCATAATCGATTTTAAGTCAATTTGTTTTTACATTTTTAGTTGAAACAAATTATAATTAAATGTCTACCTTGGAAAACGTGAAGATAAAGCCATACATTAGTACGAAAAGTCCATTTATAAACACCTATGCCTCTGAATGTCGTATTACTTGCATTAAATGGTTTTATAATCTCATAATCCATTTTAAGTTAAATTTTTTTATATTGTTGGTTAAAATAGATTATAATTAAACGTTTGCCTCAAGAAATGAAAAGCAAAAGCCAACCATTGGCAAGAATAGTCTATTTATTGTCAATCAAGCCTTCGAAAGCCTTATTACTCGCTTTAAATGGTTTTATAATCTCATAAGTGAT
>NW_018397256.1:36201-36843 GCF_002168275.2 Theobroma umbraticum | reverse complement strand
TTAAAGCGAGTAATAAGGCTTTCGAAGGTATAGGTGACTATAAATGGACTTTTCATACAAATGAGTAACTTTTTCTCCATGTTTCCTAAGGCAAACATTCAAGTATAATCTATTTTAACCAAAAACGTAAAAAAATTAAACTTAAAATTAATTATGATATTATAAAACCATTTAAAGCAAGTAAAACTACTTCTGAAGGCATGAGTGATTATAAATGGAGTTTCCTCTCCAATGGATGGCTTTTGCTTCATGTTTCCTAAGGTAGACATTCAATTACAATGTATTTTAACCACCAGTATAAAAGAATTTAACTTCAAATCAATTATGAGGTAATAAACCCATTTAAAGCGAGTAATAAGGCTTTCTAAGGCACGGATGACTACAAATAGACATTTTTTGCAAATGAGTAACTTTTTCTCTATGTTTCTAAAGGCAAACATTAAAATATAATCTATTTTAGCCAAACATGTAAAAAAATTCAACTTAAAATAATAATGAGATTATAAAACCATTTAAAGCGCGTAATAAGGCTTTGGAAGACATGGGTAAATATAAATAGACTTTTCTTACTAATATATGGCTTTTTCTTCACATTTTTTAAGGTAAACATTCAATTATAATATATTTTAACCAAAAATGTAA
>NW_018397256.1:36010-36191 GCF_002168275.2 Theobroma umbraticum | reverse complement strand
CTTAATATCAATTATGAGATTATAAAACCATTTAAAGAGGGTAATAAGGCTTTGGAAGGCATGAGTGACTATAAATGCCCTTTTCTCTCTAATGGATGGCTTTTGCTTCACGTTTCCTAAGGTACACAGTCAATTATAAACTATTTTAACCAACAATATAAAAAAATTTAATTTAAAATCA
>NW_018397256.1:35342-35577 GCF_002168275.2 Theobroma umbraticum | reverse complement strand
TTTTCCTACCAATGGATGGCTTTTGCTTCATGTTTCTTAAGGTAGAGATTTAATTACAATATTTTAAATAAAAATATTAAAAAAATTTAACTTAAAATTAATTGAGATTATAAAACCATTTAAAGCGAATAACAATACTTTCGAAGGCATGAGTGACTATAAATAGACCTTTTTTTCTAATGCGTGGCTTTTTTTCACCTTTTCTGCGGCACACATTCAATTATAATCTATTTTA
>NW_018397256.1:35125-35332 GCF_002168275.2 Theobroma umbraticum | reverse complement strand
TAAAAAAATTCAACTTAAAATCGATTATGAGATTATAAAACCACTTAATGCAAGTAATTAGGCTTTCAGAGCATAGGTGACTATAAATGGACTTTTCTTGCCAATGAATGGCTTTTTCATCATGTTTTCTAAGACAAACCTTTAATTATATTCTATTTTAATAAAAAATGTAAATAAATTCATCTTAAAATCAATTATGAGATTATA
>NW_018397256.1:34966-35115 GCF_002168275.2 Theobroma umbraticum | reverse complement strand
AAGCAACTAATAAGGCTTTCAAAAGTATAGATGACCATAAATGGACTTTTCTTTACAATGAGCTGCTTTCTCTTCATATTTCTAGAGGTAGATATTCGAATATTATCTATTTCAATAAAAAATGTAAAAAAATTTAACTTAAAATCAAT
>NW_018397256.1:34777-34956 GCF_002168275.2 Theobroma umbraticum | reverse complement strand
TAAAACCATTTAAAGCGAGTAATAAGGCTTTTGAAGGCATGCGTGACAATAAATGGACTTTTCTTTCCAATGAATGGCTTTTTCTTCATGTTTCCTAAGGCAGACATTCAATTATATTCTGTTTTAACCAAAAATATAAAAAATATTATTTTAAAATCAATTATGAGATTATAAAACTA
>NW_018397256.1:34611-34767 GCF_002168275.2 Theobroma umbraticum | reverse complement strand
GTAACAAGGCTTTTGAAGGCTTGAGTGATGATAAATGGACTTTTCTTGACAAAGAATGACTTTTGCTTCATGGTTCCCAAAGTAGACATTTAAATATAATCTATTTTAACTAATAATGTAAAAAAATCTAACTTAAAATTAATTATGAGATTATAA
>NW_018397256.1:31081-33756 GCF_002168275.2 Theobroma umbraticum | reverse complement strand
ACTTTTCTTGTCAATGAATGCCTTTATCTTCACATTTTTTAAGATAGACATTCAATTATAATCTGTTTTAACTAAAATTGTAAAAACAATTCAACTTAAAATCAATTATGAGATTCCAAAACCATTTAAAGTGAGTAATAAGGCTTTCAAAGGCTTGAGTGACTCTAAATGGACCTTTCTTATCAATGGATGGCTTTTACTTCATGTTTCCGAAGGCACGCATTCAGTTATAATATATTTTGAGTAAAACTATAAAAAAATTCAACTCAAAATCAATTACGAGATTATAAAACCATTGAAAGCGAGTAATGATGCTTTTGAAGGCATGAGTGAGTATAAATGGACTTAGCATTCGAATGGATGGCTTTTGCTTCATGTTTCCTAAGGCAGCCAGCTAATTATAGTCTATTTTAACCAACAATATAAAAGAATTCAACTTAAAATCATTTGTGAGATTATAAAACAATTTAAAGCAAGTATTAAGGGTTTTGAAGGCATAGGTGACTATAAATAGACTTTTCTTATCAATGAATGCCTTTATCTTCATGTTTCTTGAGGTAGACATTCAATTATAATCTATTTTAATCAAAATTATAAAATAATTCAACTTAAAATCAATTATGAGGTTATAAAACCAACGAAAATGAGTAATAAGGCTTTTGAAGGCTTGACTAACTATAAATGGACTTTTCTTATCAATGGATGGCTATTGCTTCACGTTTCCCAAGGCACACATTTAGTTATGATATATTTTAACCAAAAATGTAAAAAAATTCAACTTAAAAATAATTATGAGATTATAAACCATTTAAAGCGAGTAATAAGACTTTCCAAGGCTTGAGTGACTATAAAGGGACTTTTCTTCTCAATAGATGGCTTTTGCTTCATATTTCCTAAGGCAGACATTCTATGCTAATATATTTAACCAAAAATATAAAAAAATTCAACTTAAAATCAATTAAGAGATTATAAAACCATTTAAAGCGAGTAATAGTGCTTTCGAAGGCATGAGTGAATATATATGGACTTTTCTTGCCAATGGATCACTTTTGCTCTACACTTCCTGAGGTAAACATTCAATTATAATCTATTTTAACCACCAATATAAAAAAATTCAACCTAAATTCAATTATGAGATTGTAAAACCATTTAAAACGAGTAATATGGCTTTGAAAGGCATGGGTGATTATAAATGGACTTTTCTTCCCAATGAATGGCCTTTTCTTTATATTTTCCATGGCAGACATTCAATTTTAATCCGTTTTAACTAAAAATGTAAAAACATTCAACCTAAAATCAATTATGAGATCATAAAACCATTTAAAGCGAGTAATAAGGCTGTCTAGGGCTTGAGTGACTATAAATGGACTTTTCTTACTAATGGATGGCTTTTACTTCATGTTTCTTAAAGCAGACATTCAATTATAATATATTATAATCTAAAATGTAAAAAAATTCAAACTAGAATGAATTATGAAATTATAAAACTAAATAAAGCAAGTAATACTATTTTTGAAGGTATGTGGAGTTTTCTCTCCAACGGATAGTGTTTGCTTCATGTTTCTTGAGGCAAATATTCAATTATAATCTATTGTAACAAACAATATAAAAGAATTCAATTTAAAATCAAATATGAGATTATAAAATAATTTAACAAGAGTAATAAGGCTTTCGAAGGCTTGAGTGACTATAAATGGACTTTTGTTGATGTTTCCTAAGGTAGATATTTGAATATAATTTGTTTTAATAAAAAATATATAAAAAAATCAACTTAAAATCAGTAATGAGATTATAAAACCATTTAAAGCGAGTAATAAGGTTTTGAAAGGTATGGGTAACTATAAATGGATTTTTCTTACTAATGGATAGCTTTTTCTTCACGTTTTTTGAAGCAGATATTCAATTATAATATATTTTAATCAAAAATATAAAAAAATTAAACTCAAAATTAATTATGAGGTTATAAAACTGTTTAAAGCGAGTAATAAGGCTTCGGAATGCATGAGTGACTATAAATGTACTTTTCTCTTCAATGGATAGTTTTTGCTTCACGTTTCCTAATGCACACATTTAATTATAATCTATTTTAACAAACAATATAAAGGAATTGAAATTAAAACTAATTATGACATTTTAAAACCATTTAAAGTGAGTAATAATGCTTTCGAAGGTATGAATGACTATAAATAAACTTTTCTCTCCAATTGATGCCTTTTGCTTTACGTTTTCTAATGTAGACATTCAATTATCATCTATTTTAACCAACTGTATAAAAGAATTCAACTCAAAATCGATTATGAGATTATAAAATCATTTAAAGCGAGTAATAAGGCTTTCGAAGGCATGGGTTACAATATATGAACTTTTTTTGTCAATAAATAGCTTTTTCTTCATGTTTCCTAAGACAAACATTCAATTATATTCTATTTTAACCAAAAAAGTAAAAAATTTCATCTTAAGATCAATTATGCGATGATAAAATCATTTCAAGCGAGCAATAAGAGTTTCGAAGACTTGAGGGACTATAAATTGACATTCTTGCCAATTGATGGCTTTTGCTTCACATTTCCCAAGGTAGACATTTAAATATAATCTGTTTTAACCAATAATGTAAAAAAATATAACTTAAAATCAATTATGAGCTTATAAAACTATTTAAAGCGAGTAATAAGGCT
>NW_018397256.1:28577-30952 GCF_002168275.2 Theobroma umbraticum | reverse complement strand
CTTTTCTTGCCAATGAATGGTTTTTTCTTCACATTTCTCGAGGTAAACATTCAAATATTTTTTGTTTTAACCAAAAATGAAAAAAAATCTAACTTAAATTCAATTATGAGATTATAAGACCATTTAATATGAGTAATAGGGCTTTCAAAGTCTTCAGTGACTATAAATAGACTTTTGTTGCCAATGGGTCACTTTTGCTTCACGTTTCTTGAGATAGATATTAAATTATAATATATTTTAGCCAAATATGTAAAAAAATTCAACTTACAATCAATTATGAGATTATAAAACTATTTAAAGCAAGTGATAATGCTTTCAAAGGTATGAGTGACTATAAATGGACTTCTCTTTCCAATGGATGACTTTTGCTTCACATTTCTTGAGACAAAGATTCAATTATAATCTATTTTAACCAACAATATAAAAAAATTCAACTTAAAATCCAAGGCATACATTCAGCTATGATATATTTTAACCAAAAATGTAAAAAAATTCAACTTAAAAATTAATTATGAGATTATAAACCATTTAAAGAGAGTAATAAGACTTTCGAAGGAATGGATGACTATAAATGGACTTTTCTTACTAATGTATGGCTTTATCTTCATGTTTCCCAATGTAGACATTCAATTATAATATATTTTAACAAAACTTGTAAAAAAATTTAACTTAAAATCGATTATAAGATTACAAAACCATTTGAAACAAGTAATAAGGCTTTTGAAGGCTTGAGTGACTATAAATAGACTTTTCTTTCAAATAAATGGCTTTTTCTTTACATTTTCCAAGGTAGACATTCAATTATAATCTATTTCAACCAAAAATATAAAAAACTTTAACTTCAAATTAATTATGAGATTATAAACCATTTAAAGCAAGTAATAAGGGTTTCAAAGGCTTGAGTGACTATAAATGCACTTTTCTTACTAATGAATGGCTTTTTCTTCACGTTTCTAGAGAGAGACATTCAAATATAATCTGTTTTAACCAAAACTGTAAACAAATTCTACTTAAAATTAATTATGAGATTATAAACCATTTAAAGTTAGGAATAAGCCCTTCAAAGGCTTAAGTGACTATATATGGACTTTTCTTATCAATGAATAGCTTTTGCTTCATGTTTCTTAAGGCAGACATTCAATTATAATATATTTTAATAAAAAATATAAAACAATTTAACTTAAAATTAATTATGAGATTATAAAACCATTTAAAGCAAGTAATAAATCTTTCGAAGGTATGAGTGAATATAGATAGACTTTTTTTGCCAATGAATGACTTTTGCCTCACTTTTCTTGAAGCGAACATTCAATTATAATATACTTTAAACACAAATATAAAACAATTCAACTTAAAATTAATTATGAGATTATAAAACTATTTAAAACAAATAATAATGCTTTTGAAGGCATGGGTGACTATAAATGGACTTTTCTTGCTAATGAATGACTTTTTCTTCATATTTCCAAAGGTAGACATTGAATTCTAATCTGTTTTAACCAAAAATGTAAAAATATTTAACTTAAAATCAATTATGACATTATAAAATCATTTAAAGCGAGTAATGGTGCTTTCGAAGGCATGAGTAACTATAAATGGAGTTTTCTCTCCAATGGATGCCTTTTGCTTCATGCTTCCTAAAGAACACATTCAATTATAATCTATTTTAACCAATAGTATAAAAGAATTCAACTTAAAATCAATTATGAAATTATAAAACTATTTAAAGCGAGTAATAAGGCTTTCAAAGGCATGGATGACTATAAATAGATATTTTTTACAAATGAGTGGCATTTTCTCACATTTCCCAAGGTAAACATTCAAATATAAACAATTTTAACCAAAAATGTAAAAAAATTGAACTTAATATCGATAATGAGACTATAAAACTATTTAAAGCGAGTAATAAGACTTTGGAAGGTATGGGTAACTCTAAATGGACTTTTCTTACTAATGGATGGCTTTTTCTTTACGTTTTCTGAGGTAGACAATCAATTATAAAATATTTTAACCAAAAATCTAAAAAAAATTAACTTAAAATCAATTATGAGATTATTAAACCATTTAAAGCGAGTAATAGTACTTTTGAAGGCATGAGTGACTATAAATGGAGTTTCTCTACAATGGATGGCTTTTGCTTTATGTTTTCTAAGGCAGACATTGAATTATAATCTATTTTAACCAACAGTATAAAAGAATTCAGCTTAAAATCAGTTATGAGATTATAAAATCATTTAAAGCAATAAATAAGGCTTTCGAACGTATGCATGACTATAAATAGGCTTTTCTTACAAATGAGTGATGTTTTCTTCATGTTTTCCAAGGTAGACATTCAACTATAATCTATTGTAACCAAAAATATAAAAAAATTCAAC
>NW_018397256.1:28393-28567 GCF_002168275.2 Theobroma umbraticum | reverse complement strand
TAATGAGATTATAAAACCATTTAAACCAAGTAATAAGGCTTTGGAAGACATAGGTAATTATAAATGGACTTTTCTTATAAATGAGTGACGTTTTCGCAACATTTCCTAAGGCAAAGTTTCAAATATAATCTATTTTAATAAAAAATGTAAAAAATTCAACTTAAAATCAATAAT
>NW_018397256.1:28262-28383 GCF_002168275.2 Theobroma umbraticum | reverse complement strand
AATCATTTAAAGCGAGTAATAAAGCTTTAGAAGAAATGGGTAACTATAAATGGACTTTTATTACTAGTGGATGGCTTTTTCTTCATGTTTTTTGAGGCAGACATTCAATTATAATCTATTT
>NW_018397256.1:27544-28252 GCF_002168275.2 Theobroma umbraticum | reverse complement strand
TATAAAAAAATTTAACTTAAAAACAATTATGCGATTTTAAAACTATTTAAAGCGAGTAATAAGGCTTTGGAAGGTATGAGTGACTATAAATGTACTTTTCTCTCCAATTGATGGCTTTTCCTTCACGTTTCTTGAGGCACACATTTAATTATAATCTATTTTAACTAACAATATAAAAAAATTCAACTTAAAACTAATTATGACATTATAAAACTATTTAAAGTGAGTAATAACTCTTTTAAAGGCATGATTGACTATAAATAGACTTTTTCCCCAATGGATGGCCTCTGCTTCATATTTCCTAGAGCAGACATTCAATTATCATATATTTTAACCAACAGTATGACAAATTCAACTTAAAATCAATTATAAGTTTACAAAACCATTTAAAGTAAGTAATAATGCTTTCAAAGGCATGGATGACAATAAATGGACTTTTTTTATCAATGAATAGCTTTTTCTTCACGTTTTCCAAGAAAGACGTTGAATTATATTCTGTTTTAACCAAAAATATAAAAATATTCATCTTAAAATCAATTATGAGGTTATAAAACCATTTAAAGCAACTAATAAGGCTTTTGAAGGCATGAGTAAGTATAAATAGACTTTTCTTGTCAATGAATCACTTTTTCTTCACATTTTTTAAAGTAGACATTCAAATATAATCTGTTTCAACAAAAAATGTAAAACAAATTCAACTTAAAATCA
>NW_018397256.1:27041-27534 GCF_002168275.2 Theobroma umbraticum | reverse complement strand
TATAAAACCATTTAAAACGAGTAATAAGGCTTATAAAGGCTTGAGTGACTATAAATGGACTTTTTCTGTCAATGGATTACTTTTGCTTCATGTTTCCCAAGGTATATATTCAGTTATAATATATTTTAACAAAAAATATAAAAAATATTTAGCTTAAAATTAATTATGAAATTATAAAACCATTTAAAGTGAGTAATAATGCTTTCAAAAACATGAGTGACTATAAATGGACTTTTCTTTCCAATGGATGGCTTTTGCTTCACGTTTCCTATGACACACATTCAATTATAATCTATTTTAACAAACAATGTAAAAAAATTCAACTTACAACTAATTATGGGATAATAAAACCATTTAAAGCGATTTCGAAAGCATGAGTGACTATAAATGGAGTTTTTTCTCCAATCGATGCTTTTCCTTCACGTTTTCTATGGTAGACATTCAGTTACAATATATTTTAACCAAAAATGTAAAAAAATTTAACTTAAAATCA
>NW_018397256.1:26683-27000 GCF_002168275.2 Theobroma umbraticum | reverse complement strand
AAGGTATAAGAACTATAAATGGACTTTTCTTTTCAATAGATAGCTTTTGTTTCACGTTTCTCAAGCTTGATAATTAAATATAATATGTTTTAACCAATACTATAAAAAAATCTAACTTAAAATTAATTATGAGATTATAAAACTATTTAAAGCAAATAATAAGGCTTTTGAAGGTATGGATGACTATAAATAGACTTTTCTTGTCAATAAATGACTTTTTCTTTTCGTTTCTTAAGGTAAACATTCAAATATTATCTGTTAGAACCAAAGGTGAGCAATAAGATTTTCAAAGGTTTGAGTGACTATAAATGGACTTT
>NW_018397256.1:26208-26673 GCF_002168275.2 Theobroma umbraticum | reverse complement strand
GGGTAGCTTTTGCTTCATGTTTCCTAACACAAACATTTAATTATAATATATTTTAACCAAAAGTGTTAAAAAATTTAACTTATAGTCAATTATGAGATTATAAAACCATTTAATGCAAGTAATAATGCTTTGGGAAGTATGAGCGACTATAAATGAACTTTTCTTTTCAATGGATGACTTTTACTTCACATTTTCTGAGGTTAATATTCAATTATAATCTATTTTAACTAACAATATAAAAAATTTTAACTTAAAATCAATTATGAGATTATAAAACCATTTAAAATGATTAATAAGGCTTTCGAAAGCATAGATCACTATAAATGGACTTTTCTTGCCAATCAATGACTTTATCTTCATGTTTCTTAAGGTAGACATTCAATTATAATATATTTTAGCCAAAATCATAAGAAAATTTAACTTAAAATTAATTATGAGATTATAAAACCATTTAAAGCAAGTAAT
>NW_018397256.1:25727-26185 GCF_002168275.2 Theobroma umbraticum | reverse complement strand
CTATAAATGGATTTTTCTTGCCAATGAATGGCTTTTGCTTCATTTTCTTGAAGAAGACACTCTATTATTATATATTTTAACCAAAAAATGTAAAAATATTTAGCTTAAAATCAATTATGAGATTAAAAAACTATTTAAAGAAAGTAATAAGGCTTTTGAAGATATTGGTGACTATAAATGAACTTTTTCTTACCAATGAATGACTTTTTATTCATGTTTCCTAAGGCAAACATTCAAATATAATCCGTTTCAATCAAAAATATAAAAAAATTTAACTTAAAATCAATTATGAGATTATAAAACCATTTAAAGCGCATAATAAGGCTTACAAAGGCTTGAGTGACTATAAATGAACTTTTCCTACCAATGGATGGCTTTTGCTTCATCTTTCCCTAGGCACACATTTGGTTATAATATATTTTGACCACAACTATAAAAAAATTGAACTTAAAATCAAT
>NW_018397256.1:25560-25717 GCF_002168275.2 Theobroma umbraticum | reverse complement strand
TAAAATCATTTAAAGCGAGTAATAGGGCTTCTGAAGGCTTGAGTGACTATAAATAGACTTTTCTTGCCAATGGATGGCTTTTTCTTCATGTTTTCCAATGCATACATTCATATAGTATATTTTGATCAAAACTGTAAAAAAATTCAACTTAAAATAA
>NW_018397256.1:25141-25550 GCF_002168275.2 Theobroma umbraticum | reverse complement strand
TATAAAACTATTTAAAGCGAGTAATGATGCTTTCGAAGGCATGAGTGAGTATAAATGGACTTAGCTTTCCAATGGATGGCATTTGCTTTATGCTTCCTAAGGCAGCCATCCAATTATAATCTATTTTAATAAAAATATAAAAGAATTTAACTTAAAATCAATTATGATAATATAAAATCATTTAAAACAAGTACTAAGGGTTGTAAAGGCATGGATGATTATAAATGGACTTTTCTTATTAATGAATGACTTTATCTTCATGTTTATCGAGGTAGACATTCAATTATTATCTATTTTAACTAAAATTGTAAAAAATAATTTAACTTAAAATCGATTATGAGGTTATAAAACTATTTAAAGCGAGTAATAAGACTTTCGAAGGTTTGAGTCACTATAAATGGACTTTTCT
>NW_018397256.1:24399-25044 GCF_002168275.2 Theobroma umbraticum | reverse complement strand
CCATTTAAAGCGAGTAATAAGGCTTTCCAAGGCTTGAGTGACTATAAATGCACTTTTTTTGCTAATGGATGGCTTTTGCTTCATGTTTCCCAAGGTAGACATTCAATTACAATATATTTTAACCAAAAATATAAAAAAATTCTACTTAAAATCAATTAAGAGATTATAAAACCATTTAAAGCAAGTAATAATACTTTCGAAGGCATGAGTGAATATAAATAGATTTTTGTTGCCAATGGATGGCTTTTCCTTCACATTTCTTGGGGTAGACATTCAATTATAATCTATTTTAATCAACAACATAAAACAATTCAACCTGAATTCGATTATGAGATTATAAAACTATTTAAAGCACGTAATAAGTGTTTGAAAGACATGGGTGAATACAAATAGACTTTTCTTGCGATTGAATGGCTTTTTCTTCATGTTTTATAAGGGAAACATTCAATTATAATCCGTTTTAACTAAAAATGTAAAACAGTTCAATCTTAAGTCAATTATGAGATCATAAAACCATTTAAAGCAAGTAATAAGGCTTTCTAAGACTAGAGTGACTATAAATGAACTTTTCTTACCAATTGATAGCTTTTGCTTCACGTTTCTTAAAGCAGACATTCAATTATAATATATTTTAATAAAAAATAT
>NW_018397256.1:19321-24389 GCF_002168275.2 Theobroma umbraticum | reverse complement strand
TAAATTAAAATCAATTACAAGATTATAACACCATTTAAAGTAAGTAATAAGGTTTTCGAAGGCATTGGTGACTATAAATAGACTTTTCTTGCCAATGAATTGCTTTTTCCTCATGTTTCCCAAGCTAAACATTAAATTATAATCTGTTTTAACTAAATATGTTAAAAAATTCAACCTAAGATTAATTATGACATTATAAAACTATTTAGAGTGAGTAATGATGTTTTCGAAGGCTTGAGTGACTATAAATGGAGTTTTGCCTCCAATGGATGGCTTTTGCTTCACGTTTCCTGAGGCAGACATTCAACTATAATCAGTTTTAACAAACAATATAAAAAAATTTAACTTAAAATCAATTATAAGATTATAAAACCATTTAACGCAAGTAATAAGGCTTTCAAAGGCTTGAGTGACTACAAATGAATTTTTCTTGTCAATGAATGACTTTTTCTTGATGTTTCCTCAAATTGATATTCAAATATAATCTTATTTAACCAAAAATATAAAAAAGTTCAACTTAAATTCAATTATGAGATTATAAAACCATTTAAAGTGAGTAATAAGACTTATAAAGGCTTGAGTGACTATAAATGGACTTTTCCTACTAATGGATGGGTTTTGCTTCATGTTTATCAAGGTAGACATTTAGATATAATATATTTTAATAAAAAATATAAAAAAAATTTAACTTAAAATCAATTATGAGATTATAAAATAATTTAAAGTGGGCAATAATGTTTCGAAGGCATGAGTCATAAATGGACTCTTCTTTTCAATAGATAGCTTTTACTTTACGTTTCCTATGGCACACATTTAATTATAAACTATTTTAATAAAAAATATGAAAAAATTCAGCTTAAAATCAATTATGACATTATAAAATCATTTAACAAGGTTAATAAGGCTTTTGAAGCATAGGTGACTATAAATGGACTTTTCTTACAAGTGAATAGTTTTTTGTCATGTTTTCTAAGGCAGACCTTCAATTATATTTTATTTAACAAAAAATGTAAAAAAATTAATATTAAAATTAATTATGAGATTATAAAACCATTTAAAGCAACTAATAAGGCTTTTGAAGGCATGGATGACTATAAATAGGCTTTTCTTGCCAATGAATTGCTTTTTCTTCACATTTGTTGAGACAGACATTTGAATATAATCTATTTCAACAAAAAATGTAGAAAAATTCAACTTAAAATCAATTATGAGATTATAAAACCATTTAAAGCGAGTAATGAGGTTTATAAAGGCTTGAGTGACTATAAATGGACTTTCCCTACTAATGGATGGCTTTTGATTCATGTTTCCCAAGGTGTATATTCACTTATAATATATTTTAACCAAAAATGTAAAAATATTTAACTTAAAATCAATTATGAAATTATAAAACCATTTAAAACGAGTAATAATGCTTTTTAAGGCATAATTAACTATAAATGGACTTTTTTTTCCAATGGACGGCTTTTACTTTATATTTCCAATGGCACACATTTAATTATAATCTATTTTAACAAACAATATAAAAAAATACAACTTAAAATCAATCATGAGATTATAGAACTATTTAAAACTTGTAATAAGGCTTTCGAAAGTATAGGTGACTATAAATAGACTTTTCTTACTAAGAAATAGCTTTTTCTTTACGTTTCCCAAGGTAAACATTCAAATATAATCCGTTTTAACCATAAATATAGTAAAATTCAACTTAAAATCAATTATGAGATTATAAAATTATTTAAAGCGAGTAATAAGGTTTTCAAAGGCATGGGTGACAATAAATGGACTTTTTTGCTAATGAATGACTTTTTCTTTATGTTTTTCAAGGTAGACATTCAATTATATTCTGTTTTAAATAAAAATGTAAAAAATTTCATTTCAAAATCAATTATGAGATTATAAAATTATTTAAAGCGAGTAACAAGGCTTTTGAAAGTTTGAGTGACTATAAATGGACTTTTCTTGCCAAATGATCTCTTTTATTTCATGTTTCCCAAAGTAGACATTTAAATATAATCTTTTTAACCAATAATGTAAAAAAATCTAACTCAAAATCAATTATGAGATTATAAAACTATGTAAAGCATGTAATAAGGCTTTTGAAGGCATGAGTGACTATAAATAGACTTTTCTTGTCAATGAATAGCTTTTTCTTCATGTTTCTCAAGGCAAACATTCAAATATTATTTGTTTTAATCAAAAATGTAAAAAAATACAACTTAAATTCAAGTATGAGATTATAAGACCATTTAATGTGAGTCATAAGGCATTCGAAGGCTTAAGTGATTATAAATGGACTTTTCTTATCAATGGGTAGCTTTTGCTTCATTCTTTTGAGGTAGACATTTAATTATCATATATTTTAACTAAAAATCTAAAAAAATTCAACTTACAACTAATTATGAGATTATAAAACTATTTAAAACCAGTAATAATGCTTTCGAAGGTATGAGTGACTATAAATGAAGTTTTTTCTCTAATGGATGGGTTTTGATTCACGTTTCTTTGGGTAAACATTTAATTATATTCTATTTAACTAAAAATATAAAAAATTTAATTTAAAATCAATTATGAGATTATAAAATCAATTAAAGCGAGTAACAAAGCTTTCGAAGGCTTCAGTGACTATAAATGGACTTTTCTTTACAATGGATAGCTTTTGTTTCACATTTCCTAAGCTAGATAATTAAATATAATCTGTTTTAACCAATACTATAAAAAAATCTAACTTAAAATCAATTATGAGAATATGAAACCATTGAAAGCAAATAATAAGGCTATTGAAGGCATAGGTTACTATAAATAGACTTTTCTTGTCAATAAATGACTTTTTCTTCATGTTTCTGAAAGTAAATATTTAAATATTATTTTTTTAACTAAAAATATAAAAAATTCAACTTAAATTCAATTATGAGATTATAAGACCACTTAATGTGAGTAATAAGGCTTTGAAAGGCTTGAGTGACTATAAATAGACTTTTCTTGCTAATGGGTACCTTTTGCTTCATGTTTCTAAGGCAGGCATTTAATTAAAATATATTTTAACCAAAAATATAAAAACAATTCAACTTACAACTATAAAAAATATAAAAATTTTTAATAAAAATATAATTATAATATATTTTAATAAAAAATATAAAAATATTCGATTTAAAATCAATTATGAGATTATAAAATCATTTAAAGGAAGTAATAAAGCTTTCGAAGGCATGAGTGACTATAAATGAACTTCTCTTGTCAATGAATGGCTTTTTACTCACGTTTCCTAAGGCATACATTGAAATATAATCTGTTTCAACAAAAAATGTAACAAAAGTCAACTTAAAATCAATTATGAGATTATAAAACCATTTAAAGCAAGTAATAAGGCTTATAAAGGCTTAAGTGACTATAAATGGACTTTTCCTACCAACAGATGGCTATTGCTTCATGTTTTTCAAAGTAGATATTAAATTATAATCAATTTTAACCAATAATATAAAAAAATTCAACTTAAAACCAATTATGAGATTATGAAACCATTAAAAGTGAGTAATAAAGCTTTTGAAGGCATGGATGACTATAAATGGACTTTTTTTTGTCAATGAATGGCTTTATCTTCACATTTTTCAAGATAGACATTCAATTATAATCTCTTTTAATCAAAATTGTAAAAAAAATTCAACTTAAAATCAATTATGAGATTATAAAACCATTTAAATCAAGTACTAAGGGTTTTGAAGCGAGTAATAAGGCTTTCGAAGGCTTGAGTGACTATAAATAGATTTTTCTTATCAATGGATGACTTTTGCTTCACGTTTCCCAAGGCACACATTTAGTTGTAATATATTTTGACCAAAACTATAAAAAAATTCAACTTAAAATCAATTATGAGATTATAAAATTATTTAAAGCGACTAATGATGCTTTCAAAGGTATGAGTGAGTATAAATGGACTTAGCTTTCCAATTGATGGCTTTTGCTTCATGTTTCCTAAGGAAGCCATCCAATTATAGTCTATTTTAAGCAACAATCTAAAAGAATTCAACTTAACATCAGTTATGAGATTGTAAAACCATTTAAAGCAAGTACTAAGGGTTTTGAAGCCATGGGTGACTATAAATGGACTTATCTTGTTAATGAATGGCTTTGTCTTCACATTTCTCAAGGTAGACAATCAATTATAATCTATTTTAGCCAAAATTATAAAAAAATTCAACTAAAAACAATTATAAGGTTACAAAACTATTTAAAGCGAGTAATAAGGCTTTCGAAGGCTTGAGTGACTATAAGTGGACTTTTCTTCCCAATGGATGGTTATTGCTTCACGTTGCCTAAGACACGCATTCAGTTATGATATATTTTAATAAAAAATGTATAAAATTTAACTTAAAATTAATTATGAGATTATAAACCATTTAAAGAGAGTAATAAGGCTTTCCAAGGCTTGAGTGACTAAAAATGGACTTTTCCTTCTAATGGATGGCCTTTGCTTCACGTTTCCCAAGGTAGATAATCAATTACAATATATTTTAAACAAAAATGTAAAAAAATTCAACTTAAAATTAAGAGATTATAAAACCGTTTAAAGCCAGTAATAATATTTTCGAAGGCATGAGTGAATATAAATAGACTTTTTTTACCAATGGATGGCTTTTTCTCCACGTTTCTTATGGTAGACATTCAATTATAATCCATTTTAACCAACAATATAAAAAAATTCAACCTAAATTTAATTATGAAATTATAAAACCATTTAAAGCGAGTAATAAGGCTTTGAAAGGTATATGTGACTATAAATGGACTTTTCTTGTCAATGAATGGCTTTTTTTTACTTTTTCTAAGGCAGACATTCAATTATAATCCGTTTAACCAAAAATGTAAAAAAATTAAGTTAAAATCAATTATGAGATCATAAAATCATTTAAAGCGAGTAATAAGGTTTTCTAAGGCTTGAGTGACTATAAATGGAGTTTTCTTACCAATGGATAGTTTTTGCTTTATTTTCTTGAAGCAGACATTCAATTATAGTATATTTTAATTAAAATATAAAAAAATCTAAATTGAAATCAATTATGAGATTATAAAA
>NW_018397256.1:19004-19311 GCF_002168275.2 Theobroma umbraticum | reverse complement strand
TAAGTAATAAGGCTTTCGAAGGCGTGGTTGACTATAAATAGACTTTTCTTGCCAATGAATATCTTTTTTTCATGTTTTCTAAGGTAGACAATAAATTATAATATGTTTTAACAAAAAATGTAAAACAATTCAACTCAAAATCAATTATGACATTATGAAAGCATTTAAAGCGAGTAATAATATTTTTGAAGGCATGAGTGACTATAAATGGAGTTTTCTTTCCAGTTGATGGCTTTTGCTTCATGTTTCCTGAAGCAAACATTCAATTATAATTAATTTTAACAAACAATATAAAAAAATTTAACTT
>NW_018397256.1:17973-18994 GCF_002168275.2 Theobroma umbraticum | reverse complement strand
ATGAGACTATAAAACTATTTAACGTGAGTAATAGGGCTTTTAAAAGTTTGAGTGAGTACAAATGGACTTTTCTTGTCAATGAATAGCTTTTCTTGATATTTCCTAAGGTAGATATTCAAATATAATCTGTTATAACTAAAAATGTAAAAAAATTCAACTTAAAATCAATGAGGAGATTATAAAACCATTTAAAACGAGTAATAAGGCTTCGGAAGGTATGGGTAACCATAAATGGACTTTTCCTACTAATAAATGTCTTTTTCTTCACATTCTTTGAAACAAATATTCAATTACAATATATTTGAATAAAAAATATAAAAAGATTCAACTTAAAATTAATTATGAGATTATAAAACTATTTAAAGCTTGTAATAAGACTTTGAAAGACATGAGTGACTATAAATGCACTTTTCTCTCCAATGGATGACTTTTGCTTCATGTTTCTTAATGCACACATTCAATTATAATTTATTTTAACCAGCAATATAAAAAAATTTAACTTAAAAATAATTATGACATTATAAAACCATTTAAAACGAGTAATAATGCTTTCAAAGGCATGAGTGATTATAAATGAACTTTTTTCTCTAATGGATGGCTTTTGCTTCACGTTTCCTAAGGCAGCCATTCAATTATCACCTATTTTAACCAACAGTATAAAAGAATTCAACTTAAAATCAATTATGAGATTATAAAACTATTTAAAACGAGTAATAAGGTATTCAAAGGCAAATGAACTTTTTTTGTCAATGAATGGCTCTTTCTTTAGGTTTCCTAAGGCAGACATTCAATTATATTCTGTTTTAACTAAAAATATAAAACAATTCATCTTAAAATCAATTATGCTATTATACAACCATTGTAGGCAAGTAATAAGGCTTTTGAAGGCTTAAGGGACTGTAAGTAAACATTTCTTGCTAGTGGATGGCTTTTACTTTAGGTCTCCCAAGGTAAACATTTAAATATAATCTGTTTTAACCAATAATACAAAAGAATCTAACTTAAAATCAATTATGAGATT
>NW_018397256.1:17278-17894 GCF_002168275.2 Theobroma umbraticum | reverse complement strand
TTTTTCTTCATGTTTCTTGAGAAAAATATTCAAATACTATTTGTTTTAACTAAAAATGTAAAAAAATCTAACTTAAATTCAATTATGAGATTATAAGACCATTTAATGCGAGTAATAAAGCTTTCGAAAGCTGGAGTGACTATAAATGGACATTTTTTGCCAATGGGTCACTTTTGCTTCACATTTCCTAAGGAAAATATTTAATTATAATATATTTTGACAAAAAATGTAAGAAAATTCAACTTACAATCAATTATGAGATTATAAAACCATTTAAAGCGAGAAATAATGCTTTTGAAGGCATGATGACTATAAACAAAATTTTCTTTCTAATGGATGGCTTTTGCTTCATATTTCCTAAGGCACACATTCAGTTATTATCTATTTTAACTAGAAACATAAAACACATTTAATTTAAAATCACTTATAAGATTATAAAACCATTTAAAGCGAGTAATAAGGCTTTCGAAGGCTTAAGTGACAATAAATGGACTATTCTTGCCAATGGTTGGCTTTTGCTTCACATTTCTTGAGGCAAACGTTTAATTATAATCTATTTTAACCAAAAATATGAAAACATTCAACTTAAAATCAATTATGAGATTATAAAACCATT
>NW_018397256.1:16767-17268 GCF_002168275.2 Theobroma umbraticum | reverse complement strand
AATATGACTTTCGAAGGCTTGAGTGACTCTAAATGGAGTTTTCTTCCCAATAGATGGCATTTTCTTCATGTTTCTTGAGGGAGACATTCAAATATAATCTGTTTTAACTAAAATGCAAAAAAAATTCAACTTAAAATCAATTATGAGATTATAAACCATTTAAGGCGAGGTCTTACCAATGATAGGCATTTTTTTCAATCTTACCAATGATAGGCTTTTTTTTCAAGTTTTTCAAGGCAGACATTAATTGTATTCTGTTTTAACTAAAAATGTTAAACAACTCATCTTAAAATCAACTATGAGATTATAAAACCACTTAAAGCAAGTAATATGACTTTTGAAAGCTTGAGCGACTTTAAATGGACTTTTCTTTTCAATGGATGGCTTTTACTTCACGTTTCTTGAGGCAAACATTTAAAGATAATCTGTTTTAACTAATAATGTAAAAAAAATCTAACTTAATATCTATTATGAGATTATAAAATCATTTAAAGCAAGTAA
>NW_018397256.1:16676-16757 GCF_002168275.2 Theobroma umbraticum | reverse complement strand
GAAGGCATGGGTGACTATAAATATACTTTTCTTGCTAATGAATAGCGTTTTCTTTACGTTTCTCAAGGTAAACATTCAAAT
>NW_018397256.1:16291-16666 GCF_002168275.2 Theobroma umbraticum | reverse complement strand
TTAACTAAAAATGTAAAAAAATTCAACTTAAATTTAATTTTGAGATTATAAGACCATTTAATGTGAGTAATAAGGCTTTTGAAGGCTTGAGTGACTATAAATGGACTTTTCTTGCCAACAGGTAGCTTTTGCTTCATGTTACTCAAGACAGATATTTAATTATAATATATTTTAACCAAAAATATAAAAATATTCAAATTACAATCAATTATGAAATTATAAACTATTTAAAGTGAGTAATAATGCTTTCAAAGGCATGGGTGACTATAAATAAACTTTTCTTTTCAATAGATGTCCTTTGCTTCACATTTGTTGAGACAAACATTCAATTATAATCTATTTTACCAACAATATAAAAAAATTCAACTTAAAATC
>NW_018397256.1:14892-16191 GCF_002168275.2 Theobroma umbraticum | reverse complement strand
TCGGAAATGTGAAGCAAAAGCCATCCATTAGAAAGAAAATTCTATTTATAGTCATCATGCCTTCAGAAGCATTATTACTCGTTTTAAATGATTTTATAATCTAATAATTGATTGTAAGTTAAATTTTCTCACATTTTTGATCAAAATATATTATATTTAAATATTTACCTTAGGAAACGTGAAGCAAAAGTGACCCATTGGCAAAAAATGTTCATTTATAGTCACTCAAGCCTTCGAAAGCTTTATTACTCGTATTAAATGGTCTTATAATCTCATAATTGAATTTAAGTTGGATTTTTTTACATTTTTGGTTAAAACAAATAGTATTTGAATGTTTTTCTCAAGAAACATGAAGAAAAAGCCATTATTTGGTAAGAAAAGTCTATTTATAGTCACCCATGCCTTCAAAAGTCTTATTACTTGCTCTAAATGGTTTTATAATTTCATAATTGATTTTAAGTTAGATTTTTTTGCATTATTGGTTAAAACAGATTATATTTAAATGTTTACCTAGGGAGACGTGAAGTAAAAGCCATCCACTAGCAAGAAATGTTCACTTACAGTCTCTCAAGCCTTCAAAAGCATTATTACTTGCCTTCAATGGTTGTATAATAGCATAATTGATTTTAAGATGAATTTTTTTATATTTTTCGTTAAAACAAAATATAATTGAATGTCTGCCTTAGGAAACCTAAAGAAAAAGCCATTCATTGGCAAAAAAAGTTCATTTGCCTTTGAATGCCTTATTACTCGCTTTAAATAGTTTTATAATCTCGTAATTAATTTTAAGTTAAGGTTTTTTATATTCTTTATTAAAATATATTATAATTGAATGTCTACTTTGGGAAACATAAAGGAAACACCATCCGTTATCAAAAAAAGTCCTTTTATAGTCACTTACGCCTTCGAAAGCCTTATTACTTGCTTTAAATGGTTTTATGATCTCATAATTGATTTTAAGTTAGATTTTTTGACAATATTGGTTAAAACATATTATAATTGAATGTCTACCTTGGGGAATGTGAAGATAAAACCATTCATTGATAAGAAAAGTCCATTTATAGTCACCCAAGCCTTCGACAGTCTTATTACTCACTTTAAATGGCTTTATAAGCTCATAATTACTTTTAAGTTGCACTTTTTAAAATTGTTGGTTAAAATCAATTATAATTGAATGTTTTCCTAAGAAAACGTGAAGCAAAAGCCATCCATTGAATAGCAAAGTCTATTTATAGTCACTCATGTCTTCGAAAGCATTATTACTCGCTTTAAATAGTTTTATAATCTCATAATTGATTT
>NW_018397256.1:14604-14792 GCF_002168275.2 Theobroma umbraticum | reverse complement strand
ACTTCTGTTGGGCATTCTTAACATAAGATTTTGATTTACTCATTATATTGACTTTCAATTTTTATAAAAAACTCACAATGTCAGAACACATACAATTATGTGTAATGCATTTCTTAAATCAGATCATTATTCTTCTTCTTCTTATACGGAGATTTCGAATATATCATCACTTCTAGTAACACCTTAAT
>NW_018397256.1:14504-14594 GCF_002168275.2 Theobroma umbraticum | reverse complement strand
TTATATCGTCAGTCATGCATGTTTGCATAATCACCAACAATTCCTCCACCTTGATTTTGATCAATTCTCTAACATTCAAGCATTTTATTC
>NW_018397256.1:14120-14397 GCF_002168275.2 Theobroma umbraticum | reverse complement strand
AAAGAGAAAGTTCTAGTATTGAACATGATAAGAAGAAAAAAAATAGAAAAGGTCTCTCCCTTTTTGGCAGGCTAAAGGATGGAAGTAGGAAGAAAATTCAAGAAGTTTCAAGATGATTTAGTTAGTCAACATATGTAGGTTTCTTTGTCTTTTGCCCTTTAATTATTTTCCCATCCTTTCCTTCCCTACATGTACCTATTTTTCCAACAAACATTACATGGATGACCGGCCATGTGAAAAAAAATAAGAGAAAGCAAAGTCAAAATTTCCTTTGTGA
>NW_018397256.1:8132-13914 GCF_002168275.2 Theobroma umbraticum | reverse complement strand
TTTCATCCTTTTTATTGAGTCCTCCCATCACTTTTAAATTTCAATTTTTCTTCTCCTTCCTTCCTTGACATGTATATAAACATAATATAAGGTTTACACCCCTTTCACGTGTCACCATAATATTTAAATATATACTTACCCAATTATGCTCTATTTTATCAAGGCACGTGGGATCCCTCTTACCTCATTGTTTTCTTCCAAATTTCCTCTTTTCTTCTCCTCCTCTACTTAGATTAGTCATATAACCCTTTATTTTAACTCATCTCACTAATAAATAAAATATTAATATTTTAATATTATTTTATTCATAAATTATTATTTTATTAAAAAATATTCTTTTTACCTATCATCGTTCTCTAACACTTAAACTTACATCAAATAGCCTTTATTTTAATCAATAGAGTCTCAGCAACCTTTAAATGAGGATACGGTGTGTTATAGCTTTTCCTTCATGTTTTTCAAAGTAGACATTCAATTATAATATATTTAAATAAAAAATATAAAAAACTTTAACTTAAAATTAATTAAGAGATTATAAAGCCATTTAAAGCAAGTAATAAAACTTTCAAAGCCATAGGTGACTGTAAATGGATTTTTCTGGCCAATGAATAGCTTTTTCTTCATATTTTCTAAGGCAGATGTTCAAATACAATTGTTTCAAACAAAAAAGTAAAAAAATTCAACTTCAATCAATTATGAGATTATAAAACCATTTAAAGTGAGTAATAAGGCTTTCAAAGGTCTAAGTGACAAGAAATGGACTTTTCTTACTAATGGCTGGCTTTTGCTTCATGTTTCTCAAGGTAGACATTTAGTTATGATATATTTTAACCAAAAATATAAAAAAATTTAACTTATAATCAATTATGAGATTATAAAACCATTTAAAGTGAGTAATAATGCTTTTGAAGGTATGAGTGATGACAAATGGACTTTTCCTTCCAATGGATAGCTTTTGCTTCTTGTTTCCTAAGGCAGACATTCAACTATAATCTATTTTAATAAACAATATAATAAAATTTAACTTAAAATCTCTTATGAGATTATAAAACCATATAAAGTCCATTCAATGGACTTTTCTTGCCAATTGATGTCTCGTTCTTCACGTTTCTTGTGCTAGACATTCAAGTATAATATGTTTTAACAAAAAATATAAAAAAATTCAAATTAAAATCAAATTTGAGGTTATAAAACTATTTAGTGCGAGTAATAAGGCTTTCGATGGCATGGGTGGCTATAAATGGACTTTTCTTGGTAATGAATGGGCTTTTCTTTATATTTCTCAAGGTAAACATTCAAATATAATCCATTTTAACCACAAATGTATAAAAATTAAATATAAAATTAATTATGGGATTATAAAACCTTTTACAGTGAGTAATAAGGCTTTCAAAGGCTCAAGTGACTATAAATAGACTTTTCTTACCAATGGACCACTTTTGCTTTGCGTTTCTTGAGACAAGCATTCAATTATAGTCTATTTTAACCAACAATATAAAAAAATTCAACATAAAATTAATTATGAGATTATAAAACCATTTAAAGCGAGCAATAAGGCTTTTAAATGCTTGAGTCACTATAAATAGACTTTTCATGCCAAAAGATGACTTTTTCTTTATGTTTCTCACGACAAACATTCAAATATAATCTGTTTTATCCCAAAATGTAAAAAAATTCATCTTAAAATCAATTATGAGATTATAAAATTATTTACAGAGAGTAATAAGGCTTTTAAAAGTTTAAGTAAACATAAATGGACTTTTCTTGCCAATGGATGGCTTTTGCTTCATGTTTCTCAAGACGGACATTCAATTACAATATATTTTAATCAAAAATATTAAAAAATTTAACTTAAAATCAATTATGACATTATAAAACTATTCAAAGTGAGTAATAATGCCTTTAAAGGCAAGAGTGATTATAAATGGACTTTTCTCTTAAATGGATGGCTTTTGGCTCATGTTTCCTAAGGCAAGCACTCAATTATAATCTATCTTAATCAATAATTTAAAAAATTCAACTTAAAATCAATTATAAGATTATAAGACCATTTAAAGTAAGTAATAGGGCTTTTGAAGGTATGGGTGACTATAGATGGACTTTTCTTGCCAATGACTAGCTTTTTCTTTTCATTTCTTGAGGTAAACATTCCATTATAATTTATTTCAACAAAAAAGTAAAAATATTTTGCTTAAAATCAATTATGAGATTATAAAACCATTTAAAGCAAGAGTAATGCTTTCGAAAGCTTGAGTGACTATAAATGAACTTTTCTTGCTAATGGATAGCTTTTGCTTCATGTTTCTCAAGAAATACATTCAATTATAATATGTTAAACAAAAAATGTAAAAAAAAACTATCTAAAATCAATTATGAGACTATAAAATCATTCAAAGCAAATAATAAGACCTTTGAAGGTATGGGTGACTATAAATGAACTTTTCTTACTAGTGAATAGCTTTTTCTTCACGGTTCCTAAGACATACATTCAATTATAATATTTTTTAAGCAAAAATGCAAAAAAATTCAGCTTAAAATCAATTATGAGATTATAAAACTATTTAAAACAAGTAATAAGGCCTTTGAAGTTATGGGTGACTATAAATAGACTTTTCTTACTAATGAATAGCTTTTTGCTCGCATTTCTTAGGACAGACATTCAAATATAATCTGTTTTAAAGAAAAATGTAAAACAATTCAACTTAAAATCAATTATGAGATTATAAAACCATTTAAAGCGAGGAATAATGCTTTCGAAGGCATGGGTGACTATAAATAGACTTTTTTGTAAATGAATAGGATTTTTTCACGTTTCCTGAGGTAGACATTCAATTATAATTTGTTTTAACAAAAAATGTAAAACGATTGAACCTAAAACCAATTATGAGATTATAAAATCATTTAAAGCAAGTAATAATGCTTTTGAAGGCATGAGTGACTATAAGTAGACTTTTTTTACTAGTGAATGGTTTTTACTTCTTGTTTTCTAAAGTAAACATTCAATTATAATCTATTTTAATGAACAATATAAAAAAATACAACTTAAAATCAATTATGAGATTATAAAATCATTTAAAGCGAGTAATAAGGCATTCGAAGGTGTGGGCGCCCATAAATAGACTTTTGTTGTCAATAAATGATTTTTGCTTTAAGTTTCTTGAAGTAGACATTGAATTATAATCTATTCTAACTAAAACTGTAAAAAACATTCAACTTAAAATCAATTATGAGATTATAAAACCATTTAAAGCGAGTAATAAGGCTTTCGAAGGCTTGTGTGACTATAAATGGACTTTTCTTGGCAATGGATAGCTTTTGCTTCATGTTTCCTGGAGCAGACATTCAATTATAATATATTTTAATCAAAAATGGAAGAAAACTCAACTTGAAAATAATTATGAGATTATAAAACTATTTGAAGCAAGTAACAAGGCTTTTGAAGCCATGGGTGATTGTAAATGGACTTTTCTTGATAATGAATGTCTTTTTCTTCATGTTTCTCAAGGAAAACATTCAATTATCAAATGTTTTAACCAAAATATAAAAAAATTGAACTTACAATCAATTATGAAATTGTAAAATGATTTAAGGTGAGTAATAATGCTTTCGAGGGCATGAGTGACTATAAATGGACTTTTCTCTCCATTGGATGGTTTTTGCTTCACGTTTCTTGTGGTAGACATTCTATTATAAGGTATTTTAACTAGCAATGTAAAAAAATTCAAAATCAATTATGAGATTATAAAACCATTTAAAATAAGTAATAATACTTTCGAAGGCATGAGTGATTATAAATAGACTTTTTTCTCTAATGGATGGCTTTTGCTTCATGTTTCCTAAGGCAGGCATTCAATTATAATCTATTTTAAAAAAATTCAACTTAAAATCAATTATGGGTTTGTAAAACCATTTGAAATGGGTAATAAGGCTTTTGAATGCATGGGTGACTATAAATGGACTTTTCTTGCCAATGAATGACTTTTTCTTCATATTTTTTGAGGCATACATTCAATTATAATTTGTTTTAAGCAAAAGGGTAAAAACATTTCACTTAAAATCAATAATGAATTTATAGAACCATTTAAAGCAAGTAATAGGGCATTTGAAGTCATGTTTGACTATAAATGGATTTTTCTTGTCAGTGGATGGCTTTCGCTTTGCATTTCCCAAGACAAACATGCAATTATCATCTATTTTAATGAAAATAGAAAAAAATTCAAGTTCAAATTAGTTATGAGATTATAAAACCATTTAAAGTAGATAATAATGCTTTCGAAGGTAGGAGTAACTATAAATGGACTTATTTTATCAATGGATAGCTTTTACTTCACATTTCTTGAGGTAAATATTCAATTATAATCAGTTTTTGCCAAGAAATTAAAAACATTCAACTAAAAATCAATTTTGAGAGTATAAAACTATTTAAACCGAGTAATAAGGTTTTTGCATGCTTGAGTGACTACAAATGAACTTTTTTGTCAATGCATGGCTTTTGTTTCATATTTCACAAGGCAAACAATCTATTATAATCTATTTTAACCAAAAATATAAAAACATTCAACTTTAAATCATTATGAGATTATAATACTATTTAAAGTGAGAATAGGGCTTCTGAAGGCATATTTAATTATAAATGGACTTCTTGTTAATGGATGGCTTTCGCTTTCTGGTTTCTAAGGCAAACATTCAATTATCATCTATTTTAATGAAACAAGAAAAAATTTCAACTTAAAATCAATTATGAGATTATAAAACTATTTAAAGCGAGTAATAATGCTTTTTAAGGCATGAGTGACTATAAATGGGCTTTTTGTGTCAATGAATGGCTTTCATTTCACATTTCAAGAGCCAAATATTCAATTACAATTAGTTTTTGCCAAAAATTTAAAAAAATTCAACTAAAAATTAATTATAGGATTATAAAACTATTTAAACCTAGTAATAAGGCTTTTGAATCCTTGAGTGACTGTAAATGAACTATTCTTATCAATGCATGGCTTTTACTTCATATTTCCTGAGGAAAAAAAATCTATTATAATCTATTTAACTAAAACTGTAAAAAATTCAACTTCAAATCAATTATGGGATTATAAAACCATTTAAATTGAATAATAATGATTTCAAAGGTATGAGTGACTATAAATAGACTTTTTTTTATCAACGGGTGGCTTTTACTTCACATTTCTCAAGGCGAACATTCAATTATAATATGTTTTAACCAAAAAAGTAAAAAATTTAACTTAAAATCAATTATGAGAGTATAAAACCACTTAAAGCGAGTAATAAGGCTTTCGAAGGCATGAGTGGCTATAAATAGAATTTTCTTACCGATGAATGGCTTTATCTTCACATTTCTTGAGTTAGAAAATCAATTATAATCTGTTTAAACTAAAATTGTAAAAGAATTCAACTTAAAATCAATTATGAGATTATAAAATCATTTAAAGCGAGTAATAAGGTTTTCGAAGGCTTAAGCAGCTATAAAAGGATTTTTCTCGTCAATGGATGGCTTTGACTTCATGTTTTCCAAAGCAGACAATCAATTATAATATATTTTAATAAAAAATATAAAAAAATTTAACTTAAAATCAATTATGAGATTATAACACTATTTATAGCAAGTAATAAGGCTTTCGAAGGCATGGATGACTATAAATGGACTTTTCTTACCTATGAATAGCTTTTTCTTCAAGTTTCCCAAGGCAGACATTCAAATTTAATTTGTTAGAATAAAAAATGTAAAAAAATTCAACTTAAAATCAATTATGAGATTATAGAACCA
>NW_018397256.1:7830-8032 GCF_002168275.2 Theobroma umbraticum | reverse complement strand
AGTAGGGGGTGCCTATTTTAAAAATCTCCGTGCTATATATAATGATTTACGTTATTAAATATTGATGGTTTTCCTAAGTGCAATGGATAACATGAGCTGTTAGCCTTGTTAGGCAATTTCAAATGGATTTACAACAATTTATGTATTGCTATTGTGGAAAGCATGAGCTGGTAAAAACTATAGGAAGTTTATGGGTGCAAAT
>NW_018397256.1:7353-7758 GCF_002168275.2 Theobroma umbraticum | reverse complement strand
AAGCCTTTCACAATGTTTGTATCAAAATCTGTGCCTTGTGTTTTTGTGTGATATACACTACTAAGAGCATTCGTTAAATGATTTACAATGCAAAGTTCTAAGCTTTGATTTATTTTGATCTTCGTACAAGTGATTACACCAAGCCATTTAACTTCAAAAGCAATTTCAAAAGGGTTATCAAACCTTGATTTGAAACGATTTAAAAGGAAAAGTTTTCTAAAACCTGATTTGGTTCCAAAAATGGTTTTGATAAACTAAGAGCATCGAGAGTAGGCTAGCTGTCACTTTGGTTAAGTGTGACCCTTATGCACAAGTAAGCTCTAGGTAGAGAACTTTGGGTCGCCGACGGGCTGTTAGACATGGCTGGGGCCATAGTCTGTGATTTACGTGGCAAGGCCACGAGTT
>NW_018397256.1:7030-7232 GCF_002168275.2 Theobroma umbraticum | reverse complement strand
ATGGAAATGGGTCCACGGGTGATTACTATACTTACCTACTCGAGAGCCTTGTGATTTTTCGATGCATACTCTTTTGCATGGTGGAGATTTGAGATTTCTTTGTAGCTCCCTTGGTGTGAATAAAAGCTTTCAGTGCTTATTTGATGAACATGAGGTGTTTTACGTGGCCTTACACTTGATTTCTTTACATGCCACATATTTT
>NW_018397256.1:6883-7020 GCF_002168275.2 Theobroma umbraticum | reverse complement strand
ATACTTTATATTGTTATTCATATTTGTATGGCGAGCAATGTTTTTGATGTTTGAACTTGGTTTCGTAACATTCTTTTCGACACCATTTTGCCAAGTGAAATATTGCATTATGAATTACGTCATTATTTTTACAAGGC
>NW_018397256.1:5884-6783 GCF_002168275.2 Theobroma umbraticum | reverse complement strand
AAGGACGAGCTAGCCATTGGCAAGAAAAGTCAATTTCTAGTGACCCATGCCTTTGAAATCCTTGTTACTCGCTTTAAATGATTTTATAATCTCATAACTGATTTTAAGTTGAATTTTTTTACATTTTTTGTTAAAATATGTTATAATCGGATGTCTGTTTTAGGAAACGTGAAGAAAAAGCCATCCACTGACAAGAAAAGTCCATTTACTCACTCAAGCCTTTAAAAGCCTTATTACTCCCTTTAACTAGTTTTATAATCTCATAATTGATTTTAAGTTTCATTTTCTTACATTTTTTTAAAACAGATTATATTTAATTGTTTGCCTCAGGAAACGAAAAGAAAACTCATTTATTGGCAAGAAAAGTCCATTTATAGTCACCTATATCTTCGGAAGCCTTATTACTTGCTTTAAATGGTTTTATAATCTCATAATCGATTTTAGGTTGAATTTTGTTTTTACTTTTTTAGTTAAAATATATTATAATTCAATGTTTGTTTTAAAAAACATGAAGGGAAAGCCATCGACTAGCAAGAAAAGTCTATTTATAGTCACTTAAGCCCTCGAAAGCCTTATTACTCGCTTTAAATGGTTTTATAATCTCATAATTGATTTTAAGCTAAAGTTTTTTATATTTTTTGTTACAACATATTATAGTTGAATATCTACCTCAAGAAATATGAAGAAAAAGACATTCATTTTCAAGAAAAGTCCATTATAGTCACCCCTATCTTTGAAAGTTTTATTACTCGCTTTAAATGGTTTTATAATCTCATAATTGATTTTAAGTTGAATTTTTTACATTTTTGGTTAAAATATATTATAACTGAATGTCTAAAAGCGTAAAGCAAAAGCTATCCATTGGTAAGAAAAGTCCATTTATAGTCACTCAAGCCTTT
>NW_018397256.1:5353-5658 GCF_002168275.2 Theobroma umbraticum | reverse complement strand
TGATTTCAAGTTGAATTTTTTTACATTTTGGTTAATCTCATAATTAATTTTTAGTTGAATTTGTTTATATTATTGGTTAAATTAGATTATAATTGAATGTCTGCCTCTAGATATATGAAGCAAAAGCTATCCATTGGAGAGAAAGACCATTTATAGTCATTCATGTTTTCGAAAGTATTATTACTTGTTTTCAATAATTTTATAATGTCAGAATTGATTTTAAGCTGAATTTTTTTTTTACATTTTTGGTTAAAACAGATTATAATTAAATGTCTACCTTGGAAAATGTGAAGAAAAAGCCATTC
>NW_018397256.1:4762-5343 GCF_002168275.2 Theobroma umbraticum | reverse complement strand
AAAGTCCATTTATAGTCACCCAAACCTTCGGAAGCCTTATTATTTACTTTAAATGATTTTATAATCTCATAACTAATTTTAAGTTATTTTTTTTACATGTTTGCTTAAAATATATTATAAATGAATGTCTACCTCGACAACCGTGAAGCAAAAGCCATACTTTGAGAAGAAAAGTAAATTTATATTCAGTCAAGCCTTCGAAAGTCTTGTTACTCGCTTTAAATGGTTTTAGAATCTCATAATTGATTTTAAGTTGTTTTTTTATATTTTGGGTGAAAACATATTATATTTAAATGTCTACCTCAAGAAACGTGAAGATAAAGCCATTCATTAATAAAAAAAAGCCCATTTATAGCCACCCATGCCTTTGAAAGTCTTATCACTTGCTTTAAATGGTTTTATGATCTCATAACTGATTTTAAGTTGCATTGTTTTGCATCTTTGGTTAACATATAGTGTAATTGAATGTCTGCTTCAGGAATCATGAAGCAAAAGTCATCCATTGGTGAGAAAAGTTCATTTATGTCACTCAAGCCTTTGAAAGCCTTATTACTCGCATTAAATGGTTTTATAATCTTATA
>NW_018397256.1:4268-4752 GCF_002168275.2 Theobroma umbraticum | reverse complement strand
AGTTGAATTTTTTTACATTTTTGGTTAAAATAGATTATATTTAAATGTCTACCTTAGAAAACATTAAGATAAAGCCATTCATTGACAAGAAAAGCCCATTTATACTCACCTATGCCTTCAAAAGTCGTATTACTCACTTGAAATGATTTTATAAACTCATAATTAATTTTAAGTTGAATTTTTTTACATTTTCAGTTAAAATATATTATAATTGAATGTCTACCTTAGGAAACATGAAGTAAAAGCCATCCGTTGGCAAGAAAAGCTCATTTATAGTCACTTAAACCTTCGAAAGCCTTATTACTCACTTTAAATGTTTATAATCTATATTAATTTAAGTTGAATGTTTTTACTTTTTAGTAAAACATTATATTTAAATGTCTACCCTAGAAAACGTTAAGATAAAGCCATTCATTAATAAGAAAAGCCCATTTATAGTCACCTTTGCCTTCGAAAGCCATATTACTCACTTTAAATGATTTTA
>NW_018397256.1:119-4258 GCF_002168275.2 Theobroma umbraticum | reverse complement strand
ATTGATTTTAAGTTAAATTTTTTTACTTTTTCAGTTAAAATATATTATAATTGAATGTCTATCTTAGGAAACGTGAAGCAAAAGCCATCCGTTGACAAGAAAAGTTCATTTATAGTCACTCAAACCTTCGAAAGCCTTATTACTCACTTTAAATGGTTTTATAATCTCATAATTGATTTTAAGTTAAATTTTTTAACAATTTTAGTTAAAATATAATATAATTGAATGTCTGCCAAGAAAACATGTAGCAAAAGCCATTCATTAGCAAGAAAAGTTCATTTATAGTCGCTCAAGCCTTTGAAAGTCTTATTACTCGTTTTGAATGGTTTTATAATCCTATAATTTATTTCAAGTTGAATTTTTTTACATTTTGCTAAATCTCATAATTATTTTTGAGTTGAATTTTTTTATATTGTTAGTTAAATTAGATCATAATTGAATGTGTGCCTTAGGAAACATGAGGTAAAAGCCATCCATGTAGAGAAAAGTCCATTTGTAATTACTCACACCTTCGAAAGTATTATTACTCATTTTAAATGGTTTTATAACCTCATAATTGATTTTAAGTTGAATTTTTTACATTTTTTGTTAAAACAAATTATAATTGAATGTCTACCTCAAAAAAGTGAAGAAAAAGTCATTCATTGGTAAGAAAAGTCCGTTTATAGTCACACATCCCTTTGAAAGCTTTATTACTCGCTTTAAATTGTTTTATAATCTCATAATTGATTTCAAGTTGAATTTTTATTTTCATTTGGATTAAAATATATTCTAATTGAATGTCTACTCCAAGAGTCAAGAAATAAAAGCCATCAATTGGTAAGAAAAGTCCTTTTATAGTCACTCAACCCTTCGAAAATGATATTACTCGCTTTACATGGTTTTATGATCTCATAATTGATTTTGAGTTGAATTTTTTTTATATTGTTGGTTAAATTAAATTGTAATTGAATGTCTGCCTTAGGAAATATGAACTAAAAGCTATTCATTGGAGGAAAAAGTCCATTTATAGTCACTCATACCTTTGAAAGCAGTATTACTCAGTTTAAATTATTTTATACGCTCGTAATTGATTTTAAGTTGAATTATGTTTTACATTTTTAATTAAAACAGGTTATAATTAAATGTCTACCTTTGGAAACATCAAGAAAAAGCCATTCATTGACCAGAAAAGTCCATTTATAGCCACCCATGTCTTTGAAATCCTTATTACTGACTTTAAATGGCTTTATAATCTCATAATTGATTTTAAGTTGATTTTTTTTTACATTTTTTGTTAAAATATGTTATAATTAGATGTCTGCTTCAAGAAACATGAAGCAAAAGCCATCCATTGGCAAGAAAAGTCCATTTATAGTCATTCAAGTCTTTGAAAGTCTTATTACTTGCCTTGAATGGTTTTATAATCTCATAATTGACTTTAAGTTAAATTTTTATATATTTTTAGTTTAAAAAGATTATATTTGAATGTCTACCTCAAGAAACGTAAAGAAAAAACCATTCATTGGTAAAAAAAGTCCATTTGTAGTTACTCATGCCTTCGAAAGACTTATTACTTACTTTACATGGTTGTATAATCTCATAATTGATTTTAAGTCGAATTCTTTTATATTTTTGGCTAAAAGATATTATAATTGAATGTCTATTTTAAAAAATTTGAAGTAAAAGTCACCCATTGGCAAGAAAAGTCTATTTATAATGACTCAAACCTTTGAAAGCCTTATTATTCGCTTTAAATGATTTTATAATCTCATAATTGATTTTGAGTTAAATTTCTTTTTTATTTTTAGTTAAAATAGATTATAATTGAATGTTCACCTTAGGAAGGTGAAGAAAAAGACATTTATTGATAAGAAAAGTCCATTTATAATCACTCATGCCATTGAAAGCCTTATTACTCGCTTTAAAGGGTTTTATAATATCATAATTGATTTTAAGTTGTATTTTCTTTCATTATTGGTTCAAATAGATTATAATTATATGCCTACCTTAGGAAACATGAAGCAAAAGCCATCCATTGGAGAGAAAGGTCCACTTATAGTCATTTATGAGTTCAAAAGCCATATTACTCGCTTTAAATGACTTTATAATCTCATATGGATTTTAAGTTGAATTTTTGTATACTTTTTATTAAAACTGATTATATTTGAATGTCTGCCTCAGAAAACATGAAGAAATAGCCATTCATTGGCAAGAAATGTCTATTTATAGTCACCTAAGCCTTCGAAAGCCTTATTACTTGCTTTAAATAGTTTTATAATCTCATAATTGATTTTAAGTTAAATTTTTTTACTTTTAGGTTAAAGCGATTATAATTGAATGTCGACCTTGAGAAACATGAAGTAAAAGTCACCCATTGATAAGAAAAGTCTATTTATAGTCACTAATGTCTTCAAAAGCATTATTACTCGCTCTAAATGGTTGTATAATCTCATAATTGATTTTAAATTGAATTTTTTTACATTTTTATTTAAAATATATTATAACTGAATATGTGTGTCTTGGGAAACATGAAGCGAAAGCCATCCATTGATAAGAAAGGTTCATTTATAGTCATTCAAGCCTTTGAAAGCCCTACTACTCGCTTTAAATGGTTTTATAATCTCATAATTGATGTTAAGTTGAATTCTTTTACATTTTTGATTCAAACAAATTATATTTGAATGTTTGCCTTAGGAAACTTGAAGAAAAAGCCATTCATAGGCAAGAAAAGTCCATTTATAGTCATCCATGCTTTCGAAGCCTTATTACTTGCTGTAAATAGTATTATAATCTCATAATTGATTTCAAGTTGAATTTTTTATATTTTTTATTAAAATATATTAGAATTGAATGCCTGTTTTGAGAAACATGAAGTAAAAGCCATCCATTGATGAGAAAAATCTTTTTATAGTCGCTTAACCATTTGAAAGCCTTATTACTCGCTTTAAATGGTTTTGTAATCTCATAATTGATTTTGAGTTGAATTTTTTTATATTGTTGGTTAAATTAGACTGTAATTGAATGTCTGCCTTAGGAAACATAAACTAAAAGCCATCCATTGGAGGAAAAAGTCCATTTATAGTCACTCATGCCTTCGAAAGCATTATTACTCAGTTTAAATTATTTTATATGCTCGTAATTGATTTTAAGTTTAATTATGTTTTACATTTTTGATTAAAACAGATTATAATTAAATATCTACCTTTGGAAACATGAAGAAAAAACCATTCATTGACAAGAAAATGCCACTTATAGTCACCCATGTCTTTAAAATCCTTATTGCTCACTTTAAATAGTTTTATAATCTCATAATTGATTTTAAGTTGATTTTTTTTACATTTTTGGTTAAAATATGTTATAATTAGATGTCTGCTTCAAGAAACATGAAGCAAAAGCCTTCCATTGGCAAGAAAAGTCCATTTATAGTCATTCAAGTCTTTGAAAGCCTTATTACTTACCTTGAATGGTATTATAATATGATAATTGACTTTAAGTTGAATTTTTGTATATTTTGGGTTAAAAAAGATTATATTTGAATGTCTACCTCAAGAAACGTGAAGAAAAAATCATTCATTGACAAAAAAAGTCCATTTGTAGTTACCCATGCCTTTGAAAGACTTATTACTTGCTTTACATGGTTGTATAATCTCATAATTGATTTTAAGTTGAATTTTTTTATATTTTTAGCTAAAATATATTATAATTGAATGTCTATTTTGGAAAATGTGAAGCAAAAGTCACCCATTGGTAAGAAAAGTCTATTTATAGTGACTCAAACTTTTAAAAGCCTTAATACTCGCTTTAAATAGTTTTTTAATCTCATAATTGATTTTGAGTTAAATTTCTTTTTCATTTTTGATTAAAACAGATTATAATTGAATGTCTACCTTAGGAAACATGAAGAAAAAGCCATTTATTGATAAAAAAAAGTCCATTTATAGTCACTCATGCCATTGAAAGCCTTATTACTCGCTTTAAATGGTTTTATAATATCATGATTGATTTTAAGTTGTATTTTTTTCCATTGTTGGTTGAAATAGATTATAATTAAATGCCTTCCTTAGGAAACATGAAGCAAAAGCCATCCATCGAAGAGAAAGGGCCATTTATAGTCACTTATGCCTTCAAAAGCAATATTACTCGCTTTAAATGGCTTT
>NW_018397256.1:0-109 GCF_002168275.2 Theobroma umbraticum | reverse complement strand
AATAGATTTTAAGTTGAATTTTTGTATACGTTTTATTAAAACTGATTATATTTGAATGTCTACCTCAGAAAACATGAAAAAATAGCTATTTATTGACAAGAAATGTCTA
>NW_018397255.1:14365962-14367614 GCF_002168275.2 Theobroma umbraticum | reverse complement strand
GAAGTTTCCAGATCGTATATGAAATTACCATCATGGAAAATTCTAATAACATATATCACCTTAAGTTCATCTTCCATAATGCATATAACAAAACAAAATTTTCAGTCAAAATATAAACAAAATATAATGATAATAAGAAATGAAAGCCAATGAAGAAAGGGAAAAAAAGATGATTAAAATTATAAGACATAAGGGAAAGAAAACTTGATATATCATATAATTAAGGCGCTAAGAATCCACGATTATGGTGTCAATGAGCAACTCTTTGAGACTAAAATTGTATCTGAAAAACCTCTATGCATGTATACAACAATTCAAGCATGGAGTAGGTATTGAATGAACAAAAGTAATAGAATAAAAACAGATGAGCCTTCATATGAGTTAAAATAAAAGAGAGAAACTATCCTCGGCAAAAAACATGTTTTGCTAGCTACATTTTTCCATGTATAATCCACATAGCTAGAAAATTAAACATATAATACAAAACTTAATTTGCATGGTTACATTTTTCCAAATGTCATTACTTTATTTAAAGGACTTAATTCTCTAATTTTCACAAACTATATCTCCCATATGTTGGATGTCCTTTTGGAAAAAAAAAATCTATTATAGTGTTTTTATAGCCTGCTACTTAAGCTAAAGTGAATTTACAATTCATTAAATATGAAGCACAGACACCAAGGACACATTCTCAAAATAAAATATTAATTGATACATAAAGCAACAACCCATAACAGATTTCTTGAAGGCCAAAAGGGCTTACAATTAAAGCAAACATCTAAAAAATAGTTGGAAACAAAATGGCGTATCTAATATTTATAAGAAGCTGACCTAATCATCAACACCTCAAGGACAACATCTAGAGCCTATAAACAGAGAAGACAATCTTTCAAGAAAAACCAAATTTTGCTTGCTCATGTGATGCATTTAACATTCTTAAGAGTCAAGACTCACTCATGATTGAGATGAGTAAAATGAAACATTAATTTTAACACTAGCTGTTGTGTATTTTTTTTTAAAGCCGAAGTTAAAAACCCTACTTCTGGTAGTCTAGTAAGTGAACCAGTTGTACTCTAAACCTATCGACACTAATAAAACAAGATATAAAATTTTGAAGAACTTTTTCTTGTATTAGGGAGTATCCAGGAGCCACGCTTCTGTCAGTGATCATAGTCAACACAAGGAGAAATATCTTGGAGGAATTTACTCATATGCTGATGATAGTTGTGCTTGAAGTATTCTACAACTTAGTGTCGTGGTTTGTCAAGTTGTTGTTGAGTGCAATGCAAGGAAACCTATGTTAGTAATTAATTCCCAATTTCAAAGTTTATATTCCTTTTACCTTCTGGAAATATATAAAAGAAATACATCACAAAGCTTGTTAGCTTTTTAGAATTCAAATAAAATATGGAAATATACATGTGACAATGATACAATCGACAAAAAAATGTATAGATAAGAGCAGGGTGCCTAAGAGAGGAAAAAATACATTATAAAATGCCTCTTAAACGTTTTGTTCAGAACTCAAACAAAACATATAAATGTAAAGAATAATAATATTATAATACAAACTCTATTTTTATTATTGATAGTATATTAGCTATTGGGCAATAGCAACATTCTGGAATCCACCATCATATATGACCTAGGCA
>NW_018397255.1:14364473-14365862 GCF_002168275.2 Theobroma umbraticum | reverse complement strand
TGTTAAATATATATGTTCTAGTGCAGCCTGGAAGGCCTAGTCAACAGACCCTCTCAACAAAGCAAAAAATTGGAGTAACTGATCCATCCACGCATGATCATGTTTACTAAGGTCATGGATTAAGGTGGAAAGGAAATAAAGCAATGTCGTCCAAGAAAGTTCAAGAGCAAAGGGATGTTATGGTGATCAATAGGGGAAAAAACATGTGAAACTTCATACATTGGAATTCAAGGTAGTCAAAATGCACCTTCAAATATAGAATACTGATTTATTGTGTTTTTTAAAGACAAAATTGTGCTCTTTTTTTTTTTTATTGATGGGTTCCTTTTCAAAAGAGCATATTAATTGTATTTAACTGAACTAGTTCTTTTTGTAAGTGATATGCATGAAATTCACCATACTACAATAATAAGTTAATCAAGTTTATGGTTCAATTATTTAAACTCTTTCGAATTTGATTCTCCTCTCTTAGAAGTATGAATAGTCCTCGATTGAATACTAGTTGCTCATCAAAGTGTCAAGTAAATTTCCATTTGTGGAAAAAGAAAAAGTAAATTTCCATCTTGATGTACTCTATCATAGGTGCTTAGATTACAAAATATAAAGCCAAAAAAAGTAAACGTCATCCCGAACCCTTTTTCAATTTTTTTTTTATGTTTTATTTTCTTTTCTTATTTTTTTAAATAGATATTTTTTATTTTAATTTATTGATATATGATATTTTATTCGTCTTAGATCATTTATCATGTAATTAAGAAGAAACTAGTAAAAAACTACTTTATGTCATCTAATTAACCCAACATTTCTTGCATTCTTCATTCCTTGGTTGATATAAAATAAACTCTTCATAGTACATTTTTACAACCTTTGAAAAATTACAGACCTACATCTGAGGGAGTAAAATATTCCAAACCATTACATTATGATGTAGACACACAATGTAATGAAATACGCAATGGCTGAGAGTCCAGATGGATGTAGCAGGGGATGAGATTCTACAATTCCAGAATTTGTTTGGAACTCCTGAAGTGGCTACAGTGAAATTGAAGATTGAGCCAGTCGTTAATATATCTCGTATTCATTGAGCATTTGAAAAATAATAGAAGAGGTTTCCATCTCTCCATTAATTAAAGTCTAGATAACGATATTTTGTGTAAAGAAGCTGCATATAAGATTTATCAGCTAGGGTGAAAATTTTGTCTTTAAGGTGAGTGATTTTCAATTTAGATGTGGAAAGCAATTTTTTCCTGTAAAAATCTCATAATCATATATTGTAACTATTATGCAGTTATAGAATCAACCAATTTATGTTTCAAAAAAAAATCTTTTTTTTTAATGAAACTCTCAATCTCTCTTTAGATATAGACTCATTTCATGCATGAAAATAAT
>NW_018397255.1:14359299-14364373 GCF_002168275.2 Theobroma umbraticum | reverse complement strand
CATGTGTTGAAGTAAAGGTATGGATAATAATGTTAGGATATATGTTACTTTTAATTTTTAGAATATTGTTTAACACATATTTATTTGTAATTGACAAATTATTTATTTCCTTTTATAGATTGTCTAAATATAAAATCTATTTTTAATTTATTAATTTACTTTTGAATAATAAAATACATAAAAATGATTAAACAATAATTGCCCTCGAATTTCCATGAATAGGCTGAACTAGTTTATTACTCATGGATGAAAAGTGCTACTTTCTGTAAAGTAAAATCAATATTCTATAATCAATTTTCTTTAACCATTCTTAACGTGTCATGGAAAGGTGTGGTTACCTTCAACTAGCCAAGGGAAAATAGACGATTAACGTGAAGGTAGCAGATATCATTATGACTTTAATTTCACTTGTCAATGGTTCCCTGAAATGTGCAGATGAGGCTTTGTCTTCTTCCCTGAAGGATATTGTTGCTGTAATTGAAGCTAGAAGGATACTTGGTCCAAAAAAATTTTAGATATATGGTTATGAGATTTTTATAACTACATAATAGTGACAATATATGGTTATGAGATTTTTATAGAAAAAACTTGCCTTCCACATCCAAATTGAAAATCACTCACCTTAAAGATAAAATTTTCGCACAAACTGATAAATCTTATCTGCTGCTTCTTTACATAAAATATTTATCTAAACCTTAATTAATGGAGAGATGGAAACCCCTTTTTATTATTTTTCAAATACACAATGAATACGAGATACATTAGTGATTGGCTCAAGCTTTAGTTTCACTATAGCCACTTTAGGAGTTCCGAACAAATTCTGCAACTACAGAGTCTCATCCCCTGCTATATTCATGTTTTCCGCACTATAACTTTATAACTTTAACTTTCTACATATGTAGTTAACATCATATTCATGTTTTGCATACATGTAAATTTTTATATCAATCCGAGGTTTACATCATCATATATATCAATTAAAAATATTGCTTTTACAATATATGTTTAACCCATGAACTTTTAATGATATTGATAACCAAAAACAAAAAAAGGTTAAGCATTAGTGCAAAACTATTACTTAATACCAAAAAAAATGAAAAGTTAGACATTTTCAATATGAAAGACTATATGTTGTGTTCTTAATACCAAGTAAAGGTCTTATCCATACTAAAATAGTGAGAATCAGGTTTATTACTTTTATTCGTAATTAATTTTTCTTTTTAGAATTACGTAATTTTATTACACTGCTGTAGCTAAATTACTATGAGCTTTATTTGTACAATGAAACATACAAAAGGAAACAGTAAACCAAATCCTTGGATTTAGGGATATACGATCTAATCTAGGCCACTCAAAGCATAAACAAAACCAGAAAGCCACTAAACAAACTGGAAAAAATATAGCCTGTGAGCCCAAAAAACCAGAAGTTCAGCTCATTAATAAACCATGCCTGCTATCTGAACAAAATAATTCGCATTCAGACATAGAGTAAAAGGATAAACCAGACAATGGCAACTTCAATTAAACATCCCTATAACATGTTCGATCAATCAATAAAGCCATCCAAGTGTCCAAACAAGCAGTAAAGCTGTACATGGTTTTCATCCACACGTTACACGCTATTTAAATTTAGCTTCAATCTTACTTTAAATGCGTCTGATTGCTTAATCACCAATAAGATTGATTTGAAAACCTAAACATAATTGGAAGAAAAAGTTTAGAGTAAACCATTAATGAAATGGCATATATTCAATATCAGTTACTGATAACTCTATCATATAGAGCTATTTTGACACATTTTGGGGCTTAAGTAGTTAGATATTTAAGATTTTAGGTTCGAATCATAACATTTTAAATGTTTTTCTAGTTTAAGTTTGATTACATGTTGAGTAGTTAATTGAAGTTATTTTAGTTAAATTTTATGCTATTTTGTTTTAAATTACTTTAAGAGTAGTATTGGTAATTTCTCTTATTACCTTTGTAAGAAATTTGATGAAAAAAGCACATTTAATAAAAATCCATACAAGTATGGTGATGGCTTCATTTGTATAGGTTATGATATTTTGACCGTATCTCTGTCTACAAAACTCTAAATGAAGTAGTTCTTTGACCATTAGAATGAAAAGGAAGGGCTACAACTTTTATGTTCACCACTTTCCCTAGTTTGAATAAGATCAGGGTGAAAGTCACATTTGAAGTTGATATACTGTTGCAGCATTGGGAGAACAAGGCTATAGGCTTGTGAAAGGAAGCTCATCACATAATTTTCCCAAGAGCTCAGCCCTGCAGAGCTAGAGGGCTACTGCAACAAAAAAACCAATGCCACGGTGCCAAGAAATCAAGACTACAGCTTTGGGTGACTTTTCAAAAATAAAAATTTGACAGGATTTTGTAAATTAGGTTACTAGGAACCTATTTAAGGGACCTTTTTAAGAGATTTTAGGGAGGATGTAGTAACCAACTATTTTGGAGATCATAGCTAAATTTCTTTGGATGTTGTTTTTATTTGTTATTATGTGCTAGATTATCTTTCTAAGATTGTGGTGGATTTCAACATGTAGTTCGAATATTAGTTTCTCTTTTATTTATCGTGAATGGGTGTAGTTCTGCTTATTCAAATATGTTTTTAATGCTTTTGATTGCTCGGTCGATAATTAACTGATTAGTGAATCTAATTGAGACTCAATAAAGAGGGTTTAGATTGGACTAAGGTTTGAATAGTGTATATTCACATTACTTACGTGATTTGATTCGTGATTTGGGTAGACATACGCCAATTGCCATACATAGTCACACAAGACACTTGCTTAATTAATATAATTTTTTGATTCTTATAGACATATAGTGAATTAATTAAGTTAGATATTTATACAAGAAAATCGATGGAGACTTGTCAATCTCTTTGGATTCTAGGTTAGTAAAACATCCTAAGAAAGATAAATAATAAGAAAAGCTGGTATCAGATGAAATGTTGAATGAACCCACAATCCTAGGTTTTTAATATACTGCTTTTCTCAACTTATTTGGTTTGTTAGTTTATTTAGTGTTGATTTTTAATTATTTTTAATTTAGTTTTTCTTCAATTTTTGGATTACTTAAATAAGATTAATTTGGTTTATAATTTTAGTACTTAGTGAAACTTTAGAAACAAATTTTCATGAGAACGATACTTTACTTCATCACTATATTATTCATTCCATACGTATACTTGCATATGCAAAATCGACAACCATTACATGAGAGGATTGATTTGATTCATGCGTAGCGTAGGTATACACTTACTTGTGATATATAGCCATAATTAGAGTCTAAGGTTAATGAGGCTTCTTTTATTTCAATTTGCATAAGAATATAGTAAGTTGCTTAAGGAATATATTTTTATAAGAACCTTGGAAGAGACTAATAAATATATTAAAACTCTGGGTTAACAACTTAAGCCTATTTAGTAAGTAAAAAGAGAGTTGAAGCGATTCAAATGAAACATTGAGGGGATATTGCAATTCTAGACTTTTGGTTACTTAATTCTAGTTAAATTGTTACTTTTGCTTTCAATTTTAGTTTCTATAATTTTTAGTAGTTTTAAATTCAATTTTTTGGATAAGATTAAATTGTGTTAATTTTGAGTACTTAACAAAAAGATTTGGGCAATTCTTCATGGGAATGAACTTTATTTTCTATCATATTACTTGTTAATGATATGTACACTTACATGGCGAATTCGACAATAAGTTTTTGGCACTGTTGCCAAGGAATTGTGTTAAATTTTTTTTTGTTAATATTAATACCAAGCAATCTTACTTTTAATTCAAACTTTTTTTTTTTTTTGTTTTTAGATACTTTTGGTCATTGTGTGCAAAGAGTGAGAAGTTTCAGGATTATTCCTTTTGATTTAGAGATCGAAAATACTTTTTGAAAACTTTAAGAAGAAAATTCACAAGCTTCAATTTAACAAGAAGAAAACTAGTCCTTGCAAGAATATGCTATACCTCTTGTTCAAGGCCTTCATTCTAGCATCCGTAACCTACTATCCAAGCCAATAACTTTGAGATTAAGCTAACAATCATTTAGATGATTGATACTTTAGTTTAGTTTGAGAGATTGCTGAATGATGATCCTTGAACTTTATGTCATCATATCCAAGCATATCAAAGCCTTAACCTTAAAGCCATCATCAATCTAGGCTCCATAGGCTTACCCTAGTAGCTGAGCATATTCACAACATTCAATATACATAATTTGCTTACCTCGAAGCATTACATGAAATGCCAACAATATTTTCATTATGCATCTCCCATTTTAAAGGCACATTAATCATCCCTTGGGAGAATCCACATTGGTATAAATTTTATTAAGCTTATCCTTGAAGCCATATCCACATGAATATACATAGGCACACAATAGTTGATAAAGTATCATCATAATTCAAATCATTTTCACTTGAGCCTATCCAAGGTTATGTCATATCATACACAAATCAGATCACAATCTTTGAATGGTCTTCCTAGACATATTCAAGTCATTCACGGTGGCCAGTGGGCAGAGTCAAATCACACACACGACAAAGTCATTGGCAGAGAAATAGAGTCATGCGAAAGCTAAAGTAATAGGCGAAGAATCAAATCATGTGCGTGCCGAAGCAATGGGCAAAGAATCAAATCTCGCACGTGTCGAAGCACTAGGAGAAGAATCAAATCATTGTCTGAAGTAATCGCTTACACATGATTAGTGCTCTTTAAGCATCCGAAACACATTTCTTGCACATTTCACATATTCATTCCAAGCTCCTCAACACAGAACGTCGGCCATAAGCATGACTACAAATTTGTTTAATTGTCCCTTCCAGCACACAAATCATTGCACCAAATGCAATAGATTTAATCCAACTTTTGCCTTATCATCATTAGGCGCTAGGCATGTGAAGGAAACACCTTTCACCTTTCATGTCTTGTTTCACAAGCATATCAAGCCCAAAACATCGTCAGGTTTACATAAGGGCAAGAAGTCATTGCCTTGACCTAGCATTGTTCATGTACTTTTATCCTTATAGCAATTCCATGCATCATATGTCACATTG
>NW_018397255.1:14359069-14359199 GCF_002168275.2 Theobroma umbraticum | reverse complement strand
TGTGGGATCGATACTCTACTTGCTAATATACTGTCTATTCGATACGTATACTTCCGTAGTATAATTTTAACTAACATAGATCAAGAGGAACCGTGAGGTTTCCTCCTTCATCTAGTATCCTTGTGCTATT
>NW_018397255.1:14358174-14358548 GCF_002168275.2 Theobroma umbraticum | reverse complement strand
TGAGTATGATTAGGAAACAATTATGCTAGTTGAGAGTTAAAAATGAAATGAATGGAAATGGTGGATATGTGTTGTTGCGAAAAGTTTAAAAATGTTGATAATGTTGATATATGATGCATGGAACTTGATGTCATGCCTAGTCATGGTATGTTGAAAGTGAATATGGTTGTTGAAAGAAATCTAACATATATGGGCTATTTAGAAATGTTGGGTTTGCTTGGTAGATTGTTCTGAAGAATAGGAAAAAATAATGTGAATGGTGGATTGAAAAATAAACCATTGAAAGTAAATAGATGATGATACATGTGAACTTCTAAGTAATGGAGTAAATTAGGAATGATTGTTGCTGCCATATATATATATATATATATATA
>NW_018397255.1:14357849-14358079 GCF_002168275.2 Theobroma umbraticum | reverse complement strand
TGAAAATTGCTTAAGATGGTTGAAATGGGCACTTAATGATATAATCAAGTTGCCAGTACACGTTATGTAAAGAATTATGCTAGTAAGAGATATGAATTCCATTAGTAAAAGTATGTCTAATGTATATGAATGTGTAAGGATTAAGTGGGAAAGCAAGGTGTTCTAGTATAATGTAGGCTATAAAAATGATGATGAATGTACAACTAAGAAAGGAAAATGAGAATGATCAA
>NW_018397255.1:14357694-14357839 GCF_002168275.2 Theobroma umbraticum | reverse complement strand
ATTGAGCTTGGTTATTGCTAGGAAGTGTGCAAACAAAAAAGGATTGCTGTAGCGAATAACTAAAGGAGGAAGTATAACTGGATAAGTGGCAAAGTGATATCCCGCCATTGTGAGGTGAGTAGGGGGTGCCTATTTTAAAAATCTC
>NW_018397255.1:14331761-14357594 GCF_002168275.2 Theobroma umbraticum | reverse complement strand
ATAACCTCCTCATGGCCATCCAAATTTCAACCTCTCAATTAGCCTCAATTTTATTGTATTAGATATATCTTTCATGCTAGTAACCCAACTTGTTAGTTATCTGATATTTCAATCAGAATCATTGATCAAACAACTCTCAGGAAGCTTGCTCAAATGGCATTGCTATCAAACATATACAAAAGAGCGATCCTCCCTCGATAGTGCCAAATATTTGTTTCATCATAACAAATACGTCCAATGATAAAATCATGAAGGCCACATCAAAGTGATCATCCACTGTCAAAGCCAATAACAGAATATTAAGGTCACAGGGAAAGATTCTCTACTTAACCAAACTCGCGTTTTACACACTATCATTCTTCCTATAAAGCTAGAACTTAATTTGCTACGGTCGGGTCAAAGCTTTAGGCATATGGTTATGCTTATAGTTGCAATTGCCAATACTTCATCTCGAGATAAACTCATCTAAACCACAATCACCAAACTAAGGGATTTCTAAACATGTTTCAAATTTGAGCCATACTCCATCAAATTCAAAGTCAATCTTAAGCATGCCAATTGTGATCCATGGCAGCATCACTTAGGTGTCAAATTATTCACTCATTACAAGTGTGAAAGACTATCAAAATCACCTTTCCTTTGGCTCATACTCTCCTCAAAATCCCATAAGGATTTAAATAATTTGAAAACCTAAATCATGCTTAATAGCCATCCAACTTAGTTATCCTAATAGTTAATATCATCAAATCTACCAAGATGTTCTAGTCTTCCATCCAAATCTACTGGACTTATGTACACAGTACACCAACCAACACAAATCCATCTATGGGTTATTTTCTCCCATCTAATACAAACAAGTTCATAAATTAGACGATTCCAAAATATGCTTACATACTCGGATATACCTATTCCACATTTATATAGTATGCTGAAATAATCTCTTAGGCATATTCCAATACCAAACGATCATATATCTTTATCATAATATTCAATGCGGCGTTATTAGACAATCGTCTTGATCCATGAAGCATTAAATTTTACACCTCTTAGTGCCAAATTTCCCAATCACATGGCAATCTTCATTCGTTCAATATCCCTAATAATTTAAGAAGGGTGTTTGGTGACAGGTCCCCTTATTGCCTACACCATAACCTCTCTCTCTTTACATTGACTTTATGCATTGTCAATGCAGTCAATCATGCCCATAAGGTTGATAATTCACTTGTTTATTGCAACACCTATCTCCACGATTGTAATTTCAGTAGCAATCTTACTAAGGTAACCTTAAATGCTACCTTGATAACCAAGTTCAGAATTTAGGTTGGTACACTTTTTCCAACAATCTTCTAATAACTTAGTGCCTTCCTCATATTAGGCACATGTCCTTGTGTCAACATTTGCACTCCTACAAAGCAAGATTGTTTCCGGTGTAACATTAACATCAAGGCACCTATCATTGTCATATTCCAAAGACATTTCTAGAGATCAAAGCCATTATTCATTGAACCATTTTGATTCTAATTGACAAAATAGTTCTAGCTCATCCATTATGATCTTTAGTTATAGGAATATGTCCATATTTTAACTTCTCATTAGGAGCATCTTGCTCCCAAATCCTCTTAATGGTGGCTTGTTCTTGGGGGGGCATCTTCACCTGGACCAATGCAACACCAATCAAATTCATTACTCAAGGTTTGAGGGTAAGTCAATTTACTAAGAATTGGGAGTTTGTGCATCTTCTTCCTCATAATTAGTGTTGGAGTCACAAACCATGAACAAGAGTCTATGTCAATCCCGACACTCCACTAACACCCATAAGATGACTTAGGACACTTTAAATCTAGGTGCTCTAAAACCAACTTTGTCATGACCCAAATTTAGGGGTCCGTGATCGATGCACCAGCTTAACAGGCGAAGCTTGCAAGACCTGAGCAAGGCTCAAAATTCAAATCAACTAACACATAGCCAAGGGATTTTATATCCAAATATTAATAAACAAAATTTAATTTCAAATACATAGAACACTATCCCTAGCACGTAACTTACACAAGGTTTATAAGACAATACATTGGCCATCAAATCGAGTTCGTACTTTACAACCATTATACCATTCAAATGACACATCATGCCTGACATACTTTACAAACTAAACCAAATTCGAAGGTGGAAGGCCCACATAGACTCAGCAAAGTGACACATCAAAACAGAGACTTATCGAATGCCAAATATGTGTTAGTCCAACTGACGACACCACCCACGTAAATTTATAGCTTCATTTATCTGCACATGGCGCAATAAAAAGGTGAGTCATCTAATACACAATCAGAGGGATGTTAACATAACATAGTAAATCACACACATACAAATATATATATTGTCAAACCTAGCCATCTGCCAAACATAAGCAAATATCTTCAAAAGATGAAAGTGTGAGGATCATCCTAAAATCCCATGTGTACATCTCATCATAATTTGCATTGTCGGATCATAACTCAATTGTGTATGACATTCATAATTCTCTTAACTTTATGTCACCACATCAAAGCATATCAAAGTAAGACTTAACCTTAAAGCCATCATCAATCTAGGCTCCACAAACTCACCCTGGTAGCCGAGCATATTCACAATATTCAATATCCATAATTTGCTTACCTCGAAGCATTACATCAAATGTCAACAATATTTTCATCATGTATCTCCCATTTTAAAGGCACATCAATTATCACTAAGAAGTATACATATTAGAATAAATTGTATTAGGCTTATCCTTGAAGTTGTATCCACATGAATATACATAGGCACACACTAGTTGCCAAAGTATCATCACAGTTCAAATCATTTTCATTTGAGCCTATCTAAGGCTATGTCATATCATACAAAAATCAATTCACAATCTTTGAGTGTCCTCCCTAGACATAGTCAAATCACACATAAGGCAAAGCCACTGACGAAAGAACAATCTTGCTTGTGCCGAAGTAATGGGCGGAGAATGAAATCATCGCTTGGAGTAATCTTGACATCACTTGGAGTATTCTCAGATGGGTGGGATCATACACATAATCATCATCCAAAGTAATCTCCCAACGAATAATATCACATGGAGTAATTTCAATGGGTGGCATCAAAGCACTGCAAGTAGGAACCATAAGCGGGACTAACACCACCGTCTTTACTTACCACCATCCTTGTAAGTACATACACAGTCACAGAGGTTGGACTCCACTCAACCTAAAATCTGATCAACATCTAGAATTCATACATCGGACGAAACATCATCAAACTCATGGGCCATCATTGCCCCTATAATTCATAGTCATAATTCACATCTCTAATCAGGCTCCTTAGCTTCATATGTGTAAACAACTTACATCAAAGCTCATGGCTCAATAGCCTGATAGACTTAGGTAGTTTTGACTCATAATTCTTAAACAAGGCCATCTTGCCTTCCACAATTCCATATATAGACCTAAAACCACAAATCATATTTGATGAGCTTTAATTACGATTCTTAGTTCCCTTAATCTCTAAGACATCAAATGTTCATAATCCATCAAAAGGGTCAATTGTCTAAGGTAATATACTCTTAGATGTTCATCATACCCTCTAAACTTCCTAGTTTAGGCTTACACAATCAGCATAGGCCACCAAGTGGCTCATCAAAAGCACACACATCAGAATATATATATATTCACATACATATCTTTAGCCTAAGCACATTCATATAGGCAACTATATATATATATACATACATCATTCACTGACCTAGGTATACTCATCTAGGCAATCATATTCACATATATACATACATAGTTCTCTAGCCTTGGCATACTCATCTATGCATTCGTATAACATTTAAGTACCACGGCAATGCATATTATCATGCGTTATGCATTGCATGCATTTTTAAACATAAAAGTCCCACTCAAATTGACACTTGGAACTGCTCCTACTGTTAACCTCGAATCCTCAGCCTCCAACCGTCCTATAGCTCACCAAATGCTTTAGGTATCTTCAATTTTCCCTTAAACACATCATGGCATCACAAAAATTTTAATTTCCAAGCTTTTGAAAATATCCAACTTTTCAAAAATAAACAAATTCAATATTTAAGCACAAATCCTTTAACAATGAGCTAAATCCTCACCTTAGATGTTGGGTTGCCTAATTCTTAACTCCAAATTCCCTAGCTAACTCAAGGGAGAAAATCTCTCCAAAGCTTGACCAAATCAAATCTAAGCTATTAATCGATTAAATTAAAAATCAATTAGTAAACACACTTAACCTTTCCTCTAGAAGCATTTTTCAAACTCCAATCTATTCTAAATGGCTCTAAAATTTCATTTACAGGTTTAGAGTTTTGATTTTTAAAGAGAAAAGGGGTTTGTTTATTCAAATGGCCTAAAATCCCCTTTTTTAATTTTGCATTTCCAAACTAATGTTTCGATATATGTGAATGCCACTAAAGTAGGTTACCTTTGACTTTGAATCTATCGATGGATTATGCTCTAGCTTTTTTTATTTATTTTTCCTGTTTGGCCATCTATTGATAGATTCCACAGAGCTATCAATAGTTTTCCAGACTCCTTGCTTTGCAAACTCCTCGGGAGAGTATCTATTGATAGTTTAGGAGAGCTATTGATAGATTTTCATCCAATTTGTTTTCCTAGGCCTTTTAGTTTGTAACTATCAATAGATGTAGAACATCTATCAATTGATAATGCCCAGGATTGCACATTTTCCACTTGTTTAAGTCTCCAAACTTACTCTTGTAACACCCAATTCATTTCCATTCAATCAATACACTTCAATTCATTTATATAATCTTAAAATGCTTGCACATATGCTCATATACAAGATCAAAACTCCAATTCATACTAGTTTAAATCTTCAAACATTAACTTGAAGGGCTAAGTGTCATCCTTGAATATTCAAGTGTCAAACATATGCACAATTTCATTAAGGACCTCAATTATGCCAACATTCATAATCATATACTCAAATATAAGATTAAACTTAGATCAAAACCTCAAGCTTTAGGATTCATCAAATATTTCCACAAAATGTGCTTAAGTGGCATAGTATAGGCTTCCATACACTTGGCATATTTAACAAATTGGCAAAGTCCTCACACACATTTATAATTCAAAGTCATTCTTTGTATATACATGAGCCTATCCTTAAGTCTTCAAGCACATACAACGAAAACATAGTTTAATTCCTTGAATAGTTTTGCTAACATCACATATGGCACATATCAAGCTCAAGGGTGTTACAAAAACACTAGGGCTTTAAGAGTCTATTTATGGGGGCTTTTGAGAGAAACTTCAAACATAATTAAGCTAGGGTTCTCTGGAGAAAAATAAGCCGTAAACACTCAAGAAAGCTAGGAAAATTAAGGAAGATTGAAGATTCAAGAATTAACAACTCTTTGTTTCTCTCTCAACTTTTGTTTGTCTGTAACTTTCTTACACTTGCTTTGATAGATAATTTTCATTGGATTATATTTTTATTTTTCAGCATGAACTAATTTAGTTTTTCTAGGATTGTTGTGGATTTCAACATGTAATTTGAATATTTGTTTCTTTTTTATTTACTATGAATGAGTATGGTTTTGCTTATTCAAAAATGTTCTTAATGCTTTTGATTGTCTAGCTAACAATTGAATGACTTGTGAATCTGAATGAGACTCGACAAAGTAATTTTAGATTGGCCTGAGATTTTAATAATATATGTTCACATCATTTAGTTGATTTGACTTGCAATTAGGGTAGGCATATGCCTAAATGCCATACATAGCCAAATTAGAGCACTAGTTTAATGAACCTTATCTAATTAATTACTATAGACATATAGTGACCCAATTAAGTTAGGTATTTGTGCAAGCATCTAGGCGAAGACTTGTACATAGGTTTGGACTCTAGATTAGCAAAACCACCCATGAATGCAAGTATTGAGAGAAACAAATGTAAGATGAAGTGTTGAATAAACCCATAATCATAGGTTTTAATATATTGCCTTTCTCTAATGACTTTTTAGTTTTTGTTAATTAGTTTAGTGTTTAATTAAATTTAGTTGCAATTACGTTTCTACAAAATTGAGTTCCTTGAATAAGATTAGTTTGTCACGATTTTAGTACTTAGTGAAAATTAAGAGCAAAGTCCCATAGGATGCAATTTTGGACTTATTGCCTATATTACTTGTTTGATATGTATACTTACGTGTGGTAAATCCACAACAAATTTTTGGCACTATTGTCAGGGATTTGTGTTTCCTATTTGTTTTGCTAATATTAATATTCATAGATTAATCTTAATTTGTGCTTTTTCTTTCTTTGTTTTTAAGGTGATGAATTATTATAACTATCAGTGGCCATGTGAACAATTTGTGCCTAAGAGAGTTGCTATTGATTATGAATTGGATGTAATTAGTGCTTTGATTGCCTAAGTAGATGCTTTGTCTTAGGAAATTGACACTTGGGGTATTAATGTTTTTCAAAGTCCTTTTGTGACATGTAAGCTTTAAGGAGATATGTATTCAAGTGATTGCTATCTTGCCTATTCTGAATCAATGCAATTTAATGGAAGTTTCAATGGGCAACAAAGCAATTCATACTCCGAGAGTTACAACTTAAGGTGGAATCACCCAAAATTTTCATAGAGTAGTGATTTGGTTCCTATATATTCATCACAACCTATTTTCCATAATGGTTTCAATTAGAAGTTAGAGCCCCTATACTTGAGAAGAAGTCAACTTTGGAAGAGATGTTTATGCAACACATGGCAAATATGAATGCAGTTATTCAAAGTAACAACGCTTCAATGAGAAATATTGAGACACATATGAGTCAACTTATCAATGACATCAACAATAGGCCTTAGGAAACTTTACCAAATGACACTGACCGTAATCCTAGAAGAGAAGATTATGGTAAGTATCTTGATGGGGCAAATGAAAAAAATGAGGTAAATGATAAAGATAAAGTAGATCAAGAGAATACTTCCAACTTGCAAGTTTAAGAGGAAAAAGTTAAGAATTTGAAAAAAATTCTATATCATTGTCATTCCTTGGATCATGGAGGACATTATGGAGGGCAAAGAACTACTGCCATGGTTCTTTAAATAGGCTTCTATTGGCCTTCTTTCTTTAAAGATGCTCATTATTATGTTGAAAAGTACGATGATGTTAGCGAGTTGGCAACATATCTAAGAGACAAGAGATGCCTCTCAACAATATTCTTGACGTATGGATTTTTTATGTGTGGGCAATTGACTTCATGGGTCCATTTATTCATTCATACAATAACCAATATATCTTAGTTGTTATTGATTATGTGTCTAAATGGGTTGAAGCTACAACATTCTAGAATAATGGCTCTAAGGTGGTGTTGAACTTCTTGAGAAAGAATATCTTCACTTGTTTTTGGTACTCCTAGAGCTATTATTAATGATGAAGGATCTTAATTTTGCAACAAATATTTCGAGGCACTTCTTACCAAATATGGAGTTAAACATAAGATTGCCAGGACATACCACCCACAAACAAGTGGCCCAGTTACAATTTCAAATAATTGATGTTAGCAAGTTGGCAACATATCAAGAAGACATGAGATGCCTTTCAACAATATTCCTGAGGTAAAGATTTTTTATGTGTAGGGAATTGACTTCATAGGTCCATTTATTCCTTCATACATAATCATTATATCTTAGTTGCTATTGATTATGTGTCTAAATGGGTTGAAGGTGTAGCATTCTAAAATAACGACTCTAAAGTGTGTTGAACTTTTTGATAAAGAATATCTTCACTCATTTTGGCACTCTAAAGCTATTATTAGTGATAAAGGATCTCACTTTTACAACAAATAGTTTGAGGCATTCCTTGCCAAATGTGGAGTTAAACATAAGATTACCACAATATACCACACACAAACAAGTGGCCAAGTTGAAGTTCCAAATAAAGAAATCAAAAGAATTTTGGAGAAGACTATTTGTCCATCTAGAAAAGTTTGGTGCAAGAGGTTGGATGATGCATTGTGGACTTATAAGATTGCTTTTAAAACTTTGATTGGGATGCGTCCATTTAGATTGGTTTTCAACAAAGCTTGCCATTTTCTAATTGAACTTGAGTATAAAGCATATTAGGTAATCAAAAGACTAAACTTTGATCTTCAAGTTGCTAAAGAGGAGCATCTCTTGCAACTAAATGAGATAAATGAGTTTAGACTTTAAGCTTAAAAGAGTGTAAATATCTACAAGGAGAAGACCATGAGATGGCATGACAAGAAAATCATTAAGCATCATTTTGAACTAGGCCAACATGTTCTCTTTTACAACTCTTGGTTGAGATTATTTTTGAGTAAGCTAAAGTTTAGATGGTTGGGATCTTTCGTTGCCATGATAAAATTCCCTTATGGAGTAGTGGAATTATTGAAAGGCAATCAGGGATTCATTATGAATGGTCAACGTCTCAAGCACAATTGGTGGGGCGAAGTTGAACACCACAAATCCTCAATTTCGCTCATTAATGCCAATTGAGCCTATGAAAGTCAAGCTAGAGATTATAAATCAAGCGCTTTTGGGGAGCCAACCCAAGGATTCTAAACTAAATTTATTTTTATTTTATTCCTCAGTTTATTTATTTTTTGAATTTACTAATTTATTTCTTTTTACCTTTTTGCAATTGCTTAAATAAATCGTCGATGCCGTAGTGCCTTGATAATGGGGGATGTTTCCCTCAAACCAGAATGCATGGTGCTGTGGTGCCCACACCTAAGTGTTGTAACGCCTCAATAACTGCTCCACACCTCCCACTAGAGAGGCCGATGTCGTGGCACCTAAAGGGCCATGGTTGTGATGCTCGACGTCCCAAAAACCTACCAATCCTTTAAAACCATTGCCTTTCGCTATTTAAACACTTTTAACTCTCCTATCAGCCACTAAATTATGAATCCACTTTTTTCTCTTGTCTTCTAACTTCAAAAAAATTCTCTGTTCTCTCTAAATTCTTCTAGACAAAATTCACTCTTTCATCTTCCTTCTTTCAAAGATCACAAACTCATTCTAAGTCCATCACAACCTTTAACAAACAAATGGGCTTCAAGTTTTCTCAAGAAAGTTATTTCCGTTCCTGAAAATCAAATTATTTAAGAAATTTATACTTGTTCTTGATATTCTTGATTTGTTGTTAGTTATGGATGCAAAATTATGCTTTTTAAGTTAATTGTGCTTAGAAAATAGTGGGTCTTTTGAATTTGTGAATTTGAGTTAGGTAGTTAGAATTTATAATTAATTGAGGATTTGATTAGTGGGTAATTTAATTAACTTCTTGATTTGATATTATTAATTGTTGAAATTTAGTCATACATTGAAAAGTTCAATTGGTCCTACTTATAATTTTGTGATTAATTGCTGAGAGATATTAGGTGTCCAGAAGTTATTAGAAATTATTGTTTGGCCTTTATTGGGATTGCCTTGCTTTAGTTTCGGTTGAGTAGTTTGTAGGAAATTTAATCATGGAACCAAAAAGATCAAGGTCTAATGTAAGGAGTTCCTTCGATAAGACAAAATTTGTGTCTACAGATGTTGTTGCAAGACATGTTAATTCTCTCCTTAACAAGTCTCAATTCAAGAAATAGGTCTTGATGTTGCCTTAATTCAACACCTTGGAATTCAAGCTTGGATTGAAGAAAGAAATTGGCAAAAATTTTGTTCCCAACTAGAGGTGGCCGTTATCCCATTGATAAGGGAATTTTAAGTTAATCTTCCTGAACAAACTAATGGTGTTGTTTTTCTCCAAGGTAAACAAGTGTCATTCCACAGTCAAGCCATCTATGCTTTTTATGAAGTTCTCAATATTGAGAATGATGGCTATGGATAATATCTGGCTGAGCATCAAGATTGGAATGAAATTATTTTGGTACTTTATGGAAAGGGTGCCCAATGAAAAATATTGAAGGGCGAACTTGTATCTTTCAAGCGTAATGTCATGAAGCAAATGTCAAAGGTGTGGTGGTATTTAGTGGCATCAAAGATGCTACTATGTTTACACATTAGTCATGTTACAAAGGATAGGGTAGTTGTAACACCCCATCCCTTGGGATGTTAATTAACTTCAGATATTAAGTGCTAATAAAGACGAATTATGGTTATTATTAATGGGAAGAGTTTTGTGAAAATGGAGAAGTTGATGTAAATTAAAATAATATTTCTATAACAAATTAGTATTAATTTATTGATGAAAAGCGAATAAGACAATGCAATATTGAAAGTTGATTTAAGGGAGTTGGATTTGCCCAAAGTGGGGGAGAGTAAGAAAAATTTCGAAGAAACAGAATGTTAGTGAGACCCACGTGCCTTCATTAGATAAAGAATAAAAGAGTATGTATATATTTAAATATTGTGGTGACAATTTATGCTGGGATCACATTAAATAAGTCGAAGAATAACAAATACAATAATAGTCCCCAAGCCATATGCAAAAGCATAAAAGCTAAAAATATGGAGAAAGGATGATAAGGAGGCATATGCAATAACCTTAGAAAAGCATCAATTTCAATTCATTCTCAATGTTAGCCTCAGCTATGCTTAAAAATGGACCATGTGTGAGCACAAAGCAGAAACAATTGAAATGTGCATATTAATCTCATTACAATTAGAATAAATAAATAAATTCAAAGAAAAAAGTTTTTCTTTATCATGTTCCTTTTGTAACTTGTGCTAAACAAACTTTTAGCAAAAAGACCTAAAAAGAAAATAACTTACAGTTTTGCTTCTTCCAAGCCCCTTGTAAATTGAGGTTTCTTGCACTTCTGATGGAATGACGAAAGAAGTCCTTTGAGAAATGAGATCACTTGTTTAGTTTTTACTCTGAAAATTATAACAGAAGCCAATGATATCAATCCTCAAGAGATATAAGCAAGTGTCAATGCAAAACAAGAACATTACATGTCAAGCAAACTTAAAATACATAGAAACCTTGCAAATCATGGGTGCCAAAATATTGCATTGGAACTGATCTTCCACCAGAAATCTTGCTTAAACCTTGATGATCACCAACAAGTTATTCATCGACCATGATTGCTGGCCACATGGCAAGACCTGCACTACAAAGATCAAAAGATAAGCAGGTGGAGGAAAGCAAGAAATACATAGATAAATTCATAATTGACCTAAAAGAAAATTAATTCAGCATTAAACCACATGAAGAAAATTAATTCAGGCACTCCATCTTATGATGAGAAACATTAAATTTCAGTTTCTAATTAGAAAGAATCAAATCTTCCTCATCTCCATCCTCATATTCAGAATAAATAGAAAGAGTTACCGAACTCTTTGCCAACCCTAATTTGACGACCAACTGCAATGAAAGCTCCACAGTTGACCTTGGTTTTAATGGCAAGGAAATCATAGCCAAGGTACGTAAGACGAAAACCATCATCTAAATTTAAGAGAGAAAAAAAAGCTTCAGAAGTTATTGAATAGCAAAACAAATAAGCTTTTGCTCGATTGTTGCTTTTGCTACCTACTTTTTGCTAATTTTGCTTTTTTCTCCTTAAAAAGTTAAAATATAGAAAAAAAATCATATTGATTAAAATAAACGAATCACAACAATGTACACCAATTCCAACCTAATTGTTCTGTATAAAATTAAAATCATGCATTTTGTTTTCCAACGAGATTATAACTATAATTCATTCAAACTATTACTTACTTTTGCATTGAAAATGTGTTTATTTATTTTTAATTGACGAAAGAAAAATTAGGAGCAGCAAAAAATAAGCAAATGCTAACTAAAAAAAGATAAAAGATAAACGAATATTTAGATTAAATAAGAAATGAATTGTGGTGTCTAATGGTGTACAAAAGCTAACAATAATATAGCAAATCAATTATCAAAGCCATACTTACTCATTTTGAGGAAGATTTCTTGTCCTTCCACCATACTTGATGCACAAAAATAGGCATGACGAACAGCTAGGATCAGTAGGACGCATAGCCTTCTCTTCCTCAAGTATTTGAACAGGACATAGTGTTGGATTCTGTCGGTTTGGATAGAAAACCTTCCTCTAGACACTAGGATTCTCATATAGGACATGCTCCTGTGATTAATGAATATAAGTTTCCTTCTTATTAGTCAACTAAGATAATGTATCCTCCAGATAACTTGGAATAAAGGCCATAATTTCTAAGGGCAGCAATAATTTATTAGAACAATGAAAGCAACTATTAAACTACTGGCTCTGATCATAGCGAAAACTTATACATCTGAAGCAACTATATTAGTAGCTGTCAGCTGAGCAAGGTGAAGACAATTCATTAACATCATAAAGTTAGGTTGCTTACCCCTGGATTCTTTGAAGAAACATACAGATCCCCCTTCCTTAAAATGCTGAAGCGATTGAAGACCTTGTAAGTGCCTCCATGCCTAAAATTAAAATTAATTACATTTAATGATTGAAAAAAAGGAAATAATTATAAATAAAAATAATAATACAAGTAATTACTTGAGGGAAGCAATACGATCGATGAGGTCTGAAGGCACAATTTCATGCTGAAAAAGAAAAATAAAATGGGTCACAAATTTTAATAACGAATTTAGAATTCTAAAAATAATAGAAAGTAAAATCAAATGATTATATTAAAAAATCATAGGGCAAAATCAGATGATTATATTAAAAAATCGTAATTCACACATACGTTTCTCATGCCCATTTCGATGGCAGTTAGAACCCTTAAATCATCTTTGGAGAGATATTTCAAAACGTCTACATTCAGCTTCATGTTCTGTTCTTTTTCTTATTCACTACAATTTTACTTCGAAACACAAGAATTCAGTTCTGAGGAGAAAAAAAAGGCAAATGGTGAAGATGAAGCATTGAGTAACGGGTTTTAGTAACCTGAACGACCGAATGAGTTGTAGATTGGGAAGGTGCAGGTGCGGCGGCAAAGATGAAAGAGCAAATGACTGAATGAGGTACAGGCTGGGCAAGTGCAGATGTAACAGCAAAGAGAGACTGTCTGCTAAGGTTGAAAAAATTTTGGGAATTTAGTTAGACTTCTACATAGTTAGGTTAAAACATTTTTTGGAATTTTGTTAGATTTCTGAATAGACAGAATAAAATTGATCTAGGACTTGGGATGGTAAAACATAACAGAATAAAATTGATCGATAGTTTCCTCCTCATCTCCTCTGCCTCCTTTCTCAAGAAATGCCATCGCTGGAAGAGACGATTGGAAGGGAAGATAAAATTAGAGAGGAAAGAGTCTTTTAGGGTTTTAAATGGGATTGAGATTAGGGGGAAATCAGAGGGAGCGGTGTGGGCTTTCTGTTTTTCCCCCCAAAATTATAAAATTACCAATTTACTTGAACGTTACAATTTTATAGCTACTTACTGTTATTCTCTTCAGTATCTAACCATACTTATAAATTAATAAAGACAACTATTTATTTTTCTACTCTAGTGCAAATGCCTTCTTTTGTTATTCACAATAAATAGACTCCAAAAAAAAAACCCTTCAGTTTTGTTTTTCTTTTTTATTTATAATAAGTTAAATGCTAATCATATAATTCATAAAATTTAAATTGACCTTAAACATAATTTGGTGCTTTAAGTGCAAATTGTCTTGTATAAAGGATTTCAAACATTGATAGTTTTTTGAAAAACTTCATCACTTTTCGCAATATAAATCTTTTGCTGTAAATCTCCTATCTCAACTCTATACTTCTTTTTTTATTCGATTTCTAAATTACGTCAAATTATTCAAATTTTTCCAAACGATGTTAAGTAAGTAAAAAAACAAAAAGAAAATTGAAGGGACTTATTCCATAATTGACATTTTACCTACATTAACTTATGATTTGTAATTATACTTAAATTGGCCACATGTTATTTACTCAACTGCATTAATTAAATTTTGTTTATAATTTTGTCACTAATTTTGTCATTAACCAAGAAATTTTAATATTTTAATGGTTTTCATCATAGGATTTTGCACTAATTTTTTACGTCAAGATAAAATTTTTGCACCATAGTTGCTCGATTTTCTTGTAGTGATATATATATATATATATATATATATATATATATTCCATAGCTATGATTTTAATTTGTGTACACATATAATAAACTAATATATTTTAAATATATTATATTAATAAGTTTATTATATATTTTTTCTTAATTTACCCTAGCTAATATTACTACGTATATAAAGTATTATTATATTTTGTTTAATTTATTATTATATCTTATCATCTATTTTTATAAAATTAAAAAATTTATTATGTTCTTTTTATAAATTTTTAATTTAATAAAATTAATGAATTTGGAACTATTAATTTGTAATTTGTGATTCAATAAAATTATCAAAAATATAAAAAAATAAAGCAAAACATATTTGAATTTTTAATATTATAAACTTCAGTGTGTATATATTTACTTTTATTAATATATTTTTAAAAAAATTAATAAAATTTATAAACATTTTAATTTATTTTATATAAAAATTTTAAAAATATTATTATCGATAGAATTTTTCAACAGAATATTCCGTTGAAAAATTTCCATTGATAATAGCTTTTCCCAACGGAAAATTCCATTGGAAAGTTTGGCAATCGTTAAATTTTTTGACGCTTTAAACTTTCCAATGGATTTTCAACGGATAAATTTTCGTAAGAAAATTCCAACAAAAATCTGTCAAAAATTCCATTGGAAAATTTGGTGGGAGTAAATGTTTTTTGCTCCAAAAAAATATACGATGGATTTCCAATGGAAATATTTCGTTGGAATATTTCCGTTGGAAAACCGTCGGAAATCCATCGAAAAAAATCAAAATAAATTTCTGTTGGAATTCCACTAGAAATTCATTGAAAGTTTCCAACGAAAAATTTTCAACGGAATTTTTTTCAGTTGGAAAAACTCTGTTTTTTTGTAGTGTAACAAGACAATGGAATGGACAGTGGAGTGATGACTCTAGGATATCCAATGACACCAACCATGTGTCTCTAGCTGAACATACTAAAGAACACTTGGAGACCTCTTCAAGAAGAAGAAACCCAATCTAGCTACTAATCTAAAAACAAAACATGAATTTGAAAGAGTGAGCATATAACTCAGTTAGCAAACACAGGAGAGGAACAAGTCAACGCACAACTACTTAAACAAACAACACCTTTTCTTAAAACATGCATGTTTGAGATAAATCAACACCTTTAAGTAAATCATGTAATAAAGATGCATTTACATGTCATTTAGGTGTATTTCGATGGTTTAAAAACCCTTTTGAAACTTAACTTGAAGTGGCTGAAAAATCCATTTGAAAAGTATTTAACAATGTAGTATGTTTCCAAAACACAGTGCAGGGATCGATCCCCAAGTTCCAGAATGCTCTTGTAATTGCAAAACCCCAAAATTTTGGACATCCAATCATTCAATAAACATCCTTCATTCAAAAATCACAAACTTTTAACACAATTCAAGTGCAATTAACCTTTTCAAAGTCAAGATTTCATGTTTCTAACATTAATCAAGAAGAATAAACATCTTTCATCAAATTTTTTAAATCCTTGATATAAATCAAATAAGGAAAACCTTTCCAACGTTATAAAATCAATACTTCGAAAAAACTTTCCTATGGAGCATGCTCAAGAAGCACATAATGTGATAGCCCAACTACCTAATGTCGTACGGTGCATATAGCCATCAACAATGTGCACAACAACATACTAAGAGCACTCTAACCCTAGTCATGTATCTACTCCGCCACAAATGGCTAGCACTTTCTCTCCTACCAATTAAAGTTTCTGACTTAGTGCACAATGACTAGCACTTATTACCGCTAGCTACAAGTTCTTAACTTAAGTAGCTTCACAGAAAACATTAAATCATTATTCATTGTGTGAAACCATTTCACATTTTCCATAGTCCAATATCTCAAGACATGTAAACCTGTACATTGTCATCAATACACAGTTTCAGCATTTCAGTAACCCATCACTACACAATTTCACATTTTCTATGTTGTTTGGAAGCTTTGACTTGGTCAAGAAAAGACAAAAAATGATTTTATGCAATTTACTATGATACCATTAATGGAATGTTCTCATTTTATATTAGCATAACAATCAAAAACGCCTTTCAAATATTCAAGAAAATTCAAATAAGTCTTTATGCTTTTATTACATTTAATCTAGCTTTTGTATTTGTATTTTGGAACTAATAAGCCTTTATAAGTAATGGTTAACTAATTGCTATTAGTCAAAATGTCACTTATTATTTTATATCCACAAGGTACTGACACGACGTTAATGTGAAAAATGAAAAATGCCACCTGGCCATATTATCATGTTACATTGGCATGTTACATCATCATCAATCATGCTATGTCAGCATGTCACTTCACCACCAATTATGACATGTTAACATGCCACATCAATGCCACGTGGTAAAAAAATAACAAATGGTATTTTGACTAAGTCAATCATTAGTCATTTAGACTTATTTGACTCAATATAAATATATAAGAGCTTATTTGGCTCAAAATAAAAGTACTAGAACTTGATTGAATGTAATAAAAGTATTAAGGCTTATTTAAATTTTTTTGAATAGTTTAAGAGCTTATTTACATATCATCCCTATTCGAAGTGTAGAACTGAAAAATGTGAACCAAGTCCAAAGGGTAAATTGAGAATACAAGAAAACTAAGTAGTCTAGCAAACTTTCTCACTTCATAACATCTTAGTAAACTTAAAGCAAAGGAGACACAAATGACAACAGTATTGATCAAAGGACATAATTTATTATGGTGCAACTTTAGGTTATGAATTTTGTATCGAGGAAGGTCCATTAGAAACAAAATTTTTTTGAGGTATTTCATAACTACTTACAATTTAAAAGAAACACCCATTAAGAACTATTCTTATCTAACTAATTTAAAAAATTCCAAGCATTTTCTTGGCTTAAGAATTCATGTCAAATATTTACCTCAAAACACAACACGATCAAGGAAGTTCTAGTTGTCTGTTTGGTTACAACATTAAAAGGAGCAACAAGGGGCAAGGGTTCGGCTTATCTGAGAAAAAAGGGAAATTTTGGTTAAATGACTGATGAGCCATGCACATTAGTTAGGAGTTAGGGATTAGTGTTTGAGTCTTGTATTGGTTTACTTTTACACTATCTTGGTGACCTTTAAAATAAACTTAATTGTGTGGTAGATTAGTAAAACTTAGTTTATTTTTTGTCCACACACAAGTTTGAGTCCCTATATGAACAAAAGATTAATATTATTTTGTTATTTATTTATAATATATTATTTATTATTAATAAAATTTATTATTTTGTAAAATATTAATTACTTATTTATAATAAGTATAAGTAATATTTTCACACCCTATAGCCATTTAAAGAATTTTCCTATTGCCCGTGCCCAATTCAATCATAAATAGCAGTGATCCACTCGACCTATGACTCTTTTCTAGTTATACTAAAGAGTCCTAGTTAGGCCTTTACTCAAGATAATTAAAATTAACCCAAAATCTGATATGTAGAGTCATGTTCCATCACTAATCTCTAATATGTTTATTTTATATAATATATATTTATATGTATTACTTTATTATATATATATATACATATATGAAATCAATAATACAACTTATGTGATACAATGTTTTATATCAAAGTTTGTATGAATAATAACTAATTATAAACAATATGTTATAAAAAACTAAAGTGATAACTAATAAATTAAATTCTTAAGTGTAATAATATAAATAAAGTTTATCATAAGTTATATTAATACTTATGTAAAAATTAAATATATATAATATTACATTTATATATTTGTAACATTACTATAGTATAATAAACTAATGTATTTTAAGTATATTATTTAATTAAATTTACTATAAACTCTTCTTAATTTATATTAACTAATATTTGTATACACCAAGTACTATTATTTTTGTATACCTTCTATGGTTGTATATTTATATAGTGCTCATGATTTTAATTATTAAAATTATAATATGAAACTAATCGTAAAGGATGATGTACTCAAAGTAATATTAAAATTATATGGCATGAATATATTCAATGTAAAACATAATGTTATAGTACTTTATTATATATATTTATGAAACAAATTATATGTTATAATGTTATATATATATATATATATTGTAAAGTTTGTATAACTAATAACTCATTGAAAATAATATGTTATAAAAACTAAGGTAATAATTACTAACAAAGTTATTATATTTAATTTATTATAAGCGAACATATAAAACATAGGTGTAGTAATTATAACATATTAATATATACGTAGGATATTTAATAAATCATATATGTGTATATATATATAAACTTATAAACTTATATCATTTAAAATATATAACAGTTAATTTCACATTAGTACAGGTTTATATATAATTAGATATATGTAATTTGTATACATATAATAAACTAATTTATTTTAAATATATTATAGTAATTAAAAGTTTACTATATATATCAGTCTTCTTATAATTTATATTAACTAATATTAGTATGTACCTAAACTATTATTAGTTTTTGTTTAATATATTGTTAGATTTTATCATCTATTTTTACAAAATTAAAAATTTATTATTTTTTTGTTTATAAACTTTTAATTTTATAACATCAATGAATTTGGAACAATTAATTTATAATCTATGATTCAATAAAGTTTTCAAAATATTTAAAAAAATAATAACCAAAGGAAAACATATTTAAATTTTTAATATTATAAAACTCAGTATGTATTTGTTTAATTTTATTAATATATTTCTTATAAAGGAATAATTAAACTTTAGAAAATTCTTAAAAAGAATTAATAAAAATTTAAAAAATAGCAATACCAACAAAATTTTCCCACAAAATATTTTGTTGGAAAATTTCCGTTGGTAATATCTTTGTCCAATGGAAAATTCAATTTAATGAGCTTTAAATTTTTTTAACGCCTTAAACTTTCTGACAGATTTCCAATGGATTATTTTTAGTTGGAAATTTTCAATAGAAATCTGTCAGAAATTTCATTTGAAATTTTAGTGGGAGTAAATTTTTTTTTTCACCAAAAAATTTTCCTACGGATTTCCAACGGAATTTTTTCGTTAGAATTATTCCGTTGGAAATCTATTGAAAATTTGTCAAAGAAAAATAAAAAGAATTTTCGTCGTAATTCCGTTGGAACTCCATTGGAAATTTCCAATGAAACATTTCCAATGGAATTCTTTCCCTCAGAAAAAACTAGTTTTCTTGTAGTGATATTTTTGGTTTACAAAGTTAAGTTCAGATCACTCCTAGTTCATGATATCTTTTATTTGAATAACTCCATTTTGAAAGTAAAATAACTCACACACATAATCTTAAAATTTAGAGCACATACCATTTTGGTTTTTATAATTTAAAAAGTAATTTGTTGATCACTATACTTCCAACATTATAATGAAATGGTCATTTTATCAATATGTCCGTTAAGTCTCATATTGAGTGCTAGTTGGCGAGACAAGTTTGACACTTGGCAAAGACATGTAACTATTGTGCATATTACCTATGTATTTGAAAATTTTTTACTTTAATTTCAATTTCATAATTTATATTATATTATAAAAAGGAAAAAAATATTTATTCAAAAATAGAAAAATATAAAATTAATCTATTTTAGTTTGTAATATTCTAATAAATTATATCTAAAACCTTTTTAAAAGTGTGAAAAAAACTTTCTTTCTTTTATTCTTCATTTTTTTTATTTTGTATCTCCTTTTTCCATTTTTTACTTTTTCTATTCCTTTTTTATTTTCATTTTTTTCCCTTTTCTCTCCTTTATCTCCCAGGGGCCATGCGATGACAATAGAAAGCCAAATCTTATTGTGAAACCCCACCCTAATGTGAGATTTGCTAAATTAGAAATCTTTAGATGAGCAAGTTAAATTATGCTTTTGAGGACTTGAAATTTAGGTTTTGTGAATCGAAAATTTCATGGTGTTAAATTTTGAGTTGATTTTGTGTTTGGAATGTTCAAAAGTAGGTTTTGATGTTGGAAAAATTCATGTTTTGATGCATTAGGATGATTTACAAAGTTTAGTGTTAAAATGAGTTCAATTGAGCATGCTTTTAAAGTTTATTTTAACTTTCTGGACCCAATCTATTAATAATGTTCTTCATCTATCAATAGATACAATCCAAAAAGGTTTTATTAAAGCTACCTTGAGATGAGCAAATCTATTCATAGATAGCCAAATCTATTGATAGATATGAGCCATTTATCAATCAAAAAGCTTCCAGAAAGGGTTTTAAAGCTCATTTATCGATAAATAGCCTTGATCTATCGATAAATGACGTTGCTTTGACAAAAATAAAAGGGGTAAAAGCATATTTTCACCTCTCAAACTATAAATATGACATAATACCCAAAGGTTTCTCAACCCTTAGCCATTTTTGCCAAGGTAAACCCTTTCCTAAACACTTTTCAACTTGTTTTTAGTCAAAAATCTTCATTTTCAATGATTCTGATCTTAGTTTTGAAGTTTAAGCTAAAAATGACATTTTTATGCCATAAAACTTTCAAAGCTCACAATTTTAATGCTAGAAATTTATTATATATGCCCAACAATTTCTGTTGAGGATTAAAGTTAAGGTTTTTGTGATTTCCTTCAACATATAAGCTCTTTTAAGGTAAATTTAGAGGATTTATGCATTTGTATCTTAGTTTACATAGAGAAAGTAGCTATAGTCAAAAGCGAATAGAATTTGAACGGTGCTAGATTAATTATTCCAAGATTAATAGTTTAGAAATTGATTGTTATGAACATTGTGTGGTAGGAATGCTTGAAAACACACCAAATTTCATGCAATCAGAACTGTAATCAAACCTCCTCTAAGGTAAGTGAATGCACCACTTTCAAAACTATTTTGATATATAAAGTTAAAGCATGATTTGAGGATTATTAGTGAATATGATTTTCTGCAAATATTTATGAACTGAAAATTTATTTGTGGATAAGGAAAATATTGTAAATCCATTTTCAACCTACTATGTTCGTAAATATTACATTATGTATTAGTTTTCAACAAGAGGGAGCAAGCACCATATGTTTGAGTCCACTTGATTACTCTAATCTTTGAACTAGTGTAGGTACAAGATACCATTTATGATTAATGCATGAATGTATGAGGTGTATGCTAGATATGTTGAGGCATGAAATGTGTGATGTCTTGTATGATGATTTTCATCTAAGATATTATGTTTATGTATATGATGTATTTTCTATATACTACATGAGATGTTTGAGGAAGCATGATGAATGCTATGAGATTACATATGTAATGCATGTTTTACATAGATATGATGAAAGAGTAGGCATAAGGAAATGCCATAAGATGTGTATATGGTGTGAAAATCGATATACCTTATGAGATGAGTAAGCATATATGTGATGGACATTCCACATACTAAATGCTACAAGTATAAGAGTTTAACAAGTGCGATTGTTTCCACTCACACAGGGTGTAGTGATGACTTCACTCTTATAATGCATCATAAATGCCCAAAGCGTAATGGAGTTCTACTTTGCAGCCCAAGGTTGATAGAGGTTCTACCATCACAATGTGTGAGTTTAAAGTTAATAGAATGATTATGGTTGTTTTCTTTATAATATTTTGCATGTTAAGTCCATCTCGAATAATGTTATTGAGTTATACTCTACGTTGGCATGAGAATGTGTTTAGAGAAATGAAATGAGCTATAGAAAGAGTCTCAAGAGGTAAAGAAACTTAAGGAATGGAAAAATACACAATTTTGCCCAAAAAACAGAGCTTGAAAGGTTATGTATCAATACATGTAGAACACTATCGATACATAGCCGACAGAATGCAACAAGAAGCATTCTGTTTCAAATCTATCGATAGATGTTCATCATCCATCCATAGATAAGTTCTAGAATTGAATGAATTGACTTGTTTGAAAGTCTTTTGAAGGTAAAAGTTTTCTAATGGTTATTCACACTTGTTTACATCATATATACTATTTCAAACATGTTTATGCTAGGATTCAACCTCATGCTTAAATATGAAAATGGTTAAGAAATTAAAATCTAACATAGCAGAAAAATAAACTAGTATTTAATTAGAGAAACAATCAAATCCTACAGGATCAATGTTTGTGTTTTTCATGTAACTTTCAAATTAATTATGAACACTTATAAGTTTAAGAGTTACATACCTTACTCTAGATATGGTAATCAAGAGCCAATTAAATCTAAAATTTTTACTTCTTCACTATTAGAATTTGTCAAATGTTTAGCCACCCAAGTGTTTGGCCGCTAACAATAATCCACACAATGACCGAAAAAGACTTTCTCAAAGGTAGAATTTTTTTACTTATGCTAGCAAGTTTTGTTTCCAAAACAAAAAGACTAAAATTTTTACTGAATCTTATTTCTGTAAGATAAAGAAAACTATTTTTCTTTTGTCTTATTTATGAAATGGCTGAAAAATAGTTGAAGGCTTAGAGCTTTAGTTTGCAAACATAATATATTTATTATTTATATAGCCAAACTAAGTTGTAACCCTAAATACAATAGTTATATTTTAATTTAATTAAGTCTCTGTGAACGTAATTAATTTTTTGCTTTATTTTGGTCTATTCTAATTAAGTCTAACATAATTAATTATCTTTATTTAATCCTAATCATGTCACTTAATATGTGTGACCCGTTAGGCTTTTAACATATTGGCAATAAATATAAATCCTAATCAAATATCAATTTGATAATTGATTTCTATTTATAGATCATGAGCGGCATCTAGCAATACATCATGACCACTCAAATGTTAGAGAGTCAATTAAAGATTTTGACAAAGCACTTTAGTGATAAGCCTCTCAATGTAATAAGGTCTTTACATCAAATATCTCGAATATGTCATAAAGCATAGCTCAATGTCTACTTATAACATTCCATATTAGTTCTCATAATTCATGACTCACCCTATAAATTTAGAAAACTAACTTTCCTCAAATTCATCATGCTTTTGCTAAAGACTTTATGCAAGTTAATCAAGAATTGAGAACAAGTGAGATACATCCCCTTATATAACTTGGGGTGATCAATCCTCTCTTGACCACTCATTCACCTTCGTATGATTCATGGCATATCCAAAAACACATTATTTAGGCATATGGTCGCCTCAAAACCCATAAAGGTGAAATCAAAGTATGTCATTCCCTATACAAGATGACCCAGTGTCTCAAGTCTGAGGACTAGTTGCAAGACTATCACATGAGAACATATTTCATAGATACTTGAGTGAAATACCAAATGGAATTCTCATAGTGGGTCATGTTTAGTGAACTTGTTCTTTAACAAGCACCTACATATTATCCTCAAGTATCCCATATACTTCAATCTATGAGATTGATTGTTTACTTCCTAAGTAAGGAGGCTTAACATGTACCAGTTTTTGAGCATTGTCAATGCCCTGTCTTGACAAAATAATGACCAGAAACAATTTCAAGAACGTGGCTTTAATGCACAGTGATCTCATAATTGTAACAACTTTACAATTCTCTTGTGAGGCCGTTATGTTCTATGGGCTTCATCTAATTAGTACTTAATAACTCCTTATTATTGCACTAGCATGAAGGAAAACCTCTATCACACATAGTTATGCGATTAAGTATGGATTAAATGAAAATATATATATTCCTTAACCAATCTAACTGGTTAAAGGGCATACACGAACTGTATAAACACCATGTTTCATGAGATTAAAGTTTAAATTGATTATAAATGGCATGATCATAACTACATGTTTACGAAACACTCTTATCCCCTAGCTTGTCCTTTTTTCATATCCACTCATGGAGTCTATGTGACTCACACGTTATTTTCCTCATTTATTTTGTTACAGATCAATGATAGCATTTTGATAGCAATCAATGTCGCAAATACCAGTGTTCGATCTTCATTCTTTGGTAGGTGTCTAGCAGCCACTTGATGCCTAAAAGTCAGTCACATCCCGTTAATGGGTCGATAATATATATATATTTATGGATTTGATTATGTTTATGGATTACAAACATGTTAAGTTCATGTAGCCTATGTTTTGGCATTTTACATGAATAACGTTATGTATGATAATATGATGATGGCTCGAAAGCCGATATGAACACCCAAGGGTGTTGTTGATGATAATGATATTATGCATTGTGACAGTGGCACTTGTCTTATACAATTAAGTTGAGAAGTTCCTTAATTATATAATAAGTATTATGAATGCATGCATGCTGATTTCATATGTAAATGGATGTTATAATATGCTTCTTGTAACGACCGCTCCTCAATCGCTACCAACGTCCGAGTCTCGTTGGAGAACCCGCCAAGTCCCGAATAAGCCTTACTTAAAACAATAGCTATTATTTCATAATCATGCCATCAATCTATGAAATCCTTTAAACTATAAAACCCTTGTAATAAGGATTGAACAATAATCTTTGCAAATTGTCTAAACCTTTATTCCATATGTTCAAAAAAATTAGTTCATCAAAACTTATAATCTCCCAATGTACATTCGTATTAACACTATTGTCTAATTTCTTAACAAGTTACACTATTTACATTTACATCATGCTATAAAGGACTCGACCTCTAGCAGCGGAGCGACTCGGAATAAAGTGCTATGAGATGCCTTTACCTATCCGCGGTGGATTGAAAATGCCGATGAATGCACGCTAGCTAATCACTATCTGCAAATGGGAAATAAAGGGGTGAGTCTCACAGACTCAGTGATCATCGGCTCCATGAGCAAGGCATAGATGGGAAACAAGCATAAGGCAGATAAGTTAAATGATAAAACCGGAATATCAAATCATAATCTTAAGAAATCAAATCATAAGTAGGATATTTGTGCCTTGTAAAAGTAATGGCGTAAATCATAATACAATATTTTCACTTGGCAAAACGGTGCCGAAAACAATGCTATGAAACCGAGTTCAAACATCAAAAATATTGCTTGCCATACAAATGTGAATAACAATATAAAATATGCACGCTCCCAAAATATGTGGCATGCAAAGAAATCAAGTGTACGGCCATGTAAAACATCTCATGCTCATCAAGTAAGCACTGAAATCTTTTATTCAAACTAAGGGAACTGCAAAAAAATCTCAACTCTCCACCATGCAAAAGAGTATGCGTCGAAAACTCACAAGGCTCTCGAGTAGGTGAGTATCATAATCACCCGTGGACCCATTTTCACGTAATAACATTCGAGAGCTCTGTTCCATCGTATCCCCATAACCATGGCAATCTCAACGATGTTAGCCGACATTGGAGAATCAAGTGGTCCCAACCGTGAATATCACTTGTGGCCTAGCCACATATAACAACCCGTGGCCTTGCCACGTATATCATAGACTATGGCCCTAGCCACGTCTAATAGCCCGTCAACAACCCAAAGGTTCTCTAGCTAAAGCTCACTTGTGCATAAAAATCACACTTAACTGAAGTGACAGCCGACCTACTCTCGACACTCTCGGTTTATCAAAACCATTTTTAAAACTAAATCAGGTTTTACAAGGCTTTTCCTTTTTAATCCTTTGAAATCAAGCCTTGATAACCCCTTTGAAATTACTTTTCAAGTTAAATGGCATGGTGCAATCACTTATACAAAGATCAGAATGAAACCAAAGCTCAAAACTTTGCATTTTAAATCATTTAACAAATGATTTTAGCTATGCACATCACACCAAAAACACAAGGCACAGATTTTGATGTAAACATTGTGAAAGGCTTGTTTCCCGGTTTCTAAAACTCTTT
>NW_018397255.1:14324030-14331661 GCF_002168275.2 Theobroma umbraticum | reverse complement strand
AGCTACTTAAACTCCCAAAATGACTCAAAATAACTCTATATAATAGAGTTATCAATCTAGTGCAACCCAAGTCTTTTCTTTCTTTCTCTCTTTTTCTTCTCTTTATTTCTTCCTCTCGGGTGAATTTCCTTCAAACTTCTTTTTCTCTCTTTTCTTCTCTAATAACTAGCCCCCCAAGCTTCTCCTCAGTCCCCCTCACCTTTCTCTTTCTCTCTTAAAGCTTAACATTTATATAGCCACCCATTGGGCCAATCACATTTCATGCACATATTTTTCCTTTGTTTCCATTTGGCCACCCTCATAAGCCAATCAAAATTCATTCATCCTTACTTCTTTTATTTATTTGCCACTAACCACCCAATGGTGTTTCATGCACCAATTTTCTCCCTTATCCATTGGTCCAATATCTATCCTTACTATACTCTCCCATTTAATCTTCCTTTATTATTTAGTTCAATCACCACCTTATTCCTCCAATCACCTTTCATGCATAAACTTTACTTTATATTTTATTAAGTCATTCTTCAAACTATTCAAGACACATGTATTTATGTCCCCCTTTCCTCGTTTGGCCACTTAATGCACTAATCCCTTTTCATGCAAACAAGTTTAAGGCTATCATTCCTTTTTACTTCACATGATGGGGCCCCACATATCCCCCACTAACTTCTTCCTTTTTGTATGCCATCATTTGCATGTAATAGTAAATTTTACATGCACATCTTATTATCTCGCATAATCTAACTCCCTTTGGTTAATTAATGTCCACTTAGCCTCAAATATTATAATTGCACACAAGTCCTCAACTTTTCTTTATTTACCATTTATCCCACCAAACTTTTCATTCTTGCAATTTGGTCCTTCAATCATATCTTTTAAATTCTAATTTCCTTTTATCTTTCTTCCCTTACACGTGTGCAAATAAAATATCAAATCCGCACTGTATTAAAATGTCACCATAATATTTAAATATATACTTACTCGTTTATCCTTTGTTTAATAAAGGCACGTGAGGCCCGCTTATGTCGTTTTTCTTTGAAATTCATTCGTACTTCTTCTCCCCCACTTAGATTAGTCATATACTCTTTCTTCACGATTAATTTTAACCACAGATAAAATATTAATTTTTAATATTATTTTATTTCAAAATTATTCACTTATCTCCTCGGGACTCAAAATGTCTCACTTTATCTCGGTTCATCTCTGATTCACCTTTTAACTTGCTAATTCATCTTCGAGAAAAATATTATTGTTATTTAATTATTATTTTCTCACATAGGGAATATTTTATTTCAAAATATCCCTTTCGCCTGTCACTATTCTTTCACTCTCAAATTTACATCCATTGACCCTCCATCTCATCGATAAGATCATATTGGATCCTATACGAAGGTACGAGGAGTTACACTTCTGCATGTAATGATGAATGTTTAATGATGTTATGGTAAGAGGCTTACTTGAGCCTAGCAGGTTATACTCATCTAAGTCCATACGCCAGTCATGATCTTTCCAAGAAATAAGATGTGACACTTACTAGTCAATGCTCACTACATAAGCTTGTGAAGCCTAATCTCTTTCCCCTTACCCAATCGGTGACAATAAGGATCAATCTACCTTTAGCCTCCGTCGTGAGGTCAACAAGGCAAAATCCTACCTTTTGTTGTCACCAACTAGCTTTTAGTCAATAAGTGAGAGAAAAAAGAAAAAAAAAAGAAAATATGAAGAAAAAAAATCCATATAACCTAGTTTTTTTACATGTTAAATGACACTTGTTTGTCAAGTGACAATCACATGTTACCAATTAACATCAAATTGAACAAAAATATTAATAAAAGGATAGCTTCGTTATGACATTAAATAATACACTAACAAATTACTTTTTAAACTGTAATAACTAAAATTATATATAATTCAAATTTTGGAGACGACAAAGATAATTTATTCTTGAAATTACTTATAATTCATTTTTTTATTTTTTTAAATAAAAGATATTTGAACCCAACTCTATTAATATTATAACATGTGTCACATGTTGAGTCTTTAGCTCAATTGTTGTGTGACCTCAAACACCCTTCACATGCCACTAGGATGCCTAAGTAGCTTAGAAACCTCCATTCCCTTCTAGGATGGAATGAATGGAATGAATCAAGAAAAATGCAATGACAAGTAAGCAAGAAAATAGTGGGGAAAAAGGTGCGTTGTATTCACAAATGTACAATATATACACAAGATAAACCCTTAAAATCTTTTCCTCATGACAAGGGGAGGGGATTAGCGTCTCTTGTCCCACACTCCAACCACTCAGCCAGTCTCTTTTATAGGTGCAAGGGATCCTTTTTATAGGTGCAAAAGATCCTTTTGATAGGGTAAGGGAACCACCTTACAAAGCCTTCCCCTTTTTTAATGACTAGGAAGAGTCTTTTCCATGATTTGAAACCCTTAACCTGTTAAAAGACTTGTTTCTACCTATTGGAATAGTAAGTAGACCATTGGAGCAGCACTAAGGTAATACCTGCTTGCTGGTGTGGTTGGATAGCATGCTAAGAGCACCTGGTGCATAGTCAGTGCTATTGTTGGGCCGTCTGGCCCTCTTGGTCACTCAATGGTCCCTTTCAACCTTTACTTGCTTCTCTGGTGACACCCCAATGCCTTGTTCCTATTGCTCTTGTTGCATTTAAATGTGGTGTGTCCACATAGCATGTAATTTTGTTAATTATTTGTTTAATTATTTATGGATAATTAACAAATATTCAATTAATTAATGCTGGATATTATTCTGATATTTCTTAACTGAATAATTAAAGATAGGATATAAATTTAAATTTAATTTGTTTACATTTAAATAAGAATTATCTATTCCTTATATTTAAATTTAATTTGTTAAATAACGATTAATTACACTAAAATTTAATTTGTTTAAATTTAAAAGTAATATCCTATCTCTATATCTTTAATACGTTTATAAATAGTGAAGAGTGGATGTGAGCTGTTCTATAAGTCAGAAAAATGAAAAACTCTTTTCTCTTTTTTTGCAGTTCATTCTCAAGGCACTATCATAGGCCAAAGGGTTTTGAAACATATAATTCCTTGTGGAGGACTCTAATAGTTGCTCCATAATAACAAGAGTGAAGAGATTATATTGTGCACGAAGGAGGATTTGTAACGTAAGCTTCTTCAATTAGAAAAGGAGTTGAATATTTATCTAAAATGGTAAGCCCACTTCCCAATAATGGTATCAAACCAAGTTTTGGCTTGCTTTCATCTTTTTAATTTGTGTATATTTTGAAAGTATGTTTTGATGATAATTTTATTTAATTTAAATTACTAGTATATGATTTATTATGTATAAATCTATAATAGATATGTTCTATTTTTTGTTAGCTTTCTAATGATGTATTATATATCACAAAAAAATAATAATTTTATAAATTTATTGTTGTCGAAACTGATATGGGGACGGAGTAAGTTTTAATCCAGTGCAAATAGATGCATTGGTCTAAGGCCACGTAGCTCCTTATGGATGGAAGCAAAAAAAAATAAAGAAAAGAAAATGCAGTTAGCAAGATTTGAACCTACACTAACAAAGTCATTAAGATTTTAAAAAATATCCTCCAACCACTACACCAAGAAAGCAACCTTAAGACAAGAGTGTCGCAAGTACTAAAGACCAAAAGGGTCCGAACATAGCCATAAATGGCCTGATGTGGCAGCCACATGGCGCCAATGGATATATTTTTCTTAATTACATTTTTACCCCACAAGTTTCTATCTTTACACAAGACCACAAAATTTTTTGGTAATTAAAATTTTTCAAAAAAAATTCAAAATATATTTATGTTTTTGGCATGTTATTATTTTATTAAATTCACATGCACTCTAAATATAGTTAATTAATAGGTTAATTAACCACATTTGTTTCTTATATGTTGTATATTAGAAATTATTTTTCTTCTAAAATGGTTTGAGTGAATTTAGCAAATGTTTGTTAATTCAATTATGTTACATATGTTGTAAAATGCTATGTGCCATATAAGTACTTTTTGTATGATTTTACTTATTTGTTAGGTAGAATTTACAAAATACATGACGTAATTATTTTACTTATTTGTTAGGTAAAATTTATAAAATGCATGATGTAATTATTTTACTTATTTGTTAAGTAAAATTATATGCAAAAAGTTAATACAGTAATTATAAGTCTCAGTAGTTTTGTCAAAGGAGACTTAATTTTAAGAGAGATTGTTTATGACTCCTCAAGCCTTTCTTGGAATTATGGTAGAAGTAGGTTGCATTGTCGATGAGACTATTATAGTCTTCTTGGAAGCATCTAAAAATAAGATCTACTTAGTGCTATTTTTGTGTGCATAATATTTATATGGAATTTTTTGATCATTCAAAATAATAAATATGTATAAGCAAGAGCAACATCCCTATTTTTGTGTAGATTGATGTAGTAGGTTCCTTATGATGTAATTTATTTTAGATTTGTATTAATTATTGAGGCCATGTAAAGGGATGTAATTTTGCACTTACTTTACGCATAATATTATTTTGGATATAGGCGCCTATAAATATCAATAGGGTTCTTTAGTAGAACTCATTGTATTATGTTGTAAATGGGAGTTGTTCCCATGCTTAAGGATAGTGGGAGTTGTTCCCATAATCCAAGGTTAAATTAAATTAAACATTTTAATTAATACTTATACTATTAGTGATGATTACTAGCATGGATGCAAAATTTTTGAACAAGTAATATAAGTAAAAAAATTAAATATGTCTAATCTTAATTAATTAGAAAATTAGACATGTGCCTAATTAAATCTTATGCAATGGTGTAGTGATATGGCTTCAAAACAAATTATTGTTGATTGGACCAAAAGTGCCAAACTTGATGAAAAGAACTATGATATCTGGCATAAGAAGGTTTACTATCTTCTCAATGAGCAAAAGTTGCTAGATCATCTGACCAAAAAGATGAGCCCACCTATAGCTAGAAACACTACTCAACATTGCCGTGACCAAAAGGCCTATGACACTTAGTATAAAAAAGACCATAGTGCACATTTTGCCATGTTAAGTTGCATGCATGATGATCTCATTGGGGAGTTTGAGAACTTCCTAACTGCTAAACAGTTGTGGGAACAACAAAAATTCAAGTTTGGTGGAACCACAATTAAAAAGCTTCGTGCCTTGACACTTAGGTTCAATCAATATTTGATGAACTCCAAGCACACTATGGCTAAACACTTAAGGGCTATGTCAGCCATGATAAAAGAGATGAAAGTAACTGGCTATGATCTCACAAATGAATATCAGGTCTTAGCTATCATCAAGTCACTCCTTGAGTCCTGACAGGGACATTTTAAATTTGTATTAACACACAATGAAAGGATAAAGACTTTGGATGACATTTTTCGCCATCTAGAGCTTGAGGCAAAGCATAAAAAAGCTATCTGCAACCCTACCTTGATAGCTCATGCTAGAAATCGTAAAGGGTATGTTCCCTAGCGAAAAAGATAACAAAATAAGGGAAAGATTGGAAATCTAAGGCCCAAAAGTGATGAAGTCACCAAAATCCAAGAGGCAAGCGTGGTGGGAAAAAGGATAAGTCCAAGTTGAAATGATTACATTTGCTTAAGAGTGCACTAAGGTTAAAAAGGTTCGTCCTCTAAACCACTTTAGAACTTATGTATGTTCTCATGTCTTTATAGCTCATTCTCTCCTTAGTTGGATTGTAGATACAAGAGCAACCAACCACATAACCTGCAATCATGCAAGATATGTAGATTACCATTATTTACTAGAAGGTAGACACTTTGTAATGATAGGGAACGGAGAATAGGAAGAGGTCCTAGGAGTAGGAATTTATGCACAACGGGCGAAAATGGCTTCTGCATGATGTGCTTCATACTTCATTCGTATGATATAATCTACTTTCAGGTTTAGCAGTTATGAGTTTAGGATTTAATTTTACTTTTGAGAATTATAGTTTGTCTATTTTTCTTGAAACATGTTTTTTGGTCATGGTTATTTTAAAGACAGTTTGATTATGATAGATTTGGATTCTAATAATATGTTGCTTTTGTTTCAATTCTTTTTTTGATGTTATATATGATTCTATGAAATGGCATGCTAGATTAGGACATATTAGGCAAAATAGAATATCCAGATTAGCTAGAGAAAAGTTATTAGGCTCACTCACCAAAGTTAAACTTCTTACATATGAACCATTACTTTTTGGTAAGTATGACCAAAGGCTTTTTATGAAGGCTAAAAGGGCCACCCATCTTCTAGAACTTGTCTATTTAGACATTTATGGGCCTATGAATGTAAAGGCATGTAATGGCATATCCTATTTCATTACATTCATAGATGATTACTCACGACATCGATCCATAATTATGTTGTCTCACTGTTCTAAAGCTTTCAATTGTTTCAAACATTTTATGATAGAGGTTGAAAATCAAAAGGAAGGAAACTTAAGGTTCTTCGAATTGATAGAGGTTGTGAATGCCAATCTAATCAGTTCAAAGAATTATGTGAGGAAAAAGGAATACATTGACAATTAATGATACCTAGAACTCTGCAACAAAATGGTGTTACAGAGAGAAGGAATTGTTCCTTGTTAGACACGGTTAAGTCAATGATGGCACAAGCCAACCTTCCAATAAGTTTCTAGGGGAATGGCCTTTTAACTGCAACTTACATCCTCAATCATGTGCTCTCAAACTCTGTTCTCGCAACTCCGTATGAGTTATGGAATGAAAGTAAGCCTAATTTTGGAAGGCTTACGTCCTTGGGGATCAACAAGGTACGTACATCACTTATCTGATAAATATGGGAAACTTGGCTCTAAAGCTAATAAGTGTGTATTTATTATATACTCAAAACATTCTAAAGGCTACGTGATATATAGTGAACACCCTGATTGAGGACTAACTGAGACGGAATCTTCTGATGTCGATTTTTTAGAAGATAACTTCCCAAGCATAGGTGAGGTTAAAGAAAGCCTTGAGCTTTATGAGATGGAAGAACCTCAAGAAAGTATATCCCAACATGAGGAAATGAATGTGGAAACACATCCTATCCAAGAGACTATTAAGGTCAATAAGAGTACACCACTTGAGCTCCACCAAAATTTACAGTTACGAAGAAGTGAACGTAGGCAAATACCTTGTAAATGATTCAAGATAAAAAGTCAATCTTTCTTAGGTATTCCTGTGGATGGTGATGAACTATCTTCATATGAAAAAGCTTTAAACTCACCATCAACAAACAAATGGCTTACTACTATGGAAGATGAAATGAAATCCATGACTGAAAACCAAGTATGGCAATTAGTTGACCTTCCACATGGGCACAAGGCCACCAAAAACAAATGGGTTTTGAAGGTAAAGTGTAAAAAAGATGGATCAATTGAAAATATAAGACTTATTTAGTGGCAAAAAGCTGTACCTAAAAAAAGGGTGTGGATTATGAAGAGACGTTTTGTCCAATGGTGAAATTTATGTCAATTCACCTTATCTTGGCTATGGTGGCACATCTAGATTTGGAATTGTTCCAAATGAATATGAAAACTACATTTCTTAATAGAAAAATCAACAAGGAGATTTACATGAATCAACCAATTG
>NW_018397255.1:14321464-14324020 GCF_002168275.2 Theobroma umbraticum | reverse complement strand
CAAAGGAAAGGAACACAAGGTGTGTCGCTTGAAATGTTATGATATCTTGTTAGTCGGGAACGACATGGAGTTAATTGTCACTGCACAAAAATGGTTGTCCGTCACTTTTAAGTTAAAGGGCTTAGGACAAGCTGAATATTTTCTCGAGGTTAAGATCTCAAGAAATCGTTCTAAGAAGTTCTTGAGTTTGTCTTAAGAAAATTAAATTCAAAGGGTTTTAGAATGAGTCCATATGCAAAACTCTAAGCCTATAGACACTCCAATGGAGAAAGGCCTATATCTCAACATGGCACAATCTTTTAAAACTGAAGAAGAAAAGAAACAAATGGCAAACATGTCACAAGTTCTATTGGAAGTCTAATGTAAGTTATGATGTATACTCGACCAGGCATATGCTTTGCGATTTGTATGGTCAGTAGGTACCAAAGTAATCTTGGGATTGCCCATTACGTTACAATCAAAAGGATACTACGATGTAAGAAGAATTACTAATTTCACTTTGTGCTATCAAGGTGGAAGTCTAAAATTGATCGAATATAGCGATGCTGATCACGCCGGTGATAAAGATGATTGAAAGTCTACTTTAGGATATGCTTTTATACTTAGAGGTAGAGCTATCTCTTGGAGTAGCAAGAAGCAGCTTTGTACTACTCCATATACTATGGAAACAGAGTATGTAGCATGATGTGCTGCTATGCAGGACATGGTTTGGTTAAAGAGATTCTTGCAAAGCTTAAACATTACTAGGAATCTTAATGAAGTTGTTGTACTTTATTGCGAGAACACAGCTGCCATAGCTTACACAAAAGATCCTAAGTATCATGGAAAAATCAAACAGATTGATACTCGTTATCATTACATTTGTGACTTCATTGCACAAGGTCTTGTTGTGTGAAAGTACATTTTCACAATTGATATGTTAGCAAATCCATTCACTAAACCTATTGCTAAAAATGCTTTTGAAAAGCATAGTAAGACTTTAAGGTTATTATGCATTTGATATTCATGTACTATTATTTTTGAAAAATTAATAAATTAAGTCTGAATTGACTTATTTGATCAAATGTTGTTAATTAATTAAGGCACATATCTAAGGTAATTATTGTCACTTGGCTTTATAGATTATTCCTCTCACATGAGATAATCGCTCTAATGCTACAATGATGTGTGGGATGAGACATAAACGATCGTAGGGTACCAAGCATTTAATGATCTCCTTGTCACATGAGTTATGAGCAAGGATCTTAGCAATATCACCTTGACTTGAAGTGAAGATGATGCTCGTAAGAGTCGAACATGGACATTATCCACACTCCATTGAGCCATTGATAGCCGAATTTGAATCTTAAGGGATTTAAGTCAATCCTTTTTGCAAGGATTGGACCAAGATTCATATAGTGGTTTTGACGTAGCAAACCCTAAATGGAAGATCCCCACCATAACATACATTTCATACTGTATGTGTTATTAGTCGACCGATGGAAAGGAGTGATTGAATAGATCCCTGCTTCATCACTGTGTGAGCCCTTAGGACTTATGTAGTTCAAATTTTATACCCTTTGGGACTTGGATATATGATATGACGTTAAGATTTGGTGTTGCTACTTTAGCATGATTTTCAAAGGTCAAAAATGATGTGATATAGTGGAACATGACTAGGAAAGCAGTCAGATCTTAATGGATTGACATGAGTATCCAAGGAAGAGTCATTATACATCTCACATACATGGTCTATAACTCATTACTCGGGGCGGTTATAAAAACATTAGTTGTTAAATATAACCATGAGCTTAGACACATAAAGAGATTTTACATAGCTCTTACAAGTAGAAGCGATCAGAGATGCAACATCTTGTGTGATTAAAATAATTTGGGGTATGACAAGAACTCGAGTAGTGTTATGTTAGTAAGATGGTAACGTTATATCTCACTACTCATCGGTACTTTTATTTTCTCATTGGACACTAATAACTCTATTATATAGAGTTATTTTGACTCATTTTGGGAGCTTAAAGTAGCTAGATCTTTGAGATTTTAGGTTCAAATTTTAGCATTTTAGGTGTTTTTTTAGTTTAAGTTTGATTACTTGTTAAGTGATTAATTTAAGTTATTTTAGTTAAATTTTAGGTTATTTTATTTTAAATTACTTTAAAGGTAGTTATTGCTAATTTCTCTTATGGCTTTTGTAGGAAATTGATGAAAAAGACTCATTTGATGAAAATCAGTGCAAGTATGGTGATAGCTTCATTCGTATATGTTTCAGTATTTTGACTATATCTCTTTCTAAAAAACTCCAAATGAGGTGATTCTTAGACCAATCGAATTATAAGAAGATGAGATACAATGTTTATGTTCACCAATTTGCCCAGTTCTGATTGAATCATGGTTAAAATATTTGTCAAAGTCGGACCACTGCAGCAGTATGTAAAGACTGAACATGATGCGGTATTTGGAGCAAATCTTTCAATCCAGAAGTCCAATTGATGTAATTCTTAATCCATTGGAAAGTTAAGATACAGCGATAAAACTTTTATGTTTACTACTTTGCCTAGTTCC
>NW_018397255.1:14319253-14321454 GCF_002168275.2 Theobroma umbraticum | reverse complement strand
ACGGGATTTCGAAAATTAGGTTATTTGGAGCCTATTAAAGGAGCCTTTTTCAGAGATTTTTGAGGAGAGGCAACAAGCAACTATTCTAGAGATTTGGAGCCAAGAACAAAGCAAAGAAACAAGAGAATTAGAGAGAGAATCAAGATCACAAATCTCTAACTATTAGTTTTCATCTCTTACCTTTGTGTTTTCTTATTTTCTTTGACTTGGATTCATGGCTAATTCTTTTGGATATTGTTTTTATTAGATACTATGAACTAAATTATTTTTCTAGGATTGCAATTGAACTCACATGTAATCTAATTTTAATCTCTTTCTTGCTTATTTTCAATGGATTTAAATTGTTTATTCCAATTTGTTCTTAATGCTTTTAATTGCTTGGCCACCAATTAAATTGATCTAGAAACCTAAATCAACTTGGAAAGGGAGTTTAGTGTAGACTAAAATTAGGATAGCATAATGATCATATTAATTGATTTGCGTATAGGATAGGGATATACCTATAGGCCATATGTAGCCAGATTAGAGCCTGAACTGAATGAATCTATTTTAATTTCAATTCACATAGGGATATAGTATTTTAGTTAAAATAGATATTTTTATAAGATGAGTGGGGAGATCCCTTATAAATAATTTAGGACTCTAGGTTAGCAATTTAACCATTGAAATAAATTAAGAAAGAGAGGTAGAGATTTAGATGAAGCGTGAGGGTATTGTAATCCTAGGCTTGTTTGATTTGCTTTTGCTCAATTATCTTATTGCTTTAATTTGTAATCAAATTAGTTTTAGTTGCATAATTTTTAGTTCAATTAGAATTAAGATTTTAATTGTTTGAATAAAACTAAATTGTTTTAATTTTAGTACTTAATAAAATTTTAGATCAATTCCTTGTGAAATCGATACTCTGCTTGCTAATATACTATCTATTCGATATGTATACTTGCGTAGTAGAATTTTAACTGACAGTCACACATTTCATTTTCTCTGTGTGACAATGAATGCAGAATGAGTTAAATTGAGAATGGTAAGTGGGAGATGTTGCATTTAAATGTGGTGTATCCACATAGCATGCAACTTTGTTAATTATTTTTGGATAATTAGCAAATATTCAATTAATTAATGTTGGATATTATTTTGATATTTCTTAATTGAATAATTAAAAAAAATGTTTGAGATAAGATATAAATTTAAATTTAATTTATTTAAATTTAAATAAAAATTATCTATTCATTATGTTTAAATTTAAATAAAGATTAATTACATCTAAATTTAATTTGTTTAAATTTAAAAGTAATATCCTGTCTCTATATCTCTAATATGTCTAATAATAATAAACAAACATATTGGTTTTTACACACAATTAAGAGTAAACGTGAGTTATTCTATAAGTCAGAAAAATTAAAAACTTTTTTTATTTTTTTCTCTTTACTCTTAAGATAGCATCAAAAGCCAAAGGGTTTTGAAATATGTAATTCCTTGTGGAGGACTCTAGTAGTTGCTTCATGACAATAAGAGTGAAGAGATCATTGTGTGGATGAAGGAAAATTTATAAAGCAAGCTTCTTCCATCAAAAAATGAGTGGAATATTTATTTGTAAAGTGAGTCCACCTCCCAACAACTCTCAAGTCTCCTCTCGTCTAAGCTTGTCACGCAAGGCGCCACGCATACATTTGCCACAAAATTAAATTTTTAGATATAATTGTTGTTGTTAACTTTTTTTAATATATTCAAATCCAATTAAATGTAAATACTTTTAACAACAATTTGTCATATTTATAATTTATAACTAAATTGACATTCAAAATAAGAAATATATATAAATCACAGAGTCATATTTTAAGTCATCTGATATTTATCATGTTTAATTAAATTGAAATTCACAATGAGAAAAAATGTAAACACAATCATAAAGTCTTTGTAGTAAGTCATCTGATTCAAACCGATTCAAGCAGTGGTTTTGGATTCACCTTGGATAAGATTGGAGCATTTGCTTTAAGAGTCCACTGGTGTCCATGTTGTTCTGATCTGGGCTAAGGGGTCTCCAGGGTTGGGTCAACTTTTGACATGTCTAAGATTTCAAAAACGACAAGCAAACATAAATTCAAGTTTCATCCGAAGTACGTACTGGGTGACCTGAGGCAGATATATTCACATCTACGTCCAAATCAGCAGTGCGATTCAGCACCAATTCTAGAGAAGAG
>NW_018397255.1:14290244-14319164 GCF_002168275.2 Theobroma umbraticum | reverse complement strand
CCAGCAATAGGGGCAAAAGGAAAAGTTAATATTGTTGTACATGTTCAAGATTACACATGGAGGCCAAAGAGAAATTCATGGTTGTACACGTTCAGAATTCCTAATAATAATCGTTAACTCTCAGTATAACTGAAATCCTTTTGTCGCACAGCCAACCATTCGAAAAATCCTTCGTTGCAAAGCCAACCATTGGTGAATGAATGCAGCAAGTGATGTAGGCTGGTATAGAAACTATGCATGCTATTCCTGGTAAAAGAAAACGAGCTTACCCCATTAGTCCAAAATAAAAAACCAACGAGCAGATACAGTAATGAAGAAATATATAACTGAAAAACATATTTTAAACAGTAACGAAAGTATTTGCATTAACACCTCTCTCCCAGCATGATGGCTATCAGAAGCCAAAAAAAAAAAAAAAAATCAATACAGTTGCTCAAAACCCAACTGTATTTGGGCTCAATCATTAAGCTTAATAAACAAACTTGCCCTTTATTTTCAAGCTAGTTTAATAAATAAGTCAAACTTGAGCTCAACAGTGTTTTAGATCATTTAAGGCAGTTAATAAGATCATTTATAAGTTAAAACCATAAGGTGTCATTTGAAAAAAGTTAAAACCATAAAGGATCTAGCTAAAATTTACCTACAAAAAAGTAGAAAAAAATAAAACATCAAAAACAGTAAGTATAATGAGAAATACATGTTGGGCTGATGAAAAGGTACTAACAATGATTATTGCGGCCATCAAGATGCACTAAAAGCAACAAAGTTGTTCTGAACAAATATAAGAAGCCAAAGGTTGGAACATAAACTAATAAAGGCATATTGGAAGCAAGGGCCAATTAGCCCAAAAAATTTTAAAACACAAAAAGACAGAGTCAGAAGTTTGGTGCATTGTGCATTGTTGTCGAAAGAGTGCTATGTGAGAGGATAGAGCTGTTACCACCATAGTGCATCAAGAAACTGGCTTTAATATCCATTACCTAACCCATGTGACATTGTGCTATAGGAGAAAAACTACTTTCTATTGAATATTGAACATATTAATGGAATTGTATATATAAATATTTTGTTGACATTGAAATTGAAATTACTACATAAAATAAATTTTAATCTTTACATGAGTTAAATATATAAATTTAAATAATAAACTTATTTATTTCAATATCAGCTCAATCACGTAAATAACTTATGAATCAATTTTTGTAAAAAGTAATTTTAATAGTTATATTCACATAAACAATCATAATTGAGTACTTATCTGCATAAATCAACAATTAAACTAATACTTATATACTTAACAGTTTGTTTATTTAAGCACTTATTAGTTCATTTGAATTTATAAATATATCATTACAATCGATTATTTTCACTTAATAATTTAATTTGTGAAAAAAAATACATCAATAAAGTGGCAGATAATGTCCCAAAAGTTATGTGTATAAATAATGTAGAAAAGAAAAGGAATAGACAAATTAACATATAAAAAAAAGAAATAGAAGGTACAACACAAAGGATAAAAATGAAAAGGGCATTGTTTCAATAGTATCCACTGAGAGGGAGAACCACGTGACTCAAGACCTCTTTTCAGTTATATACTAAAAAGTCTGACATTCAATTTATGTTTGAGGGAAGATTTACTTAAATTACTTTCAGTAGAGTAGTTATCGTTTTTGGTTTATCACTATTATAATTTAATAAACTAAAATTAATAGGCGTGAAGCTGGTCTGAAGGTTAGAATACCTTCATAACTTTTCTTATTTTATGGTAATATAATGATTTTACAGTACAGTTAAATTTTATATGAATTACTTTAATGTAAACTTTGCTCGGACCAAATTACAATATGATAGATTTATAATAACTAGAAAATTTGTTAGCTTTAATCAAGACCTAGATGTTCTATTCAGTTTTTAGCTCATACTACTCGACATGCATTAGCGTATTTCACATGCAATAACACATTAAATAAAAACTAGCACATAAGAAGTACCAATGTTGAGTATAACATTTGTGAACAAAAAACTGTATCAGGTTTTGTTGTATACCCAGATTGTCCTCCTAGATTTTTCAAAAGTTTTTAAATTAAATATAAATCTTATTGTTCTTAAAATAAACATTCTTATCAAAATTACATTTTAATTGGTTAGGGACTTCCAATTCCATTCAGCATCTTGGTTTGGTTGAGAAAAATATTAAAAATTATTTGAAATATAGCATAAAAATTTACTAAAAATATCTTTAAAATACTCTTATTTATACATCAAACTTCATTTTTTTAGAAAAATATTTTTCATTTAAATTTATAATTAAAAAATGACAAACACTCATGTGGGAACATGGATTTTAGTATCTATCAAACTACAAATATTGGTTAAACAGTATTTGGATATAAAAGCACCTTGAATGCTTTCATATTCCAAATTGTTTGTTTTTAAAAATCAGCTAACTTGTTACTTAGTTTGAGATAAATCCTACCCAAATTAGTTTTTAATTGATTATGAGGTTTTTAATCCCACTATAAGTGCATTTCGCTGATAAAGATATTATTGGATGAATTAAAATTTAAAAATTACAAATTCACATATTTATGCACCAAGCTTCGTATTTTAGATCTTTTATATTTGAAATTTAAATTTTATAACTAAAAAATGGTCCAAAACAGATATTAATGGGTTATACACACAAGTACACTTTTTTAACATCTAAACCGGTTGAACTTGAGCTTGAGAATTCATTTCATAAACAAGCTCACCTTTGCCAAAAACTTATATTGACAAAGCAAACCTATATACTCCTTTCAATATAGGTGTCAACCAATCTATCTCTTGGAGCAGAGCAACTGCTCTCAAAAGTAGCAACCACTTACTGACCAAATTCATTAGTCAAAAAAGAACTAGGTACTTGCATACATGCTTAGGCAGGCACTACAACCCCTTAAGGCAAGGTGACTTTAGCAACGTACATGCCTTTGATGCCTAGGCAAGAGCTTCACCTCAAGGAAAACACTACCCGAGGCAAACATCTTATTAAACCAACAATTATTTTATGTGAAATTCACAAATATCATCCCCAAAAAGGCATCCTTTGATTCATATGCAAAGGCATTTTGGTTGGATGAATTCTGTCACAAGGTATCTATGTGATGCCTTTGCCCAACTGTTTACCACTACTTGGACAAGATACAAGAATGTTTGTTTGTTCCCAAAACATGATATTGTTGCTTATGATAATAGGCAAACTACCTAGTATAATCCCCTTTAATATCGATAACATTAAATATGCTTATATTATGATCTTATCATCAAGAAACGTACATTTCCAGCTAGTCTGGGATTAATGCTTCATCTGAGCTAAGTACAGAAATGAACATTTCATTTCTAAAATATTTTCAAAAAAACAAATAACTTCAGTAACTAGGGTGCCTCCATGTTGCATTCACTTTTGATTACCTTTTGGAAATTCACGTCTGCAACAAATTGTATACTTTGCTCCTTTATTGATGTAAGTATATATAATAATAAGGTCTATTTTTGTGTAGCAGACAATTTTTTCCTTCTTATGCCCATTTTAAAGTGCAAGACATAACACTACATTACCAAGTGAAGCTAGTACTTGCCATTCATACCTATCTTAGCTAAGGGCCAAAGGACAAAGGAAGGAACCTTCAGTCTATGGGAAGAGTAGCATTAACAAGGGAAGAAAAAGATAATAAGAGCACAAAGACTAAATTCAGGATCCACATAACTCATATCTGCATACCTGTTCCATTGGTGCAGGTTCCTCATTGTTTTGTTCTTCCACATTATTTAGTTCAACATTGGACTTGTTTTGACTATCAGAAACCTTTTTTTCATCTTTCCCTGTAACATTGGCCCCAATATCATCACCTGGAATTTTCAAATCGGCAGGAAGCTGACCTGTCTTTAATGCCTGCTCAGGCAGAGAACCATCCAGATGTAATTTTCAAATTAAGAAAGAAATCTACAAGATAATCTCTTTTAAAATCACACATACAATCAAGCAAGCACCTTCTCAAGTCTTGCAACCTCTTCCAAAGTCTGAGAATTCACAATGGCCGCCTGTACATCAAACAAAGCTAAACAAGATCAGAATTTAGTCTTAAACATGCACAACAAATGAAGCAGAAGTCATTTACCAACATGACAAGATAATTACCAATGACATTTCATGTGGTTTAAGACAAATTAATCACAAATATGCACACTTTAGGCAAGTTAAAAAGCAGTGCATTAGACAGATATTATGTTCAGAACTTCAGTTCCTAAACCAACTAAGATAAAAGATTAAGAAACCTCCACAAAATACCTGATTAGACACATTCTTATCATACATTTATGATTTCCTTCTCACTAATGCAGTTACAGGTTGAGTTGTGTGTCTGAGTAAGTGGGTGTGACTAGACATAATCTTATACTAGATGTAAGATTTCACGTTGATTGTCACAGGTTGTGTGCATCCTTTAAGTGTTCTCTTTCATCACATCAGGAATCTGATCGATATTTTTGTGGTCTGTGCTTTCTGACTTTGACCACAAACATATAAATGATATTTTGGAAAATAAAAGAAAAAGAAAGAAAACATTAATTGACATGTTCACAGAGTCCATAAGCCAGTGGCAATTTTAGCATATTCATGCATCAGTCAGTAGTTACCATGACATTCTCCAAAAAGTGCATGACTAAATCTGAAAATTACAATCTGCTTGCAAGGGAAAAGAAAGTCATGAGTACTTATAAACTTTATCAACCACCTTCTGTGTTTAAATAGGCACCTTTTTAAAACCATTCAAATCCCATGCAAGTATAGATCAAACCCAAACAAATAAAAAAATTCTTAAACTGAGGAATAAAGAAATCAGTAGCCTTAAGCAATAACTATGAAGAGAGGCAAGACTTGAAGCTTATATATATTCTCAAATTCAATTTCAAATTCAAACTAAAAGGCTTGGCAGGAATTGCTTTGAAACAAAGAAGATTACTTGACCTCTTGTTTGGTTAGAATGGAAGGAAGGGAAAGCCAAAGGAAGAGAGGGGTGGCTGCACCCTCTCCTATGTTTGGAACAAATTCCAAAGGAAAGGAAGGGATTTGGAGGGGTACATGACTGCTCAAAACCTTCATTTCTTTTAAACCCTTTGGATTGGAAAGATTTGAAGAAGTATTTCTGACTAAATACTTTATATCATATAGACAAAATCACCCTATGTTAATATATCATTTAACCTCTAAAGGATGTAATTGTAAAATAAATGCTAAGTCATAATTTCATTTCCTTTCCACTCATTACCAAAGATGGTTAATAACATACCCCTCCATTTCCTTTCCCACTTCTTTTATAAGCAATCCAGACGAAGGGAACCTTACCCTATTCTATTTAAACCTTACCCTATTCATTAAAATTAATGAAATAATTAAATTTATTTAAATTTCAAAATTCAAATTGGTCAAACGTCAATAATGGGTCTGTTGAAAACATTTAAATACAATTAAGCAAAAGTTTTAGGACTTGTTTTTCTTGGTAGAATTAATAATTAGGTCTTCAACAACTAAAATCTTTATTCTTGCCTCCACGTTCACTTATTTAGCCTAGGCTAAGGCAAATAACAAATTTTTTATAAAAAAAAAGGGTAAATTACCCCAAAGTCCTTAGGGTTTCACCCTAATTCATCTTAGGTCCATTAGTATTCAAAATGGACACGCCACTCCAAACTAATATACGTCACAAGATGCATAAGTCTTGCTGACACCCCACCGTTTGATTTTCTGTTAACTTTAGGAGGAGGCCATCATTTTATACCTATTTTACCCTTCCTTGATAACTCTTAAGTCAACTCGTATATCCTTTCACACACCAAAGGCAGCCACTCACATATCTCTTCATAGGATTTGTTCACGGCAACTATTGATACAACAGCCATTGCAAATGAATGGCACTAGCAGAACTTATCAACAACCCAACCGTGCTTGAGAAAACTCTTATTCAAATTCATTCTGAACAGAAACAAAAAAAAAAGGCAAGGCAAGTTCTTCCAGCACTGCCATCAACAACAACTAAACATTAGAACTAGAAATAAAAGAGAAAAAAAAATTGACAATTGTTTCTTCCTGATGAGTTATTCATAGCAGATAATTGATTATTGAAGCATCTATTAATGGTTACCTAAAAGGAATTTGTGCCCTCCCTCTTCCTCTAGCTCGAATATCAGTTGGTATAATGGGTTCCAAGGGTAAAAATGATCTTTTTCAGTCAGGGTTGAAAGAAACAAGGTAGAACCACCCACTATGGTGGGGAAGCTTTGGACCCTAGTTGTCATTGACCTTGCATTGTTGTCTAATGGCCCAAGGAGTCATCCAATCAAGGAGTTTCTTTTGATAGTGAACAAGCCATCATGTGGATCTCTTTCATTACAATGTTAGATAGCAATCAATTATGAGATGGACAGTCAATTGAATTGTGTAATATGGGTTGAAAGACACGTTTTGGTGTTTTAGGGTCATAGGTAGTTTAGTCATTTCTTAACATCTGTTAATGACATTTAGGGTCTTGGGACAAGTGTCCACTTTGAATACTAATGGACCTGAAATGAATTAGGGTGAAATCCTAAGGACTTGGGGTAATTTACCCTGAAAATAAGTTAAAACTACACATTGTTTTCCACGATTCTTCTCTCCCCCTATCTTTCAAAAGCAGCTTTGCGATTAGAGATAGTTCTTTCAATTTCCTCGCCTTCTCTTTCAACTTCAGTTTTGTACTTCTCCAAACCAATGGATCATTTGGTTTCATAAAAATCGCATTTGGGATTGCATAATCAAATTTGGAAATTGACAGGCAATAAGCATATCTGGTAACAATGCATCAAAGGATGTGATCACTACTCTTTTGCAAATTCCCTTCCTTGGTTCCAAGCGTCATTAAACAACAAGACTCCATTTCTTAGAGGACTCCAAAGTTCTAATTCAACACTCTTTCTTTTGTCTATTGAAACCCATAACTACAAGTTTTTATATCCTTTTTTAATATTTCCAAGTAGTTTCTCAATAACATCACAAGATCAAATCAGTCAACCCATGCCTTCTAAAAAGAATTTGGAAGCACCTATACCATCAAATTCTAGTTAATGGATGCTAGAACTTACCCTCATCTAAACAAGGAAGAGAAGAAATTAATTTAGAGCATTCAAAAAATAGCCATAAAAGTTCTGGCCTCACCCTCAAATGAGAGTCTAAATTGTCACCTTACAGCATCTAAGGAAGTTTGTCAAGTTCTTGTTGCAAGTAAATCATAAATTAAATTCTTAAGCTTTCTTGAAGTTTATGCTTCTGTAAATGGTACCCAAGCATGCATTTGTGAGAGCAATTGAAATATTCAGAAGGCAGGCTTCTCCCACTCTACCCTTGATTCCTATCTTTTTTCTCTTCTTTATTTCATCCCTATTTCCTGATAACGTTCTCTAAAGCTTTTCTAAGATGCATAAGCAAAACCATCAAAAAAGCAACCATGATGAGAAACTAAAATACTATCAACGGCACTATCCTTGTTTCAAATTAGCATTTTGAGAAAGTTAATACCTTGATAGCTAAAATTTGCTCAGGTGTGGGGGCAACTACTTTTGGCATCTGTTCTTCCTGTGCAACTTCTAAAACCTTTGGAACCTCTTCTGGTGTCATTGTCTTTGTGGATTCTTTCTTCATTTCCTCTTCAAATTCTTTAGATGCAAAGAGATTTTCAGCTTCCAGTCTCTCCTAAGACCCATGAAGCATAATATGAGATTTAATTCATATGATAGTTACATGAGGAAATCAAAATCATAGCAAATTAGAACATTTAGGCCCCCCCCCCCTCCACCCACCAAAAGATGCAAAAAGAAAAAAGGGAAGAATGTTAAGGTACATTGAATGAATAAATCAATCCTACAGCATAAGTCTTTTCTCTGTGAAATAAGTAAAACATGAGCAATTCAAAGCAATAGGCTAAAAGATGGAATTATAATTTTGAACAAAAAGCAGAATTCAGGACATCTTTCCTAACAGCAAATGCACCTAACTTGGAGCCTAGGCCAGTACTCAATAAAAATAACTGAAATACCATTCTAAAATCCAGTATTATTCCATTAATCATGAAAACTGTGAATAACTCAAACCACACAATTGCACTTCATGAACCTACACTTACTACTTCATAATATAATATTGAACTCAAACTACACCACGAATGAACAAAACAATGTTGAAAGCAAAGTTAACACTTGTAAAGCTAAAGGTTCAATTAGGTAGAAGCTCTCAGAGAATGGATATGGGTGTGGCCAGAGGTTTCTCAATTAATCACAACAATTTTACATAATCATACACATGATGACCAGCAACTAATGCATGACAAAAACGAAGAATAATAAGTTTGTTTCAGAGGAGAAAATAATAGTTTAACGTATCCAGTCACCTTAGCCTTCACTTTCTTGAAATCCAGAACACGGAGTGATTTAAGTTTGTGAATCACATACAACCTATAATTAGGTTTTTTTGTAATATTATTGTCCAATAAGCTAAGGAACTGCAGCTTAGGAAGAGATGAGAGAGGATCAATCTCCACCAAGTTGACGAGCCTGTTGTTTGTGAGAACCAACGTATGTAACTTGGGCAAGAACTCTGCAGGGCAAGGAAATATGAACACCATAAGTGGCTTCCTACAAGAGAGGATGAGAGAAAAAGACAAGTGCAACAAGGAAATCCATGCTGTTCAAAGCTTGCCTCCGATATTGGGATTGATACGAGTAACCCGGTTGTTGTTTATAAGTAAGGTACCCAAGCGGTTAAGATAAGGGAAGTTGTCGAGCTTGACAATCTCATTGTCAGACAAATCTATGGCATCGAATTGGTCCTGTCAAGGACACAAGCAAACGAGTGTTAAAAAGAGCTAAAAATGCCCTCAACGAATTTTCTTATCCTTTCGGGGGAAAAGAAGAAGAAAAGCAGTAAGAATACAAACCTCGGTAGCACCCAAGTTTTCGATTACAGCAATTTTGCTACCTGAAGAATGAAAGAAAGGGGAAGCAAAGGCAAAAGATTAACTTCTAAAGAAAGGAAATTTGAGACGGCGATAGAAATCGTTATTAGGGTTTGGGGGGAGGGGGGGCAAGAAAGAGAAGCAGCACCTCGAAGATCCAATTCTCGCTCCTTGAGAGCATTGAAGAAGTGAGGGCTCTTCCAAATCAAGTCGGCCGTCAGTTTCACCATACCTCCTTCTTCTTCTTCTACACCTTATTTACTCAAATGCTCAGTTGCAGCCTAAGGCGGAGCGGCGAGTCGGCTACCTGCCACTTAACACTATTCAAACTAAGAGGATGCCACTTTATTTGCGCCTTTCTTCATTTTTGTTCACTCACTCTTAGAGAGAGCCCAAAACGACAGCGTTGTAACCCACTACGTCATTTTCTTAGTGTGGGGCACCGCCCGTACATTTTAGAAGCCGAGCTTGCTCGTCAGTCACGACCATATGCATAACATTTTTTTAATTTATTAAAAAATAAGATAATTTGATTTTTTTTCTTTTCATAATAGTATATATTAATGAAATATTTTAGTCGGATTGAGGCAAGTAGCACAAAGTTTAGACACCTCTAGGACGGAGCACACGATCTATATATATATATATATATATATATATATATATATCAATATTTGAAAAAAAAATTACTAAAAATAATCACTAAAGTTATCAATTTTTTACGTTTCTCATTTAAGTTATTTTAAACTAGTTACTAGATGTTTAGAAATATATGTACCACTGTGTTAGAATACAGGGCCAAAAGAATCATAAAAAGAAAATAAAAAGGCTCCAAGGCATTTACTAATAATAATTTTTAAAAATGTATTTCATCTTATCAATTATTTACAATGTAAACGTATATCTTGTGTGAGCCAATAAGATGGTTGTAGAAAAATAATTATGAATTTTAAGCATTTACATTTAATAAAAGGTATTATTTTCAAAAGACTTATATACAGTCATATTAAGTACAGTTCTTGAAATTATATATGTTGTGTAGAAGGAATAACAAATTGTTATAATTGTGAGATCCTTATTGCATTAAAGAATAATTCTTTAAAGGTTACCAGTTAATGTTTTGTTAAGAACTTGATATGGATAAAACCAAGAAGACTAACATAATGTAATGTTTCTCATTTGTAAACTAAATAATTGATTTCATAGATTGACTTATAAAGATAATTGAATTAACATGTAGATATCTATTACATGAACAAGTTCACTAAACATGACTCACCATATAAATTTCATTTGATATGATGACTCAAGTGTGTATGGAATAAATTCTCATGTAACAAGTTGTGTAAGTTGTCCTAGTATTTGAGATCATAAAGTTGCTTTATATGTGGAATGTTATACTTAAATGTAATCTAATGTGCTCAATCAATGATGCTCATAAAAGGATAGACATTGGATATAATATGAAGCATATAAAGGTAAGTGAATGATCAAATAAAGGATTCATCACTTTATTTGATACTAAGGAGAATATCCATTGCTTTTTAACATGTCTTAACTCAAGAAAATCATAGGCAAAGGTAGAATAATGATTTGAAAAAAAGTTTTCAAATTTCATTAAGGATTTAAAGACTAGCTATAAGGACAAAAATGGCAAAGACAATATAATGTAGACATTGCACCATGCATTATGACTTGTCAAGATACTAAGTGATGAAGGCATATTAATAACATGATAAGATTGTACATCGAAGGGTTGAGTCAAACTAGCATAACTTTTCTTAACATTTGAGTAGCCATTATGCATTATTAGTTGTCAATTTTGACTTATAAATATGACTAATCAATTAAGGAATTGATGAAAAATACAAATTAGGAGTTTAATTCATCTAATTCTAGTTTACTTTGATTTATAATTTATATTTATTACCAATGTGTTAAGAACCTAATCTATTGCACACATTAAAGAATGTTCATTGTGAATGTAAAAAGGGCTCAATTGAGTTAAATTAATTTAAAAAAGTTAAGAACTTCAAGGATTTAATTGAATGGTTCAATTAATCTAGAGGCAATTCTACAATTCGTATCAATGTTGTGCAAATCCTACCAAGGTTAAGCATAACATAATTGCCTATATATATGAGGATTATATTGCATTTAAGAGGTATTGTCACATCCCATTTCCTAAAAAATCGTGATTGGCGCATGGACCTATGTGGATATGATCCACTAAGCCTAAATAAGCCTTATCAACATGTGTAGGCTTGACATCCACCACATTCTTACAAAATCCATACATTATAATAGTGTTCACATATATATATATATATAAACATCGTCACATTATTATAGAACTTCTCAACATAACATATGGAACATTGTACATCCATTTATCACATAATACCATCACATAATCATGGAACTTCTTAACATGGTGTGTGATTTCTATTTTCATTTCATATCAATATTCACATTATACAAATATTATCTATGGTCTGGCACACATCCCATGCCTATAACACTTATAGTCCTTTCACCATGCTATCAACATTCATATAAACCCATTTTCGGAGCCCAACATAATATTTGCAGTGATAAACAAATAAATGTGTATTAACATTTATTAACATAACTGAGTATCATTCAACACATAAATAGTATAAGACTCAACTCGAAGCACTGCAAAGTCTAGAGACACTGGTGGCTGCAAAAGAAGACACTATCACAACTACCAAGTATGAGCTGGACTACTACTTCACAAGGTACCTAGCGAATGAGCTACAAATTTATAAAACAAAAACAAGAAAAAATAACAAATGAGTGATAATTCTATTTTATAGAGTTATGTTAACCTCATTTTGTTCTTAAATGTTAGTTAAATCCTTAAATTTTATCTAAAATTTAGTTATATTTAGTTGTTTTTCTAATTAGTTTATTTTTATTTAGTTATTTTAATTTTATATTTATTCAATTTAATTTGTTTATTATTTATTAATTTTTATGCTTTTGTAGGATTTAAAGGAATATGGCTTAATTTTAGAAAAAAAGGTGCTTGAAGGACCCAAAATCTTGCTCATATATGTTTTAATATTTTAATCATAACTCCCACACCAAATGTCCAAATGATGTGATTCTTGAGCCATTGGAAAGCTAAGAGATAGAGATACAACTTTCATAAAAACATTTTACCAAGTTCTGCCTCAAAGATAGAGAATATCGTGTCGAAAGATGATTAAGTGTAATACTGCGAGAATGGCAATTTGAAGAATGATATTTGATGTTTGGGCCTCTTAACACTTCTCAGCCCACAAGTTGAGTCATTAGGTTAAATTATGTTTAATTTAAGGAATTTTAGGTCAAAATTATTAGTATTTAAAGAGTGATTTGGGAGAAGTTAAGAAGACAACCCTAAAAAATTCAATAAGCTAGAAGTTAAGGTTGAAATTGACAAAGCGAGATTACAAATATTTGTTTTGTCTTCTTCTTTAGTATTTATTTTTCTTGTTATTCTTAATGGTTGAACTTCACATATTTTTATTTATCTTTGCAATTATGAGTAACTAATTTTATTTTTTAAGATTGCAATTAAACTCACATGTAATCTAAATTTTTAATCTTTTTCTTGCTTGTTTTCAATGAAATTGAATTGTTTGTTCCAATTTATTCTTAATGCTTTTAATTGCTTAGCTATCAATTAAATTTATCTAGGAACCTAAACAAAATTGGGAAAAGAAGTTTAATGTAGACTAAAATTGGAATAGCATATAATCATATTAATTAATTTATGTATAAGATAAGAATATACCTATATGCCATGTGTAGCTAGAGTTAGAGCTTGATCCTAATGAATATATTTTAATTTTAATTTAGATAGGGATATAGTGTTTTGGTTAAAATAAATATTTTTATAAGATGAGTCAGGAGACCTTTATAAATAATTGAGGACTTTAGCAATTCAACCCATTAAAATAAGTTAAAGAAGAAACGTAAGATTTAGATGAAATGTGAGGATCATTGTAATCCTAGACTTATATCTATTGAGTTTAATCAGTTTTTATTTCTGCTTTGATTTTTATTCTTGTTACTTAGTTTTGTTAATTTTAGTTTAAATAATTATTTGCCTTTAAACCATTTGGATAAAATTAAATTGTTTTAATTTTAATACTTGGTAAAATTTTTAGAACAATTCCTTTTGGGATAGATACTCTATTTGCCGTTATATTATTCTTGTGATACGTATACTTATGTAAGTAGAATTTGAACTAACAAATTTTTACATCGTTGTCAGGGAATTGTTTTTTGGAAGTTTTACTAATATTAATACTAAGAAATTTAGTCTTACTTCAAATTTTATTTTCTTGTTTTGATATTATTTTTGTTTGTTTACTAATATTTTTGGTCATTGTATGAAAAAGGAAGCAATTTGAATCTTGTTCCTTTTAATCTTGAGATAGAAAGAACTTTCAGACGATGTCGAAAGGAGAATTTGCAAGTTACAACCTTAAATCAAACAATGGCTGAGGATAACAACAACAATGGCAATAGTGCCATTAATCTAGTTCTTGAAGAAAATAAAGCACTACGAGATTATGTTGTTCCTCATTTGCAAGGGTTGCAGCCAACCATTAAAAAAGCTTTCATCAATGCAAATAATTTCGAAATTAAGCTAGCTTACATTCAAATGATTTAGTCTTCAGTTCAATTTGGTAGGTTATCTAAGGATGATCCTAATTGTCATGATCCAAAGCCGAAGGCCATGACTAGCGCAAAGGTATTGATGGGAGTTACCCTCTTAACCCATTAAGCCTAAAATGGACAATTCACATCATACACTCGAAATTACCTTATGGGACTTATGACCATGGATGTATACATCAAGCATGCATGAATGTATTATATCACATAAGGTTATGTTGTATTATTTTGCACCTTCACATGCTCAAAATGCAAAAGCATCACATAGTAAAATAACATATATAGGCCATCCTGTGGCAATGATAAAGTGTAGCCATCTCATGGCACATTTTAACATACACATCATTTAATCTAAGACACAGCAAAATATTATCCATGATAATCAACATAAATGACCAAACCACTTAGCATCAGCGAAGTATGACTTAAAACAAAATGGTTGACGCCTATTGGAAGCCATATGATCACCTACCAAAGACTGACTAAAGTATTTGCTCTTCTTAAAGGATAGTGAGCTAAGCAACTATTGATCTGCAAAACAAGTGCATCTTACATGTGTGAGTTATAAATAACTCTATGAGGAGATACAAGAGGGGAACAGGCTAAATGAGAGGGTGTTTGTCTAAAATACTTATAAAATAAATGCAAACAATCCATTTCTAGTAACCTCAAAGTTTGCCTCTCTAACATATCAAATATTCAAAGAGCTTTGGGAATTCAATCCTCCTATAAGATCAAACATTCCAAGGTGCAAATTATGTGTCAACTATGAACAAATGTCCAAGAAACCTCAAATCATCGTCTCAATTTTACAACTCATTTAAAATGATTTTATAAGGTTTTGTTGAAATCTCGTCCACAGCCTTTGAAAAAAGTATAATAGATTAGAAAACGTTTAAGTATTTTCAAGAAAACAATTTAAAAATATTGGCTTTAAAGCTTTGTAAAGGATGTTGAAGAAAGTATTTTTAAGAAAACAATTTAAAAATATTGACTTTAAAGCTTTTTAAAAGATGTCAAAGAAAACTAAGGTTTGGTTTCAAAGAAAATAAAATAATGATGTTGTCTTTAGAAAATCGTTGAAGAAAATGAAAAGATTTCAAATTAACATAACTTGCATTACATCGAGTAAATCAAGTCTAAATACCATATTAAAATGCCAAAATCGAAACCAATAACAACTCAAGCACTAGGGTCAAAACACATGTCAATTTTAAGGACCAAGGTCTAAACAAATACCAAATCCAAAGTCCAAAGTTGAGACAATATCAATACCAAAGTCCAAAATCCAAAACAAATATCAAGTTTCAATTTCATCGAGTCACATATCATCTCAAATAGGTCATGGATTACTAAGTGGTATGGACAACCAAATCAAAGTGTGTCGTAGCTCCAAAGGGTTTGGATATATGATAGTTATCTACCGTATATTAAAGGTGGTAGAATCGTATCAATTACAAAATGAAATCAAATCAAAGGGTTGAAGCAAATCATTGTGTACAATGGCTAGTGGCCATTGTCACTAGCTACAGTTCCATAACTCAAATAAGCTCCATTAAAACATTTTTTATGCCATGTTTCTTAACACCAAATATTCATTTCTGAATGAAAAAATAAATTCATTTGCTATCCAAGCTCAAAGAGGTTCAACCAAAAATGAAGTCAAGCGTTCAAGTCTATTTCCAAACAAGGGATGAATTCAATCATCAATCAAACAATTATCCATAGACAAGTATCTATCTTGAGACATCAAATGATTGAAAGGCTTGTTCCTCATGCTCAAACTAAATACATATTAACATATTTACATAGTATATACATATTTCATAAAACAAGCTTGAAACCATTGTTCACATCACAAAGTTCGTCCAAATATGTTTTGATGTGAGGTTGTAAAATAGGCATGCTGAATTATATAAATAATTAAAAAAACATCGCATCTATCCACCTCTTAAAGCGTGTCCTTTTTCCTTTAGGCACCTTTCGTCAAAAGCTCGACTTTTTCAACAACTCAAATTACCCTAATATCACCTAAAAATGATATTCAATTATCAATACTTTCAAAGTCCTAATAAAATGATATTTAATCAATAATATTCTCAAAAACTCTAAATAATTTTAGAATACTTTGAATACCCATTTCTAACCTTATTTAATCTTCACTTATTTCCAATTATTTCCACTAAACTTTCATCCAAATCTCATACCCAATAAATAAACAACTCATTGTACCTATTTTTCCTTTTTGGTGATCTTCAAATGAAGGGATCTAGCCAAATCTTGAAAACCTAGAAAAATTCCTAATGTTTAGAGAGAGAAAACAAAAATCACCAAAACTAAGTTTTTGGGAGTGATAATCCTCACCTTTACCTCTTAGAATCCAAGATTTGTTGATGGAATTTGAAGGCTTTGAATGGTGTGAAATTTTAAAGAAAAAGGGTACAAGAATAAAAGGATGGGAGAGAAATAAGTGGTTTTTGGGTTTTAGGGCTTTTAAGCCCGTTTAGGCTGACTGGGCAATCTAAGATCAACTATGGAGGGTCTATAGTCGATCTTGTTTCAGAAGGTTTTGCGTTTCACCCATTTCTCCTTAACAAGATCAACTATGGAGGGTCTATAGTCGATCTTGGACTAGAATGTTTGCTTTTTACTCATTTTTCCTTCACAGAATCGACTATAAAAGGTCAATAGTCGATCTTGGACCAAAATGTTTACATTTCTTCCATTTTCTCTTCATAGGATTGGCTATAAAGGGCCTATAGTAGATCTTGGACCAAAATGCATGACTTCCCCTACTTTTTACTTCACAAGATCGACCCTCTATGCATCAAGGTCAACTTTTTAAGTCCTAATTTGCAAAAATTGTTCTTTTTAAGGCCTAATTCCATTCTAAATCCCTTCTACAAACTCCAAAACTCTTAGTAGTGAATCCTCATGGATGAAATTAAAGTTTTCAAGTTAATCAAAAGCATTTCCTAAGCTCACCAAGTTAATTGTCTAACCTATCCAAATAGCGAAAATTACAGTATCACATGAATTTTTTGAAAATTTGTGACACTTTCAAATATAATGGGGTAATTGATAATGCCATTAGATGGAGACTCTTTCCGTTTCTTTGAGGGATAAAGCAAAGAGTTGGCTCAATTCACTGCCCAATGGATCTATTACTACATGGGAGGACTTGGCTCAAAAATTTCTAGTAATATTTTTTCTACATGCTAAGACTACAAAGATGAGGAACGATATAACCTCATTCACACAATTTGATGGTGAATCCTTGTATGAAGCTTGGGAGAGAGTTAAGGAATTACTTAGATGATGTCGACATCATGGGATTCTTGATTGGTTGCAAGTTTAGACATTCTCCAATGGGCTGGTAAGTTTAATAAAAACCACAATTGATGTTGCTGTTGATGGGGCATTAGTGGGTAGGAATGCTACAGAGGCTTATAATCTATTGGAAGAGATGGCCTCAAATAACTACCAATAGCACTGAGAAAGGTTTGGTCCTAGAAGAGCTGTTAGAGCCTATGAGATTGATGCACTTAGTGCCTTGACTGCACAAGTAGCTACACTAACCAAAAGGTTTGACACAATGGGAGTTCATGCTATCCAAAACTCCTTTATAATTTATGAGATGTATAGAGAAGGCCACTCAAATGATCAATGTCAACACAATTCTCAATCAGTCTAACTTGTGGGAAACTTCAATAGGTAGTAAAATAATCCATATTTCAATATATATAATCTTGGTTGGAGGAACCATCCAAATTTTTCATGGAATAATAACCCATGGCCTTCAAATTTAAAACCTATCATGCCTCTTGGGTTTCAACAACAAGCTAGACCACCAATTCTTAAAAAAAAACCCTAATTGGAAGAACTTCTCATGTAATACATATCAAAGATTGATGCAATAATTCAAGGCCAATGAGGCTTTTTAAGAAATCTTAAGACCCAAATAGGACAACTTACAAATTTCATCAATAGTAAGCCCTAAGGTGCCTTACCAAGTTACATTTAATTCAATTCAAAAGGTAAGAAAAATATAAAGCAATCACTTTAAAGAGTGGAAAGAAATTGAAAGGGTGAATGAGAAAGCAATTGAATCTTCAAAAGAACATGTTGATAAGGAAGAAGTAATTTGTGAAAAAATAATTGAAGTTGACAAGAAAAAAATGCAAAAGTTGAAAATCAAGGGACTTGTCAAGTCATCTATGCTTCACCATCTTTTCCCCAAAGGCACAAAAGTAAAAACTTGACAAGCAATTTTAGAAATTCCTCAATGTTTTTAAGAAATTATACATAAATATTCATTTTGCTAAAGCTTTGGAACAAATGCCAAGTTATGTAAAGTTTTTGAAATACATCATTTCCAAAAGGAGAAAATTAAGTGGGTTTGAAATTATTTCTCTTACAGAAGAATGTATTGCAATTCTTTAAAATAAACTGCCACCAAAATCGAAAGATCTAAGTAGTTTCACAATCCTTTGCACTATTGATAATTTATTTTTTGCTAAAACTTTAAGTGATTTGGGTGCAAGTATAAATTTAATACCTTGGTTAACTTTTGAGAAACTTGGCTTAGGGGAATGCAAACCCACTTCTGTTACTTTGCAATTGGTTAATCATTCTTATGTCTATCTAAAGGGAATTATTGAAAATGTTCTTGTCAAGGTAAATAAATTTATTTTTTCAGTTGATTTTATAATTCTTAACATGGAAGAAGATAAGCAATTCCAATCATCCTTGGAAGGCCATTCTTGGCAACTGTTAGAGCCTTAATTGATTTTGAAAAAGCTGAGCTCACGTTAAGAGTTCAAAACCAATAGGAGACATTTAATATTTTCAAAACTTTAAAATTGCTTGTGAAATCTGAAAACTATTTTTTTGTGAGTAGGGTAAGTAGTCTAACGAAAGATGTTTTTTTAGAAGAATATCCCAATGATCCTTTTAAGGCATGTTTAGTTGCTAATTTTAACAAGGATGATGTTGAATTTATTAAATATTCAAATTTGTTAAATGCTAACTCTAAACTTAGAACTAATCATCAATTTGATCTTTAGATGTTTCAACTTCTTTGATGCCTACTTCGAGGCCTTCCATTGAAGAACCACCTACCCTGGAACTCAAACCTTTACCTACACACTTGAGATATGCTTTTCTCAGAAAATTCTTTACTCTTTCAGTTATTATTTCTACTTTTATTACTAACAGGCAAGAGTACAAGTTATTAAGGACACATAGAGAACTCAAAAAATTAATAGGGTGGACCATAATTGATGTTAAGGGAATTAGCCCTTCTATCTGCATGTATAAAATTCTTTTTGAGGAAATCATATTGCCATAATTGAAAATCAAAATTATCTAGTAAGCAACATTATTCCCTTATATTTAAATTTCCATCAAGAAAAATTTTTTTTGCATGATGCTAAATTTTATTTTTGGGATGAGCCTTTCTTGTTTAAGCATTGTAAAGACTAGATTTTTATAAAGGTAGCGTTTGGTATGAGAAAAGTGAGAGCACATTTCCTACAATGTGTCCAATTAAATTACATTGCAGTGTTTGTTTTGCAACAGATCACTGTAATGTAATATTGCAATGCAATCACATTACAGTTAATGGATGCAATGTGATTGCAGTCCAAAACTAATGCAATTATATTACATTGCATTCTGCAATGTTCTTAAAGATAATTTTACCCTTCAATTTTATTACCTTATTAAAAATATTTTATAATGTTATAATTAAAATAAAAAATATTAAAATAAAATATATAATATAATAATCAAAAATTAAAATAAAATAAAATATAAAAAATTAAAATTTATATAACATAGGTAAAACAAATTAAAATAAAATATATAATATAAAAAATATATTAAAGAAATGAAAATAAAATATATAACATTATAATAATAAATAAAAATAAAATATATGACATTAAAAATATATTTAAGAGATGATATTATATAAAAATTAATAATAAAAAATATAAATATATTAAACTTGTATTTTAATAACTAGGGGTAATTTTGAAAATTAACATTACATTCCCAACAAAGTACTTGTAAACCAAACGTTGCAATATTATCTTCCCTGCATTTTAATCATTATTTTGCTTGTATACCAAACACTATAAAATTATGTTCTCTGCAATCATATTACCTGTAATCACATTGCATTGTAAAGTACCAAACGCTACCAAAATATTTCCCAGAGGAAGAAATCCAAAATATGCTTCAACATTTCCATTCTTCAAATTATAGAGGACACTTTGGAGGAATAAGAACTATTGCTAAGGTTCTCCAATCAGGTTTATATTGGCCTACATTATTTAAGGATGCTTATAATTTTATTTTGCATTATGACAGATGCCAAAGAGTGGGTAATAGATCATGGAGACACGAGATGCCTCTCAACAACATCCTTGAAATAGAAATTTTTTATGTGTGGGGTATTGACTTCATGTTGTTGATTATGTCTTCAAGTGAGTTAAAGCTACAGCCTTTCCTCATAATGACTCCAAAGTGGTGATGAATTTCATCAAAAAAAATATTTTCACTCGATTCGACATTCCAAAGGCAATTATTAATGTTGAGGGTGTCACTATTGCAACAAATATTTTGATGCACTTCGTGCAAAGTATGGAATTAAACATAAGGTTGCAACAGTTTACCATCCTCAAACAAGTGGCCAAGTAAAAGTGTCCAATAGAGAAATATGAGGATTTTGGAGAAAACTATTTGTCCCATAAGGAAGGATTGTGCAAGAAGATTGGATGATGCATTGTGTGTATATCAACTGCTCACAAGACCCTAGTTGCATGTCTCCATACAAGTTAGTCTTTGACAAAGTTTGTCACTTATCAAGGGAACTTGAGCATAATGCTTATTAGGCGGTGAAGAAATTAAATTTTAATCTACAAGCAGCTAATGAGCAAAGGTTTTTGCAATTAAATGAATTTGATGAATTTCGCCTTCAAGCTTATGAGAATGCCAAACTTTATAAAGAGAAAACAAAGTAGTGACATGATAAGAAGATAGTTGAATGCTGCTTCAAGCTTAACCAATCTGTGTTGCTTTGTAATTCTCACTTGAAACTATTTCTTAGGAAACCTAAATCAAAGTGGTCTGGGTCATTCATTGTCAACGAGGTATTTTCACATGGAGCAATCAAATTGTGGGGGGCAAATGGTCGAAAATTTAAAGTCAATGGACAAAGATTAAAGCATTATTAGTCAGGCCAAATTAATCATAAAAAGTCCTCAATACATTTTCTCGACACTACTTAAGTTTAAGTCAATCTAACCGAAAATTGCAAATGAGGTACTTCTTAGGAGGCAACCCAAGTTTCTAAACTTCACTCACTTTACTATTTATCCTTTTTAGTTTTAATTATAATTTATTTTTGCTTGTCATTTTTTGCTTTTTTTTTATTATTTTTCCAATTGTCTTTTTTTTTGTTTTGTTTCATTTTCTAGGTTTTTGAAAAAAATTTAAAAAATAAAAAAAATAACTAAATTAAGAAAATGAGAGTCGCGGACTTTAAAGTGGGAACTGTATTGCTGGAATGAAGAAAAATGGGCCAAAAATAAAATGTTTAAGCACTGCAACACTGAAACCCAAAGCATACTACTTTGGGTGAAAGTACGTAAGGACTACGACTCTCATTTTGAGAGCCAAAGTGGTGGACTTTAAAAAGAAACAGAATAAATGAGAGTTGCTATCCTCAAAGTGAGAGTTGTAGTGCTGTGATGGGGAAAACAAAAATTTGGCAAACAGTAGGCTTGAGCATCGCGATGCTGAAACCTGAAGCATAACGCTTTGAGTGCACAATAGCTGAAAGCTGCGACGTTGGATCAAGGCCCAACCCTAACCTCTTTTTAAACTTTTTTTTTTTTGTTATCTCCCATTCTCCCCAATTGGCTCCCCCAAACTTTTTCACTTTTTTTTCTGGCTTCAAACTTCCTGCATCCATATTCCTCACTCACTTTTTTTTTAAAACAAAATCTAAGTTTTTAACGTCATTTCATTCACACAACAAAATCATTCACTATTCCTCATCCTTCCATATATTCCATGAAGTGTTCTTCAACAATTTTTTATTTGCTTTAAGAATTTTATTTTATATTTTAGTTTATCATTTTTGCCATTGTTAGAATCCATAGAATTTCCATATTGAATGAGTACATTATATGTGAATGTTGATAGGTATGAATATTTTCTTATTAAACATGCTTTGGGTTAAGAAAATTTTTGTTTATTTGTTGATCATTATAGTGAAATACTTGTTGATTAGGGGTTAGGTTCATAGAATTTTTATGTGCTTGTTAATGCATTTGTTGGTAGCCTTGTTGCTTAAGATGTGAATTGGTGGAAATTTGCTTGGTGGATGATGAGCATATAGCAGTAGTCGCAAATCTGATTTGAGAAACAATTAAATTGTACCATTTACACACTTGGTGATTGTGGAAATAATCTGTGCTGAAATAATTTGGTTTGGTTTCTTTTACATACTTATTATATATTACGCTTAATTTTTTTCGATTTTGGAATTAATTGAACTCTTGATTGGATTGGCTTTTGTTTCGATTAGTTGTTTGAATTTATTTCGCAAGAATGGCACTAAAGAGATCCAAACTAAGTTCAAGTGGCATGTTCGATCAAACATAGTTTTTCTCATCTGATGCTTCAATGCGATATTAAACTTCATTGATTAAAAAGGTGCCCATCCCTAAACAAGGTTTAAATATTCCTTTAATTCATTATGAAAGGATACATCAGATGATTGAAGAATGCCATTGGTAGTGCTTTTGTGAACCACTTAAAGTTGCAGTTGTATCAGTGGTAAGGGAGTTCTATGCAAATGTATTTGAGTATGTTGATGGTGTTGCTTTTGAATGAGGCAAACAGGTATCATTCCACAGTCTAGCCATCAATGAATTCTTTGGGACTCCTAACATTGACAATGATGAATATGAGCAATAATTGGGGGATCATCAAGATTGTGATGAGATCATCTCAAAGCTTTGTATTATGGGGGCAAAATGGAAAATGTCCTATGGCGAACTTGTCTCATTCAAGCTCATTGCCATGAAGAAAGAGCTTGGTTACATTTTGTGGTGGCAAGATTGCTCCCATCGACTCACATCAATGATGTGACCAAGGATCGCACAATTTTGATTTATGTCAATTTGACACATAAATCCATTAACATTGGTAAGGTTATCTCTCATGCCATGTTATATACTAGCCACACTAAATGAGATGGTATAAAACTTCTTTAATTGATCACTACCTTATGTGGGAAAACTGATGTGCATTGGAATGACAGAGAGGAATTGCAATAACCTAAAATCCCAATCACCATAGGCATTTTGAGGCGATTGGAAAAGTCTGCTACTTTGGCTAGTCATTCTTCCTAGACTGCTCCACAACCTCTATTAATAGCTCCAACTCGTAATGTTACTCAATAGATGGAACGGATTGATTGTTGTCTAGATCGCCAAAAGAGGCAAAATCAAGCAATTGAGAAAATGATGCGTGCATATGCAAAGACATCAAAATAAATATAGCTATTTTCCTTTCTTTACCCACGAATTCAAACTCCGATGACTATTTTCGTGCAGAAGATTAGGATGATCAATAGACCGTAATTACGACATTCAAGTGTTGACTACATATCTCTTTTAGGATAACAAAACATTCACTATTCATTAATTTCTAACTTCTCTATTTAATTGTGCAAGATATAATTTATTTCCCCAAACAAATTTGTTAATTAAGGGCAAATCAAAATGCTTGCTAAATTTGAAGATGAGTTAATCAATAAAAGAAATAAGGAAGAAAGTTACTAATAAAGAAAAAACATTGTTAACTGATTAACAAGGAACCTTAACTAGTTATGGCATAACTAGGTGTTGACTTAAAGCAAGATAGAGGACCCTTAATCAATTAGCATAAGGCTTAACTGATTAACGAAGTGTTGACAGCTGAATTCAAATACATGCTACTTGGTTAAGAAGTTTGGTTAATTGGTTAGAGTACAAGGTCCTAGTAAATTCAAGCACTAAAAACAAGTTTGAAAATATAGGTGACCGTTGAAGGGACCCAAAATGAAAAAAGTTCAAAATTTAAAAAATTTCTAATTGATTAAAGCCGATTTTAATCGATTATGGTTGAAGGAAGTACAACTTCAATCAGCTAAAAGAAGAGCTAACCAATCAGAGAAAGATTGCTGTGTAAAGAAGAATAAAAATAGAAAGTTTTTAATTGGTTGAAGTATCCTGTAATCGGTTAGAGTAGAGAACTCAATAGTAAGACAATGCAAGGCAAAAAAGCTGTGATTGATTAGTGCTGCTTGTAACTGGTTAGTTGATGTCTATCTCCCTTTTTGAATTTAGACACTAAAAGAAAAAACAATAATTAAAAGTACATCAGAGTTGTTTCTAACAGCTACAAACAATCTCCAACAGAAAAATCTGACTCCTCAAGTATAAAAGGAAGCTCCAATGGTCAAAAGAGTAGATTTGAAGAGAGAATAGCTATTCTGAGCAAAAAAGCAAAATATTCTTCACTAAATAACATTTGTTCTTCATTTCAAATCTAGAAGTTTTTGAGCTTGATTGTAATCTATCTAGACTTGTAAAGGTACTAAACTATACTTCTTTTTTTTTTTTTAAGAAATTAGAGTATGGGAAGCACTATAAAGCTTATTATAAGGGATTAAAGCTCGGGTTGAAAGCTCATTTTGTAAAAGCTTGGTGGAAGCTATTAATTCCACCAGTATAGTGAAGTTGGATTGAAAATCCTTGAGTGGGAGATCAAGGTAGTGGATCTAGGTCAAGGGCATCGAACCACTATAAATAGCCTTGCATTGTCCACTTCTCTTTGCCTTTCCTTACTTAATATTTTTCAGCCACCACAAGCTTTACATTCATTTTTCCTTTAATCGATTAAAAGCTCTATCATTCAAAAAGGGCTGAGCTTAAAATTTTTAGTGTTATTCGCCCTCTATAGCACTCCATTGGGAACAGCAAGTGGTATCAGAACCACACTCACAAATTTAAGACTTAACATCTTTAGGGAAGATCTACATGACTTTGCAAAAGTCTATTATTGCTGAAGGTCAATCCACAAATAGGCTTCTTTTATTTTGATGGATCAAACTATGCTTATTGGAACACTAGGATGTCTATATACATTAACGCCCTTAACTACGAAATGTGGGATGTTATCACTAAAGGACCCTATATTCCCACCTCACCTAGCTTTATCACTGGTAAGGAAATGACTAAACCAAGTATTAAATGGATTGAAGCTGAAGTCAAAAAGCTCTAAACAAATTTTAAAGCCATCAAAACCCTTCATTGCACATTGACTCCTTTAGAATTCAACAAAATCTCTAGCTATACTATAGCCATAGAGATATGGGAAAATGGAAAAACCTTAAAGTCATTTATGAAAGGACTTTACAAATAAAAGAGTCCAATATTATCCTATTCACCCATAATTATGAAATGTTTAAAATGAAATTGAGTGATGATGTCAACACCATGTTCGATAAGTTCACCAACAATACAAATTAGCTCAATTAACTTAGAAAAATCATCCCTAAACATGAGTTAGTTAAAAGGTTACTTATATGCCTCCCAAAAAGTTAGAAATCAAAGGTCACTGCTATCTGAGAAGCCAAGGATCTCAATGTAGTCACACTTGATGAAATTTGTGACCCCCTCCTCACATATGAACTTGAAATGAAAGAAAAAGAAGAGAAAAAAGTAAAGAAGTTAACAAGAAAAGGAAAAACCTTACACTCTAAATTAGTTAACTTAAAGAAGAACTTGAAGAATTATCAAGTGATAATGATGAAGAGTTAGAAATGATGGCCAAAAGGTTTAGAAAGCTGATAAGACAAAAGGGCAAAAGGTTAGAAAGAAAAATTACAAGAAAGACTAAAGTCACTACTGGAAAAATAATCACAAAAGTGATCTTAACAAGAAAAATGAAATGATCTGCTTTGAATGTAAGAAACCAGAACATTTCAGATGTGAATGTCTAATGTTGAAGAAAGAATCTTAAAAAAGAATGAAGAAACTGAAGAAAGCAATGGTGGTAGTAACTTAATCCATAGTGACTCTTCAAGCTCAAAAGAAGAAAAAGCCAATTTCTGCCTAATGGCAAAAGAAGAAAAAATTGAGGTAACCTCTAATTCTTGTGATATCTTTATGATGATTTTTAAGATGAATATGATTGTCCATATACTAAATCTAAAAAATTTACTTTAAAATATAAGACTATGAGGAAAAAGGTTGTTGCATTGAATGAAGAATTAGAAAAAATCTAGCATGAGTACAACTCTGTTTTTGATAAAAGGAACATGCTTCAAATTGGAATTTAACAATCCAAAATAGATTTTGAACTTTTGAAGCTTGAATTGGAAAGCAAGAATTTAGAATTACAAAGAGTTGTTGATGAAAATGTTGCACTTAAAGTTGATAGAGAAGAAAGATCAAAATTGAAATCAAAAGATGAAGAAGAATTTAAAAAGAAAACGAACTTTAGAAGGAAAATTAATGCTGGTTCATGTCACTACTATGGGTGTGGTAAAAAAGGTCATTTGTCTTATGAATGTTATCATTGTATGGAAACTTTCCTAGGACTAAATTGGTTTGGGTTCCAAAAGGATCCTATGTGATTGCTAACCCTCAAGGACCAATCAAAGTATGGGTACCTTTAAAGAAAAATTGAAAATCTATTTTGTAGGTTGAGTAAGGACAAAAGGACCAATGTTTTGAAGCTCAACGAAAACAGAGGCAACCTTGGTACTTGGACAGTGGCTGCTTAAGGCACATGATCGGGAATGAAAACTTGTTTGTCAAACTTGATAGGAAGAAGAGTGGTAGTGTTTCCTTTAATGATGACTCCAAGGTATTATCCAAGGAATTGGAATCATTTGCAACAGATCTAAAACTCAAATCAGGCATGTCTTATTTATTAAAGGTTTAAAATATAATTTGCTAAATATCAGTCAACTTTGTGATAAAAGTTTTAGAGTATGCTTTGATTTTCATGCATGTCAAGTGATTGATGTTAACACTAACAATGCAACATTCATTAGCAAAGAATTAAGAATATATATGTCATTTTTCTTAATGAAATTAAGTCTAGTGAGTCATGCTTTATTACCAATAATGTTTGTGATAATTAGTTGTGGCATAGAAGACTAGGACATGCTAGTGTGCACAAAATTTCAAAACTTTTGAAAAAAAACTTAGTCATTGGACTACCAAAGATATCATTTGAAAATGATAAGATTTCTGATGTAACGACCGCTCCTCGATCGTTACCAGCGTTCAAGTCTAGCGGGAAAACCCGTCAAGTCTTGAACAAGCCGTACTTAAAACCTTATTTGTTATTTCATAGCCATGCCATCAGCTCACGAAATTTCTTTTATCCATGAAACTTTGGTAACAATAAAAAAAATTGAACGATCATCTTTATAAATTGACTAAGCTTTTATTCCATACAAACAAAAAATGATACATCAAGACTTTTAATCTCCAAATATATATTGGTATTGACACTATGATCTAATTGCATAACAAATTATATAGTGACGACTCGACCTCTAGCAGCGGAGCGACTCGGAATAAAGTGCTACGAGATGCCTTTACCTATTCGTGGTGGACCAAAATGCCAATGAATGCACACTAGGCTTATCACTATCTGCAAAAAGGGAAATAAAAGGGGATAAGTCTCACAGACTTAGTGATCATCGGCTTCGTGAGTAGGGCGTAGATGGGAAACAAGCATAAGGCACGTAGTTGAATAATAAAACCATAATAGTCAAATCATGATCTTAAGAGACAAAATCATTAGTAGGACATTTGTGCTTTGTAAAAATAATGACGTAAATCATAATACAATATTTCACTAGCAAAACAGTGCCGAAAACAATGTTATGAAACCAAGTTCAACCATCAAAAACATTGATTGCCATACAAATGTGAGTAACAATATAAAGTAAGCATGCTCCCAAAATATGTGGCATATAAAGAAATCAAAGTATACAACCACGTAAAACATCTCATGTTTGTCAAATAAGTACTGAAAGCTTTCATTCAACCAATAAGCTGGAAAGAAATCTCGACTCTCCACCATGCAAAAGAGTATGCGTCGAAAACTCACAAGGCTCTCGAGTAGGTAAGTATAGTAATCGCCCATAGACCCATTCCTCGTAATAACATCTGAGAGCTCTGCTCCACCGGATCCCTACAATCATGGCAATTTCAACGATGTTGGTCGACATCAGAGAAATCAAGCGATCGAAACCGCAAATATCACTTGCGGCCTAGCCACATATGCAACCTGTGGCCTTGCCACGTATATCACAAACTATGACCCCAACCATGTCTAACAACCTGTCGGTGACCCAAAGGTTCTCTAGCTAGAGCTCACTTGTGTACAAGGATCACACTTAACTGAAGTGACAGCCGGCCTACTCTCGACGCTCTCGGTTTGTCAAAATCGTTTTCAAAACCAAATCAGGTTTTTCAAGGCTTTTCCTTTAAATCATTTGAAATCAGGGCTTGATACCCCTTTAAATTACCTTTCAAGTTAAGTGGCATGGTGTAAACACTTGTATAAAGATCAAAATCAAACCAAAGCTCAAAACTTGCATTTAAAATCATTTTGCAAATGCATTTAGCTATGCATATCACACAAAAATACAAGGCACAGATTTTGAAGCAAATATCATGAAAGGCTTGTTTCCCGGTTTCTAAAACTCTTTACATATATGGTTTATCTATAGTTATATCCAAAACTCCTTTCAAAACGGTTTGCATCCACAAACTTCCTATAGTTTCTACCAGCTCATGCTTTCCACAATAGCAATATACAAATAATTGTAAACCCATTTTTAGAAAAATGGCCTATCGAGGTTAACAGCTTATGCTATCCACAATGCATTGGAGAAAATAATCAATGCTTATTAACGTAAAATAATATATACGGTACGGAGATTTTAAAATCGGCACCCCCTACTCACCTCACAATGACGAAATATCACTTTGCCACTAATCCAATCATACTTCCTCCTTTGGTTAATCAATACAGCAATCTTTTCCGTTGGCATACTTCCTAGCAATAAACTAAGCTTAGGATGCTTAATATTGATCATTCTCATTTTCCTTTCTTA
>NW_018397255.1:14290053-14290234 GCF_002168275.2 Theobroma umbraticum | reverse complement strand
CATCATCATGGTTATAACTTACATTATGCTAAAACATCTTTCTTTACCACTTAATCCTTAGACATTCATATGCACGTTGACATATTTTACTAATGGGAATCCATATCTTTTATTAGCGTAATTCTCCACGCTATGTGTACTAGCAACTTAATTATATCATTAAATGACCATTTCAACCTTT
>NW_018397255.1:14283140-14290035 GCF_002168275.2 Theobroma umbraticum | reverse complement strand
AATCCATCTTATATTTTCATAACCTTAACCATGTATATACATGGTAGCAACAATCACGTCCAATTTACTTAATTATTTGCAAATTCACATTATTTATCTTTATCCTCCCGTATAACCTACCAAGCAAACTCAATATTTCTAAATAGCTCATGCATGTTAGATTTCTTTCAATAACCATATTCACTTTTAACATACTACACTAAACATGATATTAATTTCTATTCATCATATATCCACATTCTCCACATTCTTAACTTTTCACAACTACTCATATCCACCATTTTCATTCATAGCATTTTTAACTCTTAACTAGCATAGTTGTTTCTTAATGATACTCAAAACGTCCTACCATCATTTCACATTGCATGCCTTACCTTTGTGATGATTTAGACCTTGCATGCAACCTCAATATTCTTCCAAAGTTTCACCCACCAAGCTACCAACATTCACACAATCATTTCTCACAACTTTTAACTAACCGTAAGCTTAAAAACATAGTGTAAAGCTTACCACTTTCCTTTCACTTAGCATCCACCATGCATCCACGGCTTTGAATGGCTTACATGTCACCAAACTTCCTCCAATCAAGTCGATCTTTGCTGCCACAAGACACCTCCCTTAGTCATCAACCTATTTGCAAGGATTATTCAAACTAAAAATCAAAATCCTTACCTTCCTTGCTTGAATCACAAAACTATGCTCTACACCCCATACACACTCCTTGGCTCTTTCTCTTAAGTGTTGGAGATTTCTTAGTTGCTAGAATAGCACAGGCTACAAAAATGGAGAAGGTAATCTCACGGTTTTCTCTTGATCTAGTGCAACTCGAGCCTTTTTCTTCCTTTCTCTCTTTGTCTTCCTTTTATTTCTTCCTCTCGGGTGGATCCTTTCAACTTCTTTTGCTCTCTTTTCCTCTCTTATAATCGCCCCCCCAAGTCTCTCTAAAATGCTTCTCCCCTTTCCTTTTCACTCTTGAAACTTAACCTTTATATTGCCACCCATTAGGCCAATCACACTTCATGCACAAGTTTTGCCTTACTCTCATTTGGCCACTCTCTTAAGCCAATCAAAATTCATGCATCCTTTATCCTTTTATTTTATTTGGCCACCTTGCCACCCAATGGTATTTCATGCACCAATTTTCTCCCTTATCCATTGGTCCAATATCTATCCTCACTATACTTTCCCATTTAATCTTCTTTTATTATTTAACTCATCCGCTGCCTTATTCCTCCAATCACCTTTCATGCACCAACTTTATTTTATATTTTATTAAGTCATCCTTCAAAATATTCAAGACACTTGTATCCATGTGTCCCTTTTCTCATTAGGCCACTTAATGCACCAATCATTTTGCATGCAAACAAGTTTAAGCCTATCATACCTTTTCACTTCACATGATGGGCGCCCCTATATGTTCCCTACTAACTTCTTCCTTTTTGCATGCCTTCACTTGCATGTAATAGTGAATTTTACATGCACATTTTATTGTCTTACATAATCTAACTTCCTTTAGTTAGTTAATGTCCACTTAGCTTCAAATATGGTAATTGCACAAAAGTCCTCAACTTTTCCCTTATTTACCCCTTGTTCCACCAAACTTTTCATTTTTACAATTTGGTCCTTCAATCATTTCCTTTAAACTCCAATTTCCTTCTATCTTTCTTCCCTTACGTGTGTACAAATAAAATATCAATTTTATACTTTACCAAAATATCGTCATAATATTAAAATATATGTTTACCCGCTCATCTTTTGTTTAATAAGGGCACGTGGGCCCCGTTTATGTTGTTTTTCTTCAAAATTCATTCTTGCTTCTTCTCTCCCACTTAAATTAGTCATATACTTCTTCTTCATGACTAATTTTGATCACATATAAAATATTAATATTTTAATATTATTTTATTAATAAAATAATACTTTATTTTAAAATTTTTTACGTGACTCTTCAGGTCCCAAAGTGTTGTACTTTGTCCAAATCCACTTCCTCGATAAAATATTATTATTTAATTATCACTTCCTCGTGTATGAAATATTTTATTTCAAAATGTTCCTTTCGCCTATCACTTTTCTTTTGCACTTCAATTTATGTCCATCAACCCTTCGTCTTGTCGATGAGATTGTATTGGCCCTTATACGAGGGTACGGGGTGTTACATGTGATGCATGCCAAGTTGGGAAACAAGTTAAAAGTTCTTTCAAATATAAGAAAGTCATATCAACTTCTAGGCCACTTGAACTATTGCATATTAACTTATTTGGACCAATCACTATTGCTAGTCTAGAAAGCAAGTTATATGGCTTTGTTATTGTTGATGATTACTCTAGATATACATGAGTATATTTTCTTGCTCATAAAGATGATGTATTGTCAATTTTTATTAAACATTGTAAAAGAGTTAAAAATGAAAAGACCCTTACCATTATTAATGTTAAAAGTGATCATGGTGGTGAATTTAAAAGTAATAATTTTGAAATATTTTGTAGTGAAAATGGTTTTGATCATAATTTTTCTGCTCATAGATCTTCACAAGAAAATAAAGTTATTGAAAGAAAGAATAGGACTTTAAAAGAAATACAAGAACAATGCTTTATGAAATTAACTTGTCAAAAAATTTTTAGGTTGAAGCTGTAAATACTGCAGCTCATGTTCTAAACTGAGTTTCCATTAAAGCCATGATTTCTAAAACTCCTTATGAGCTTTGCAAAGGAAGAAAACCAAATATTTCTCACCTAAGGAGTTTTGGATGCAAATGTTTTATCTTAAATAATGGAAAACACACCTTCGGAAAATTTGATGCTATGAGTGATGAGGCAATCTTCTTAGGTTATGCATTGAACTCTAAAGCATATATAGTGTTTAACAAAAGAACTCTAGTCATAGAAGAGTCAATTCATATTGTTTTTAATGAGATTAATGCTACACAAAGAAAGGTAGTGCTTGATGATTATGATGCAAATGACATTAAGAAGAAAATGAAAAATATGAGCTTAGACAACAAAGAAAATGATGAAGAAAGCTCGAAGGAGAAAGATGATGGTGAACCACCATTAGAAGACTTGCAAAGAATTGAAGAACAATACAATGATTTTCCTAAAAGCTAGAGATTTGTAAGAAATTATTCTCAAGATCTCATCATTGGTGATCCTTCGAAAAGTGTCAAAACTAAAAAGGGATTAGGGAAAGCTTGTGAGTTTCTAGCATTCATATCACAAATGGAACTAAGGAACTTTAAGGAAGTTGAAAAGGAAGAAAGTTGGATGATTGCTATGTAAGACGAGTTGGGCCCATTTGAAAGGAACAAGGTTTGGACCTTAGTTCCAAAGCTTACAAAACATCCAATTGTTGGTAGAAAATGGGTATTTAAGAACAAGATGAATGAGTTGGGAAATGTGGTAAGAAATAAAGTAAGGTTAGTTGCTTAAGGCTATAATCAAAAAGAAAGTATTGATTATGATGAAACCTTTACTCCAATAATTAGATTAGAAGCCATTAGACTTTTACTTGCCTGTGCATGCTTTACGCATTTTAAATTGTTTCAAATAGATGTTAAAAGTGCATTTTTTAATGACTTTATGCAAGAAGGGGTTTATGTTGAACAATCCCCTTGTTTTGAAGTGTTTGATAAAATTGATCATGTATATAAATTGCATAAAGCTCTCCATGGACTAAAACAAGCCCCTAGAGCTTGGTATGAAAGACTTTCTAAGTTTTTACTTGAAAAATGATACTTTAGGGAAAATGTAGATAATACATTGTTTATTAAGAAAAATGAGACTGATTTAATTATTGTTCAAATTTATGTTGATGATATTGTATTTGGTGTTACTAATAAAAGGTGGTGTGAGAATTTTGCTAAAGAAATGCAAGGTGAATTTGAATGTTAGAGACTTTAGGTTCTTTAACTCTTTCTTTTCTTGTTTGCTTGCAAAAAACACCTCTCCCCCCTTTTTTTTTCTTCATTGATTTTTATACTAAAACGGATAATCCAAATCCCAAATATTCTAGGATTTGAAGCAATCGAAGGTGATTTCCCAATCACCAAATCCCATTGCCTCGAAAGGCCTCAAAAAATACTATAAGAGATTTAATGCCCATGCCCATACCTTGTTTTCCTTTTTCCAAGATTGTCCATTTTATTGGACAATAGGGAGAATGGTGTGTTGAAAAGAGGACTATAAGAAAGGAGGAAAACCAATTACAACAATTGTCTTCCTCTTTTTATTATTATTATTCAAAAAAAGCCTAGCATGATTTGGGCTTTAAAAGCTCCAAGACCTTATGTGGAATTCATTACCAAAAAACAGGGCATTACCTACGAAAATTTTTGTCGGTATTCAGTCGCAAATGCCGTCGTTGGTAAAAGCAAATCCGTTGATAATAGAAAATTTTGTTGATAATTTACAGATCAAATTTTTTGTCAATAATTCCATTGGCAAAGGTCTATTCGGTCAATCAATTTTTTAGTCGGTAATTGGAAAATTTCGTCACTAATTTTCTCGATATTTTTCAATAAAAAATTTTATCGATAAATTATTTTTTTCTCAAATTAAACTTTAAATTAACAATCTAAGCTATAGCTTCAATATTGGAGAAGTGGTGTACAAAAGCTAAAGCTATGACTTCTTAGAGTAGTCAGAGATATGATCATAGCAACCTTAACTTTATGTCCAAAAAACCTCATTTCTTTAAAATAATTATCAAAAATGCTACTGATAATGAAAAGCTGGTGAGTAATCTTTTCTCAATTAATTATAAAACATAATCTTGAATGTGATTTTAAAGTTTGTTGTATGCTAGGAATAGCTTTATACAGCAGACTTTAGAATCACATTCAAAATTATGTTTTATAATTGACAAAAGATTACTCACCAATAGACCTGTCAAAATGGGTATGGCCCATTAGCCCAGCCCATTTTTTATTAAATATGAGGTGGGGTGAGTTAAAAAATTTAGGCCCATATTAAAATCAGGCCTAAATGAGTTAGCCCACTAAATCAGTGGGTTGAGGTTTGCTGGGGCGGGCCAGCCCTATGGGGCAGAAAAAAAATTTAATTAATTTAATAATTTTATGTATTTAACTATGTAAAATTAATAATTTAGTTACCAATGGTATTACTTATTTTATAATATTTCAATGTCTTTAATCTTTACTTGTCAAATTAAAAATTTTAATTTATATTAAAACTTATTATTTCTTTTTCTTTTATGGTAATGAATATTAAATGATAAATTGATAATGATTCAGACCTTGAGACATCATTGCTCTTTAAACAAGATTTAATGTTTTAGTTGAGAATGAGGATTGAGGAGGATATAAATGAGTTTTGAAATTTTTAGTATTTGGTTATATACTTATGTTTATGGGATAGTAGCTTGTGTTAAATATTTAAACTTTATTATGTAATTTATTTATTTTTTTATATTTAGTGTAATTTGTTTATTTGTAATATGTTTTTATTATTCAATTTATGAATTAAATCATAGAACAATTTTATTAATGGAAAATTTGTTAAGTAGAATTATAAAAATGAGTTTTTTGTTTTAAAAAAAATAAAAATGGGCTAACTCAACCCAGCCCATGGGCTAACAAGAGGTGGGTTGGGTTGAGATTTTGATAACCCATATAAAAATGGACTGGCCCGACCCAACTCATATTTTCTCAACCCACAAGGGCTTGGGCCGAGCTAAGCGGAGCCAACCCATGTTGACAGCTCTACTCATCAGTTTTCTATGCTAAATAACGTTTCTAAGAATTATCTTGAACAAATAAGATTTTTTGGACCTAAAGTTGAGACTGTTATAAGCATCTAATCTCCAGCCATGGTAAAAAGCCTTAACTTTAGCTTCTGCAGGCCATGTACTTCTCCAATATTAACACCAAAACTTAGAATGTTAATCTAAGTTATAATTTGAGAAAATAAAAAAGTTTTAACTTATATGTTCCATAGAACTTTCAGTTGTAAACCAATTCACGTGACCAACCCTTCATCCAATAGAAATTTAGTCTATTAAAAGTGGGAGGAATACATCAAATAAATATAATATTATACAATATTATTTATTTAATTAATTACTTAATTACTAATTACAACATATTATATTAAATTCTAAACCTTAAATAAATTATTAAATTAACTCACTAAACACCTTAATTTATTTAAATAGTTTTAAAATTAAATAATATTTCTAATTTAGTTAATTGTTTAAGTATAACTAACATGTTTTCATTTGATTGATTCAATTATTTATTTTATTTAATAAAACATTAATTAATTTAGACAATTTTAAATTTTACTAATTTAATTAATTGATTAATTAGTTATTCAAGATTCTTCATAATTAGTTAATTAACTCATTAACACCTTTATTTATTTAAATATTTTTAAATTTAAATAATATTACTAATTTACTTAATTGCTTAAGTACTCAAACATTTTTTCATTTCATTAGTGTAATTATTTATTTATAATATTACAAATTTAATTGATTGCTTAATTACTTATAACACATTACATTACTTAATTAAATAAATTATTTATTTAACTCATTCATTAACGTCTTAATTTATTTAAATATTTTAAAAATGAAATAATATTACTAACTTATTTAATTGCTTAATTACTAAACATTTAATTAATTTAATAAATCCTTAGTAATTTTAAATACATCCTAAATTTTACTAAGTTAACTAATTGAATTAATTGCTTAATTATCAATACATGATTATTCATAATTAATTAAATTATGTAATTAATTCCCTAAACCTTTAATTAATTTAATTCAATAAAATATTATATCATAGTACTTATTTAATTTATTTCTTAATAACTAATTTAACTAAATCCTTAATTACTAAAACATTTTTTCACTTGATTAGTTAAATTCTTTCATA
>NW_018397255.1:14275340-14283130 GCF_002168275.2 Theobroma umbraticum | reverse complement strand
AACTTACTTAATTTAAATTATTATAAACTTTAAGGTGTTTACTAATTTTTTTAATTGCTTAATTACTAATTTTCTTTATTACTAAATTTATATTTAATAAAACTTTACTACTTTTCTTAATCACTAAAAATTTAAAAGATTTCATGCCTAAAAATCCATGAATGCTTACTTATGCCCATGAATCAACATATTTAACAGCCAAAATACCAACATCCATGAACCAACACATTATTTCCAATTAAAATATCAGTAACAATGATACACATTGACAACTAGAATCAGTACAAAATACCAGCAATTAATCAATCTAACCATGAATCAACACATTATTCCCAAAATATAAACAACAACCATGAATCAACACTTTGGGCAACCAAAATTCCAGCAACAATCTCAAAATACAAGCAAACTTAAACCCTAAATATCAACAAAATCTACCAACAATATTACTCCCAAATATAATAACAAAATCTAAACACCAAGCATATGGTAAATTAAAAGCAAGAAAACCTTACCTTTTGGGCAACATAAACGCACCACCAACCGAAGCAAAATCGAGAGACTCAAATGGATGGATGTGATTGAAGAAGCAGTAGAAATGTGAGGAAGGGGGCTTGAAAGTGGGAGGGCTGGACGGTGGTCGTCAGCAAAGGGCGCACTCAAGTGGGGTGAACGATAGAGTAACTAGAGAGTGAAGAGAGAGTAGAAGGGAGAGAAGAGAAATGGGAGAAATAAGGGAAAAAATCTCATGTGGGGATTTTTATGTTAGTTACCAACGGAATCGCTGATGGAAGAATTCGTCAGTAACTAAAATAGGAATAAATGGGGGAAAACTCCTTCTTGTGAATTTTAATAACTAATTACCTACCGAATCACCGACTGAATATTCTATTGGTAAATTAAAAACGAATATCGATGGAATTTCCTTCAACAAATCTATTGGTAGTGTTATCAATGTCTCATCAAATTACCAACCATTTAGTCCATCGGTAAATAGTTGGTAAATTCTGTCGACAAATTCTGAGCGATGGAATAATTTTGCCAGTAAACTTTGCACCATTTTGCTATTCATGCACACCATTATATTACTAATAGATTACCAATGATTTGAGTTCTGTTGGAATATTTCGTCAGTAATCCATCCGTATTCCTCATATCCTTCTCCCGTCAGTATTTACTAATGAATTATTCCTAACAGAATTGATTCCGTCGGTAAAGCCTATTTTTATTGTAGTGATTGGACCTAAATTGTATTTGAATTTTAATCTTAAAAGGGTCCAATCCAATTAGACTCTCCTAACTTGATTTAATATTAGGTAAATGAAGACCAATAAATGAAACAAAATAAAATAAAGGAATACTTTAAATTGACTCGGACAAAAACTGAGGTGTCTACAAATAACCTCAAATGTAACTTATGATGGTGATTCCTTGGAGACATTAATTTTTGGATCTTCATGATCCCTTATCTGTTGAACTATTGATTTTAGTTTCTGATTGTAAGAAAAGTTTCAGAAAGTCAAGCATGTTTTTTTGTATGAAATGCCTTTTTGGTGCTGGTTTTAGTGATTCAATCTATGTTTGCTAGTTATGAATGAAGCTTTCTACTGGCCTAGTTTGTTTGGTTGGTTTTGAAGTTTGGCTAGACATTCTAAATGAGTTTTGTACTGTGCAATTGTGCAATTATGCAATTATGAGTTTTAGAGCTCTATTTTGCTACTTGTTTGACATTTTAAACGTCAATAACTATTAACATGTCATTATATTCTATTATCAAAGCAGGAGCTAAACTTTATATATCAAACTAAAGAAAGGTCCATGTAATGTTGCGAGCTTGATCAGCTTAAAGTTGTTGACAAGTGGACTTTGTGACATGTGGAAATCCACTTGTATTTCATGCTCATAGCTATGTTCTGTTGCTAGTTTGAAAGACTCAACGTGGTAGTATGCATGGGATCCATTTCATGATTTTGTACATTTGTTAATCTCTTTAGAACAAGTGTCAATATGTTAATACATATGTAGGCTCATGTATAAGCTCAATAGTATAAAAGCAATCCAAAAATAGTGAAGGTTGAAATCTTTAAAGATCATAAGCTCAAAATTAACCTCAACCTAAATCAAATCATCATGTGTCAAACAATTAAACTATATAAGTATCAACCAATTAATTTATTTAGGGACAATTTTTAATGTATGTAAATAGTTAAAATACAAATTCTTTGGTGTTACAGAATTCATTTTCGCTCGTCAAGCTATCCATGCATCTAATGGAAAGCACCTGATGCTTGGAAAATTGCATCACATGCTATGGTTGAAACAATAGAGTGGAATTGATGAAAGAATAAAGGAGCCAGATTGTTGATTATTAACCAGATAGGTGAATGAGAAAAGAAGCAAAGGGCTGAGGAGGTGTGACTGTGTACACGGAGACAGTCTAGCTATGACAGTGCTTTAGTGGTTATGTGTATACGCTCTTATTTCTGCCTTGGGACTTGGTCGGGTGGCCCCTTCCCTATCTCCATTGATGGTATTTGCTTTTATCTTACAGGAGAAATAACTAAAGAAGGCACAAACTTGGCTGGTTGTGTGTACTGATCATGAAGTGGTCCATCCTATTCTACTTTCTAGCTTTCAAAGAGAGACCTCGTTCCCCTTTTGCTCCACTGACCCCGATGTAAAGCACGTATCCTTGTTACGGTGATAAAAGATTAATTTTCTTTTTTTTTTTGGCCTTTTATTTGATTTATCTATTGGCTTATTCTAGAATGTTGGATACTAATTAGTTGATAGTTATTTTGTTTATTGCATCTTGAAATTTTTATTTCTCAACATTAGACTTGAAATTTTAAATTGTTATTTAGAATCCGAAAATATAGAGCATTTTTTTTTGTCATAATTCTTAACTGTGAGTCTGATCCTCTCTTGGAATCACTATAGCTAGAGATTTTATCCAAGCATTTGGACCACAAGGGAGCCTAGCCTTGTGGCCTTAAATTCACCATTTAATGGACCAGTTTATGGAATCATAGATGCTATCCAGCAAACCAAACCCAAGTACATGGAGAAGACTCATCCTAGGAACAGCGACTTAAGAATACAAGACCTGGACTGAACAAAATCCAAAAACACTAGAAAATCAAGAACCTTGGGATAAGAAGAAAAACCCAACAAACTCCAAAATTGTCTAAAAGACAGACCACGAGGGAATGATTGAAAAAGAAGAGAAAAAACTATGATATCTTATCCAGTAATATAACCTATTCATTCAGAAATAAAAGTCCCACAATTAATTCCTTTGGTAAGATTGAAAAGCTTTTTTGAAAAAAAAAAAATATTCAACTTTTTCTCCCAAGTCAAAAAAATTGTGTTAATCAATGTAAAATGTCTTATATTTAAAAAAAAATGTAAAACATTTTCTGTATACCTTCTCTATGTGAGATCGATTTCATAAACCTCGAGATCAATCCCACTTGAAAAATATTATCCTCTTCTCATGAGATCAATCTTACAAAGTATCATTATTTTTCTTTCATCTTTTTATTTATTATTCTTTTTGTCAACAAAGTATCATTAATTATTTTTATTCAAACTTTTTCATAGAGATCATATCACTACAAATTATTGTTACTAAGATTAATATAATATAAAATAATCAAGATTAATTAAAGCAAAAATTTTATATAATATAAAAAATAAAATTTTCACACATAAAAATCTCTCCTTTGTTTTTTGAATTTTCAATTTATGATATATTCACAAATGAGAAATAATCAATATAGCAATATAAATGAGAAATAAACAAATAGAAAGAGTTAAATGGAGTGATCCTTGGAATGAACCAAAAACATTATCTAAGGGTTTCTTATTCTCTTTCAATCCGTATTGAAGTTCATATACCTTTGAACATGCTTTCACATCTGCATGAGTTGTCAATTTCGGGTCTTCCAAATTGAACTTTGTATGCACAATCAAGAAAGCCAAGTGAACTGAAGCTTCATAATATCTCAATTACGGCATCATATAATTGGCGGCTAAGGCACTGTTGAAGGGCACCCAAGTTTAGTGAGTCTATCCATCCAACAACATATCAAGATGATCCACAACCTGTAAAGGCTTTTCAGCTATTAATAACACTGAATTGATTAATTTATGTAAATTATTAGAGGGGGGTGCACCCCAACATGATAAAATCAAAGTGGAAGTGGACACGAAATGCTTTTGGAATCCTTTTCTTCAGTTATGTCCAAAAGGGGGTAGTTGGCTTGGCTTTGTCAAGAAGTTAGGCTTTTCTTGTTTATACCTTTGCCCAATCAAAATCATGGCCTGGTTTGAATCTAATTTCCTTTCTAAAACTTCCATTAACCATGATTAGAATGATGAACTGAATGACCCGTGAACAAACAATTTGTTACTAATTTCTGGTAAAACTTTGTATCGGCTGCTCAATTTCAAAAAGCTATTCCAATCACACTTATCTTGTAGGGTTAATGTAGTAATTGTCTTGTTTCGACTTCTTGGTCTCCTCGGATGCTTGAATCTGGTTCGGTTGGGGGCGCAGCCAAACCCCAATAGATTCTTATATAGATAATATAAGAAAAAAAAAATGAAAAAACCTAACCAACCCAACAAATACCACAAACGCTAATTAAGCTACTTGGAATCTTCAGCTAATCTTTTTTAAAAAGAAAACAACTCAATACTTGTAACGATCTGAGTTAAGTTAATCCAACAATTGTTCGAGTGTAAATCACTTTCAAAAGTTTAAAATCAAGTTTGTAGTAGTGATTAATTTGAACTTCTATAAACATCTTTATCAAAATTCCATCAATTTAAATTTTTGATATTCTCATTAAAGTCGCAACATCATAATTACAATTTAAGCTTATTTCATAAGATCAAAATCTTACAGCATAACGTGAAAACTCACACCAAAATAATATATGTTCTAATATTAATTATAATGATCCGGATCCAAGTATCACAATTCGAGTAAGTTTTCAAATTTAAATTATGGGACTTTCAAACGTTTAAATTCAAGTCGTTAATAATGATTGACTTGAATCTTTACATAGATTTTGACAATCACTTTCGCATCTTATATACCATGGAGTATCACAAAACAAATTTGCTAATTGTTATAAACTTGTTTTATTGTTAAGTTTAGTTAACTCAAATAAGAAATTGAATTGAGCTCTAGTTCTAATCTTGCATACTTAAATTGATCCATTCATAAGCTTACAAAAGATTTTATGATTTAATATAATATCTTCGTTATTAATTAGGTAAGATTGAATTGACTATAATAGACATATAGGACAAGTAATGCTTTGGGGTTAAGCAAATGGGGATTTTAGCAATTTTCCAAATGATTGGATTATATGAACATAATATAAAAATATCATCTCTTTTTGTTTGTTAAGTTAGAGGTGAAAAAGAAACCCTGGATGTTGATAGAATTCTAAGCTAAAATAAATCAAGAGGGTACTCTAGACTCTAGGGAAAAATTAGGTTTTTTTTTTTTAAAAAAATTTTACATCATATTCTTCTTAGAAGTAGAATAAACACTCAAAATAAGTTTTGAGTTAGATGAAATAAGATTAATGTAAAATTTTTAGAATAAATACTACAAAATTCTTGGGGGTTGTTCTAATTATATGCAGCGTAGATCATTTAAATCTATTTACTAACATCTCAGAAACTCAATTGCATATTTTTCACTTTTTTTTTTGTAATTTTGGAATTTTAACGACAACTTGTAAAAGATAATTAGTGTTGTTCTTTTATTTAATAATTAGGGAATATTTGATATGAGGGAAGGCAGTAACATTCTATGCATGTAAATACCATTTAATTAATTAAACTAATTTAATTATAATGCAAATCTTATTTAATTAATTCAATTATAAAAAGCATGTAAGTGTATTAAATTTGTATTTTCATAGAGTAATTTTAAAAATTAACATCACATTTTTAATAAAGTATTTATAAATCAAACATTATAATGTTATATTTCTAATATTTTAATCAGCACTTTTTTATTCATACCGAACATTGTAATGGTATTTTTTCAATAATCATATTCAAATAATTATATTATAATAATCACATTACATTATAAAATATCAAACACCACCTTAACATAATTCCATAATAATAAATTCAATATTAATTTTGTCAAACAATCATTTAATGATGGTAAAATAATACTATTAGATAGTATGACTTTTGAATCCACGTATTTATTGGCAAGCCTTTTAAATATCCCTTTTAAGTTTAAAGTAGGTATATATTGGATTATGTGATAAGCATGAAAGAACAAGGGGAGTAGTTGAATTTCTAATCTGATGGCCTTACATTAAGGTTTAAGGGAAGGTAACTTCACGTTTTCCTTACAACGTGGGTTAGTATTCTTGATCTTCAAACCAGTCAACTTAGACAAGCATTATGCTGAAAGTTCAATAACTATCGTTATCATCATTGAATGTATTGCTAATTCGTTAATGGAAAAAGAGATTAAATTTAGGGATGTCAGTGAGAATTTTTTAATCTGGAACTCGTATTACTTGATCTGGTGAAGTAAGATTAGGGTGTTTTATAATTGGATTTAAATAATAAAGTTATTAATGATTACAAATTCGAAGTAATACTTTTACGATATTCACTATCTAAATTTGATTATAAATAATAATTTTTAATATTAACTTTAATTTTTATTTATAAATTTTTTTACATTAATGTAATATTTATTAAAATTCATTAATTGTTCTAGTATATTTTAAACTTTAATTTTTATTTTATGAGTTAATTTTAATTTATTAATTTTATTTTTATTAATAATATACCTAAAAATTAATTTTAAATTTAGTTTGATTAAGGTATTCAACGAATACATGTTTTTGATGGGGAAGGTCTAGAATATTCTATGTACGGACTCAGATAGCAATTTAAAAATTTAATCAAATATTTATAAAATTTGAGTTAAAATATTTAAAAAAAGAATAATATACTCGTTTATATTTTTATTCAAATTAAACATGAAATTAATTATTTTTATATTTATTTTATAAATATTGTATATTCTTGGAAACAAAATATTCAAATAATTATTCGTTCATAAATATACATAAATACAACTATCAAACTTCAAGTTGATGAGATTGCTCTACTCTTTCTTATTATAATATTTTCATTTGAACTCATATAAGAGATAGATTCACAAGTTGTTGTAGAGTAAACGTTGGATGAATAATTGACAATTGACATGGATATAATAAATTTTAACACTTAGATCTAAACTTTTCACCCTTAGTTTTGATGTACTTCACCGAGAAAAGTTTTTTCTTTTTTTTTTTTACCTCTTTTAAAAAAGGACGAAAAAGGAAAATAATCTAAAAGGGTTCGGCTCCCGATTCAATGACTCCAAATCCACAATATCCAATCATCAGTGTGCGCCTGTTAACGGTACATGCGAACAGAGTAAAATAGAGCGCAGTTACAGATAAGGAAAACGAAAGTCATAGTGGCCAACCTCGTAAATTAACCAAAACAGGTGGGTAATTCCATAACCACCTTAACCACACACTCCCATCATCTTCTCTCTCAATCTCAGTCCACTTTACTCTCTCTTTTCCTTTCCTTCACAGAAGAAAAATTAAGCGGCATTTCTCCGCTAAATCTCTCTTCTACAACAACCACCATTTTCTTTCCCTTTAATTTAATCCTCTCTCTCTCTCTCTCTCGCTAAGCACATTTCCGCTTTTTCCTTTGTTTCTTCTTTTTCTTTTTCG
>NW_018397255.1:14246729-14275326 GCF_002168275.2 Theobroma umbraticum | reverse complement strand
TCTTTTTCTTTTTCTTTTTCGAATTATTGGAACTTGTTGAGTAGTTGTTCAGATCTGAGCACGGTCTCACCGGATCCGGATCCAGATGGAGGAGGCACTGGAGCTGGCACGTGCCAAAGACACCAAGGAGCGAATGGCGGCGGTGGAGCGGCTCTATCAACTCCTCGAAGGTTCTAGAAAGAGCCTCACTTCTTCGGAGGTCACTTCGCTTGTCGATTGCTGCATGGATCTCCTCAAGGACAACAACTTCAGAGTCTCCCAGGGCGCTCTCCAGGCTCTTGCTTCCGCCGCCGTCCTCTCCGGTGATCACTTGAAGTTGCATTTCAACGCGCTCGTTCCCGCGGTTGTTGAACGGTTAGGTGACGCCAAACAGCCCGTTAGAGACGCCGCCAGACGACTACTGCTCACTCTCATGGAGGTAAAGATGTTGTTTATTTTTGTTTATGTTATTGAATGGCTGCCGCTCATATCATTCCTTTGGTTACTTAAAACTGCTGAAAGCCCCCTATCTTTATAATGTGTGTCAGCACTGATTTTTGTTCAATTTGAATGGAATTTATGTGATGTGCTGTTGAATTTAGGGTTTTACATTGATTCAGTGGAAACGAAGACATTGACAGTTCCTTGTAGTTGTATAATCTGACTGCTCTTATGGTTTAATAATGTGCCGAGAACTATAATTTGTGGCTGTTCTTGGAGGCTACCTTTAAGTATCACCGTTTTTGTTACCATTCTCTTAATGATTTTGTGTTTTTTCAAAAATAATTTTTAGCGTGGTTGTAATTTAGTTTTTAAGTGTTTTTAGAGCAATATTTTGATAGATTTGACCAAGTTTCCTCACTATGGAAGACTTTAGTTAGTGTATTTTATGGAAGTTTATTATCTCAAATTGTTCTATTTAGGAGATATGAAACATACAGTGTTTCTTAGCTTTTGGATGAGTCAAGGGTTTCCTAATTGTTTTACTTCAAATAATTCAAGATCATTTATTGCCATAGCAATTTCTTGGGAAAATGGAGTCTTAATTCATTCCTCATTTTATTTCTTTTTAAAGTTATATGAGTTTTGTAGAGAATTCAAGAAAAGTGGTAGTCAAGAATAGTCACTAATGTATGCTTTTGCAATTGAATAGTACCATTCTTAATCACCTGTGGATGACATTCGTGTTTCTTATGTAAGCAGTCATGCCATTTTAATCTTTGGTCCACATTAAATAAGAAAGCCAGTTCATGAACTATCCTTCCTCATGCAATCACCTTGCACCTTCTATGCACCGCATGTATTCTAGGAAAGCAGATACATGATATTCTCCTACTCCCAAAAGTCTATGTTTTTATTTTTGGTGTGGTTCACAAAGTCACAGTCAAAAACTGAAGCATTAGCATTTGAGATTTTCTGTTCTCTTTCTCACTCCAAAGCAAGTCATAATTGTCTGCATTGTGCATAATGGTTAAGGAATGTAGAATGTATTAGCTGTCAAAAAGCATTTATTGACTTTTCTTGGATTCCATTCAGTTGTTGTTTTTGTTATTTGCTTTTGGCTTCCTAGAACATGGCTACAAAGCAAGAACAAATAGTAGAGACAAACTCATAATAGATTAAATATAAACAAATGACTAAAATCCAACTCCCAAGTTAAATTTAAATATTCTTTGTAAAAGTAAAATCATCTGGTTTTTGGTTCTCCAGAAAGTTCCATTTTTAATATTTTAAGTCTTCAAAATGTTGTTTGCTTTTGTATCATAGCACTCTTTTTTGTGCTTTTGGCTGCAAAAAGCAAGTAGCAGAAAGTAACGGATGGTTCCTTAATCCATGTGCATTTCCAAAGAAGACAACCTTTATGGGATGAGGGAGCTCACAATCTAATGAATTTATCCTTTGCATTTTTAATTGTTTACTGCCTGGTGGTTTAGGTTTTCTTTATTCAGTTTTATTTTTTTCTTTTTCAAGAAATGTGAACTATGTTTTATTATTGCAATTATTTTTGGAGTAAATTTGAGTATGAGTGCCTTGCTGAGTTTTTGAAATGCTTTAAACTTTTAGGCTAAGTGTGAAAGTTAGTTTGATTTGTAAAATGTACTAATTATTTGGTGTTTCAGGTTTCTTCTCCAACGATTATTGTTGAAAGAGCTGGCTCATATGCCTGGACTCATAGAAGTTGGAGAGTTCGGGAAGAATTTGCGCGTACAGTCACATCGGCAATCAGTCTTTTTGCATCTACTGAACTTCCACTTCAACGGGCTATTCTTCCCCCTGTATGCTTCTTAACATTTCCAAAATGGATTTTTATTGTCTCATCATTAAATGTGACACGGATAATTTGACATTTATAATTTCTTTATTTCTCAGATTTTGCAGATGCTGAATGACTCAAATCCTGGTGTTCGTGAAGCAGCTATATTATGCATTGAGGTAAGCGGAGCTTCCTTTGATGCATTATTTTTAGAAGAGCTTAACAACTTTTTGAACTTATGTGTGGAAAGAACTTGATAATCTTTACTTAAAATCAAATATGATCTGTTGTCTTTTTCTTCTTGTTTTGGTCATACTCAAAAATTTAACCCATGTTTTCAACTTCCACTGTCACTTGAATAGACAGGTGATATATAGCCTGATAGGTGAGCTGACTACTGAGGCATTGCTTGTGCTTCTCCGTTCTAGAAAAACATGTTGATCACCCAGCAATAAGCCTTTTACCTGCCTTTAGAGGACAGAGAAAATACGATGAGAAAATGAATAGGCACTAACATCTGAGATCTGAACCTGTTAATTACCCGTGAAAACATAAAAATCTTAAGTTGCTCAAGACTTTTCATTTTCTTGGAAGAAGAAAACTAGAAATAAATTTTTGGACACCTTGCTGTGGCCCCAGAGTTATATGTCTAAAACATGTTTATGTCATCTGATGTCTATAGCTTCTCATGTCATTTCAGTAGGAAAATGATTGCTTGCTATATTCCCAGCTTTGTGGTAGATACATTTAACATTAAACAAAGAAAAATCATCTCAAATTAGATTTCTTCTGACTCAAGTTTTGGACCTCCTTTTCTTTGTAAAGTTTTTCCTTAACTGTCCTGTTCAAAAAATTCAGCAACCTTCAATATGGGATGTTTGGACATGTGTTGTCCTCTCCTTGGATTAGTATTAATGTGAATTATTTTTTATTAAACTGTCATGCTTCTTTTGATGTATGTTGGTCCTTAATAGTTTTGATATCTTGTCAAAAAACCATTCAATATGTTAATTTTCATTGGGTTACTTTTCTTTTTCTTCTTGGGTATTTCTGCTTTGGATGCATTAATGAGTGTTGCAGCAACTGAAGCAGTAGTTCTTTGCTAATTTGAAGGTCCACATGTGCCATTCTTCTTCTTGACATATGTGCTTTTAGAGATTGCATGGTTCATATGTTAAGGTTTGTCCTATCTGGCGGCAGAAATCTTATCAAATCATTTCTTTTCTAGGAAATGTATACGCAGGCTGGAACTCAATTCCGTGATGAGCTTCATCGCCATCAGCTTCCTGCATCTATGGTGAATATTTAATTTTAGAATTCTATATTCCGTCCTCTGGCTTTGTTTTGAATATTTATGCAGCTGCAGATGAATTATATTCTTCTTTATCTTTTTACTCATTTCGCATTGACAGTTTACTTCCTCCCACCCTGCTTCTTGTTCCTAATAAGGCTACCTTAATTTAACATGAAGTAAATATAAATAATATTAGTTATCATTTAAAGTTGATCACATTTCCTTCTAGAAGAAAGGTATTGATGTTGTTACTCTCTGTTATTTTTACAACATAATGTACAACTGCAGGTGAGAGATATTAATGCTAGATTAGAGAAAATTGAGCCACAAGTTCGATCTTCGGATGGAATGTTGAGTGGTTTTGGCGCTGGAGAGATAAAGCCTGCAATCCTTAACCCCAAGAAAAGCAGTCCAAGAGCCAAGAGTTCTTCAAGGGAGACATCTCTTTTTGGAGGTTTGGATCTGTGTATATCAAATAATTTATGTTATTTTTGAATTAGGGATTTAGGATGGTTCTCATGATATGCTGATCTTTGCATAAACCAATGTACTTTCAATGTTGTCTACCTTTCTTTTGACAATGATGGTTAAAAGAAGTTGATGTTTTCTAAATTATATATTTCTCAAATATGGTGCCTGCTTTTAAATCATGGTTCAAAGACTTCAATTTTAATGAAATGATCTTGTTTTTTGCAGGTGAAAGTGATATCACAGAAAAACCCATAGATCCAATTAAAGTTTACTCAGATAAGGAACTAATAAGGGAATTTGAGAAAATTGCTTCTACCCTTGTTCCAGAAAAAGATTGGTCCATACGCATTGCTGCCATGCAGAGAGTTGAAGGCCTTGTTTCTGGAGGTTTTTGTTCTCTCTCTTATCCACCCTCCCACAAATGTTTTGCACTGCATATTTGTCTGCTGTTATAGAATTATAGAGTCACTATTGTTAGCTGAACAGGTATGAAAATTCTTATTCTTAAAGAAGTGGCCAATGCTAACTGAGCCAGGTATACAAATTCCTAGGTATATAAAGGGGTTGTCAAAACCCACGCATATAAATTCCTGTGGTTATCCCTTTCCTTTAATCTTTTTCCCCTTGGTTTTGACATCTGCAAAGTTGTCCTGTTATTTACACAGTTATCTGTCAAAAATCCATTTTTATATGGCATATTCTCCTCTATAGCATATGCCTTTAGAAATGGGAGGTTTAACAATTAAGACTAATGGGAACAAATACTCAGGTGCTACTGATTATCCATGTTTCCGGGGACTCTTGAAGCAGCTTGTTGGCCCGCTAAGTACACAATTATCGGATAGAAGGTCAAGCATAGTGAAGCAGGTGTGTACCATTTATTGAGTTTCGTGGTGCTTTCTTTTTATATTATAGGAGATTTGTTCCTTTCGTTTATAATTTATCTATGCGGTTCTGAACTATTAGTGCTTATTCAAGCACCTAGAGTAAGGTTTTCTTTCTCCTGTAAATACTTTTTGAATATTATTTTCTAAGTACTTTCCTTTTATATTAAGTTTACTGCTGAGCTTTGTTTTGAATGGTTTAGTGAATTTTCAGAATTACTCAATTGCTGGATTTTTTGTTCATTGTTTTCTTGAGTTTTCCAGTGTTATTATTTGATTAGAACATATCTATATAGTAAAGAATGCTGGCGTTTCAAGTTAGGGAAAATTTCATGGACCCATCATCATACCTGTCCTTCCCATGTTGATTCTCTTGAAACTTCCAAGAAGGGTGTTTTCGGCTAATTCACCTGGGAGGGGATGATATAAGCTTAGACCTTCACTTGAGTATCTTACAGGGTTTTAGTGTTTTTGGTCAAGACTATAAAGGCTGCAATTTTTGTTGCTTCCTGTTAGTTGCTAGAATTCTTACATGCTTCTAACTTTGTGATCACAGTTCTGTAAATTTTTGTTGGTAAAGACTATGAAGCTTGTGTCTTCTTGCTCTGTGGTCTTTTCATATTTTTCTTACTGACCTAGCCAAGCTAGTGAGATTCCAAGTTTGTGCATAATGTGTTAACTTCTTGTCTCTAACACTTGTGGATGGAATTTTGTACAGTGGCCATACAGAATTTTGAGAGAGCCTGTATAATAGTGGTGGTTGATTTACACTTGATTACTTTCTTATTCCCTAAGTGCTTTTCTGGCCGTGTAAGTGTAGCTGTTTCTGAGTTTGTTTCCTTATTTTCAGGCTTGCCATTTATTATCCTTCTTATCAAAGGAGCTCTTGGGAGATTTTGAGGCATGTGCCGAGATGTTCATCCCAGTAAGTTGAATTTTCTTGTGTAGTGTAACAACATTTATATTCTCATAAGCATTTGTTAATTTCATGGTATGATAATCAGGTCCTTTTCAAGTTGGTTGTGATTACTGTGCTTGTAATTGCAGAGTCCGCAGATAACTGCATAAAAACGGTAATTTTTTTCTTATTTTTGTCTCCCCTTCCCTATTTTCCTTTTTCTTTCGATTTTTCTGTTTTTGATGTTAACTTTCTAATTTGCAGATGTTGCGTAACTGCAAAGTTGCCCGTGTGCTTCCCCGCATAGCTGATTGTGCAAAGAATGACCGTAGTTCTGTACTCCGTGCTAGGTATTCCTGTTTTTTCTGCTATGTTGTGATGAAGTCTTCTATTTTCTATTTCTCTACTCACTTTTTTATCTCCTTTCTGCAGGTGTGTTGAGTACGCATTGTTGATACTTGAGCATTGGCCAGATGCACCAGAAATACAGCGATTGGCTGATTTATATGAGGACCTTATTAGGTGTTGCGTTGCGGATGCAATGAGTGAGGTATCTATGTTGTGAATTATTTTTGTCTTGATGTTTGGTGTGTATTGTTATGCATTGAGCCCTTAATGTAAAGGACTTAGTTGATCATTTTCATGGGCTTCTCCCACGTAAACATCATTGATTTATCGCTGATGCTTCACTTAACATTTTTGAATGAACTTATATTTTCTACACAAAGAGGGTCATCTGAAAAGATGACCTTCTATGGCAACACTAATTCCTAAAACTTAGTGTTATTTTCCTCTTGCTTATTATCTGTTTGAGTCCATGCTAAAATCAATGATAAGATGACTAGGGCATTTGGAACTTAACAGGTACGATCAACTGCTAGAATGTGCTACAGAATGTTCACCAAAACTTGGCCAGATCGTTCTCGTCGCTTGTTCTCATCCTTTGATCCTGTCATTCAAAGGGTATGTATAGCTTTTCTATTCAATGGATATTTTGGAATGATTCCTTTTTCTAGATTGTGGTTTCAAGCCTTGCTTTTTGCACAGATAATTAACGAAGAAGATGGAGGGATGCATAGGCGGCATGCTTCTCCTTCTCTCCGTGACAGAAATATACAGATGTCATTTACCTCTCAAACTTCTGCTCCTTCAAATGTTCCTGGATATGGAACGTCTGCTATAGTTGCAATGGACAGAACTTCAAGTTTATCGTCAGGGACTTCTCTCTCTTCTGGTTTGATTCTATCCCAGTCGAAGCCCCTTGGTAAAGGTGCTGAACGTACTCTGGAGAGCGTGTTGCATGCAAGCAAACAGAAAGTCAGCGCCATTGAAAGTATGCTTAGAGGTCTGGACATATCCGAAAAACAGAGGTCATCAAGTTTGGATCTAGGTATTGAATGGATTTTCTATGTTTTTCTTAATTTAAACTTGAAATTTTTGTACATGAGGTCATTTGATTAGGCACTGATAATTACCTGAAATGATCTGAAAGTCGATTCAATTTGTGAGCGGCTAAATTTCTCTTTTATTGCCCACTAGTGCAGGAGTTGACCCTCCATCATCTCGTGATCCACCATTCCCTGCTACTGTTCCAGCTTCTAATAGTCTCACAAGCTCTTTAGGAGTAGAATCAACTACCTCTAGTGTTGGTAAAGGTAGTAACCGCAATGGTGGTATGATTATGTCTGACATCATTACTCAAATTCAAGCTTCCAAAGATTCAGGCAAGTTATCATATAGAAGTAGTGTGGCAACTGAGACTTTGCCAGCTTTCCCATTATACTCTGCCAAAAGGGCATCTGAAAGGCAAGAGCGAGGTTCTGTTGAAGAGAACAGTGACATTAGGGAGGCTAGGCGGTTTATAAATCCACATATTGACAGACAATATTTGGACACACCTTATAGAGATGTAAACACTAAGGATTCACAGAACAATTATATTCCAAACTTCCAGAGGCCACTTTTGAGAAAACATGTAGCTGGGCGGATGTCTGCAGGAAGGAGAAAGAGTTTTGATGATAGCCAGCTGTCACTTGGAGAGATGTCAAATTATGTTGAAGGTCCCGCTTCTCTCAGTGATGCCCTTAGTGAGGGGCTCAGTCCTAGTTCTGATTGGTGTGCTAGGGTTGCTGCTTTTACTTATCTCCGGTCTTTGCTGCAGCAGGGACCAAAAGGTGTTCAGGAAGTGGTTCAGAATTTTGAGAAGGTAATGAAACTGTTTTTCCAGCACTTGGATGATCCCCACCATAAAGTTGCACAGGCTGCCCTTTCAACTCTTGCAGATATTATTCCATCATGTCGAAAGCCCTTTGAGAGTTACATGGAAAGGATCTTACCCCATGTTTTTTCACGGTTAATTGATCCAAAGGAGTTGGTTAGGCAACCTTGCTCAACGACTTTGGAAATTGTTAGCAAAACTTATAGCATAGATTCTCTCTTACCTGCTTTGCTGCGTTCATTAGATGAACAGCGATCACCAAAGGCAAAGTTAGCTGTTATTGAGTTTGCTATTAGTTCCTTCAACAAGCATGCTATGAATTCTGAAGGTTCTGGTAATATTGGCATCCTGAAGTTATGGCTTGCTAAATTGACGCCATTGGTCCATGACAAAAACACTAAGCTTAAGGATGCAGCTATTACTTGCATTATATCTGTCTACTCGCACTTTGATCCGACTGCAGTTCTGAATTTTATTCTTAGTTTATCAGTTGAAGAACAAAATTCATTGAGACGGGCACTTAAACAGTACACCCCTCGTATTGAGGTGGACCTAATAAACTATTTGCAGAACAAGAAAGAAAGGCAGCGTGCTAAGTCTTCCTATGATCCATCTGACGTTGTTGGAACATCATCTGAAGAAGGATATATTGGTGTGTCCAAGAAGAGTCTTTTACTTGGAAGGTATTCTGCTGGTTCCCTTGATAGTGAAGGTGGTAGGAAGTGGGGTTCCACTCAGGATTCAACCCTGATCGCAAGCAGTATTGGCCAGGCAACATCTGATGAAACTCAGGAGAACTTATATCAGAACCTTGAGACCAGTTCAAATGCGGATGCTCTTCCTTCGAAAACCAAACAATTGTCTTACATTGTTAATTCAGGTCAGAGCTTGGGATCTCGAACTGGCCGGGTTGAGAACTTTGAAAGCAGTGTTAACCTGGAAGGTCTATCTACTCCACGTTTGGACATGAATGGTCTAAGTAGATCTGAATCTTTGGGGGCCATTGAAGGGCTTGGACATAATAATGAGACTTCATCTGACTTGGACCTTAATCATCTTAAACCTGCAGCTGTAAAGATTAGCTCTATGCCAGACACTGGGCCTAGCATTCCTCAAATTCTTCACCTGGTGAGTTTAGTATTCTGTTTTTTTTTCCTGGTGATAGTAATTGTTCTATCAGTTGAGTTTACTTGGAGAAAATAAGTTGTTGACTTCTCATAGCGCTTATTGTGTTTCAAGAACTACACGTTTGATAAATGCTTTCTTCTGTGGTTCTAGATCTGCAATGGGAATGATGAGAGCCCTACTGCAAGTAAGCGTAGTGCACTCCAGCAATTAATTGAAATTTCTCTGGCTAATGATTTCTCCATTTGGAACAAGGTATGCCAACTCAAACAGAGTATTTTCTGAAATTGGCTTCATTTTCTATTGAGTCTGGTTGGTTCTGGTTGCTGGTCTCATTGTTAGATCGTCTTTAACTATTTTCTTTGCTGACACTCAATTATATATCTCGTAGCTGTCTTGAATGTGGCTGTCCACTAAGGCTCTCCCTTGTTTCACTTTTCTTTGATACTGAGAAAATTTGTTTCCAATATTAGTTTTATATAAAGGTGGCAAAATGAACCTGAACCCGAAAATCGGCTAAAAAAAAAAAGAAGAAAAAAGGAACCTGATCAGAATCGAGTTGATCAAGAAGTCAAAGACCTGAATCCGAAGAAACTTGAACCCGCCACGATCTGAACTGCAAATGACCTGAACCCAAAATGATTTGATTCAAACCTGCAATGACCCGAAGTTAATAGTAAAATGATTGAATTTGTAGTTGAATGATTTTTTTTTACAAAAGGCAAAATTTAATTACCAATTATATTATAAAATTGAAGATGGTAGGAAGCCTGCTGACCCTGGAATGATCAGAACCTGAAAAGGCCCGAACGTGAAATGACCAGATTGAACCCTTCTGCTTGCCTCACGTTTTATAACTTTAATCCTTATTTGATTCCTTCTTATGAAAGTTTCTTAACCATGCTATACTGTTAGGAAAGAATATGTCCTTTATCCTATGTCAAATATTGCAATGCTATATCTGATGTACATCCAGTCGTAATATTAATTGTATTTATGCAGTACTTCAATCAGATTTTGACAGCTGTACTTGAAGTTTTAGATGATTCCGATTCCTCAATCCGAGAACTTGCCTTGTCATTGATAGTTGAAATGCTTAAAAACCAGGTTTGCTCATATTTACAGTATATGATTAATTTTGAGCATTGTCCAGATTTTCTTTTTTCCCCCCTAGCATGCAAATGTGCTCATTTCATCCCTTTTTTTGGCTTTTCATGCGTCCAGAAAGATGCTATGGAAGATTCTGTTGAAATAGTGATTGAGAAGCTGCTTCATGTAACAAAAGATATTGTTCCCAAAGTAATTTACTTTCCTTGACTTGTCCTTTGAGAGTATTGTTGCCCGTATTCCACATCTCAACTTTTTTGATCCATGTTTAGGTTTCAAGCGAAGCTGAGCACTGCTTGAACACCGTGTTGTCTCAATATGATCCATTCAGATGTTTAAGTGTATGTGGTTCTCTCTCTCTTTCTCTCTCTCTCTCGCTCTCTCGTATGACTTGTTTTCCCGTTGTTAAATGAAGAGAGAGTGCTTAGGCTTTCTACCCCTGTGGTATCAGGTTATTCTAACTACTGATGTTATAAAATGACTGTGGTTGTAGGTTATTGTTCCTTTATTAGTCACTGAAGATGAGAAGACTCTGGTTATTTGCATAAACTGTTTAACAAAGGTATTTATACTGAATCTTAGTTGGAGTTAAAATTGTTAAATTTTATTTTTTTCTCTCTAGTTTCTACTGAGATTCTGCATGCAAGGACACATGCATGCAGATTGTGTGTTTTAAGTGGTTGTATGATACTCTCTGTGCATAAGAATGGTGTACCACATATTATACTTGCTCTAAACTGTTCATTCTAGTGCACATTGAGGGCAGGAACAGTGGGTCTAAATTAATCTGCGAAACATTGGTAAGAGTTACGGGTGTCTCAAGACAAGTGTGCCATAGGAAAAGAGAGTAAGCCAAAGGTGCCATGGTTTTATCTTAAGCTGTGTTGCTTGAACTAGGGTGTGAATGTAAAGGGAGACATCTATTGATTAAGATTAAAGGAGGTTTATCTTGTGAAAAGTTAATTGTATTATTATGATCATTGTTTTCCTGTTTATTAGACCAAGTGGATCAATATTCAGCATTTTTCAGATATGTTACATGCTTGTGTAAACTTGATTGTATTCTTGGAATTGTCATTGCTCTCCTGTCTATTTGGATTGGGCTTTTGTATGCTTTCCTTTGTCAGTTGTACTGTTCCTACAAATAAATTGTGCCTCCTATCATCAAGTGTTGACCGTATCTAAGCTCTGTGCTTTTCTGTTCAGCTTGTGGGGCGGCTATCACAGGAGGAGCTAATGACTCAATTGCCCTCATTTTTGCCTGCTCTTTTTGAAGCCTTTGGAAACCAGAGTGCAGACGTCCGGAAGGTAATAATTATGTTTTTGCATGTTTGTCTTTCTTGCTTAGAAATTTATCATTATACAGTAATACCTCAAATTTAGGATTTTATAGGCTGAAGAAAGGAGAGAGAAAAAGTGGAGGATTGGGGGTGGATCGGGTAGGGAGGGGGCAGTTGAGAGAAAGGAGGAACTTTTTAATCTTCTGAAAGAAAATAATTTACTTGTCTTTTGTATTCCCATTTATGTTATCTAGCTGCTTGATCCTTTGTAAGTGATATGGTTGCTCTGAGATATAAAAAATTGCAACGAAACTTAAATTTTCTTGTAAGACACATCTTGACTATAAACATCTAGGATGCTTTATGTGTTGATATTTGGGAATACTTGGGGCACACTTAGGTTCTATGCACGGAGTAGCAATACTTTTCTCTTTTTCTTTTTCATGTATATGCGACTTGAGCTATACAAAAGGCAGTAGCTCTCTCCCATCTCATAAACCTTTCCCTTTCTGAAATTTGAATCTTAGACTTCCAATTTGAAAGTTCAAGTTCTAATGGTTGGGATTTGTCTTTGGAGACACAGAGTAGGGATGATGAAAACAATTAAACAAGTCAAGCAATTCATAAACCGTTTGCTGTTTGCCTTTGGCTTGTTTAGAATCTTGGTTGGGCTTGCTCAATTAGCAAAAAAAAAAAAAAAAAGGAATTGAATTTAAATTCAGCATTTAGCTTTTAATTCAATAAGTTTAGCATACAACACAGAAGCTCACAAGCTAATCCCATCTAATAATTATATCATTATAAATATTACTATTTTTTTCTTTCATTAATTTTACAATTGGGCCTCCCAAGTTTTTGTTTGAGTTTCAATTGGCTTGTGTTTTATGAGTGAAGTCAAAGCTGACTTCAAAACTTGTTTTCATTCTGAATTTAAGTTTTGAGAGATGAACTTGACTTGATCTATATATTGAGCAACACTCTGGCTGACTATTGTTTGGCTTGGCTTGGCTCAGTTTTATACCCAGTCTGGTACTCTATTTTATGCTGAGTAATGATTCTCGTCCTTGGCATCAGAATGATGTTTTCTTTAATTTTTCTATTTGTGGTCCAATAATTGCATAAATTTTAAAATGGTTTCTCTGAGGTATTTTCAACATCGAAATCGTGCTTCTGGGATTTATTCTCTAAGCCTGTAACAGAATCTACCCTTCATATCTTGCCAATGATATTGGTTTTTTTGTTAGCTGACTTCAGGATAATGCTATATGACATTATACCTACAGAAAGATTATGTTGTTCAATGAAATTATAGCACAAGTTGGCTGCATCCTATAACATGCATATTATTGAATGAGTGCCAGCTCCCTTGCACCTAGCCTTAGAGGCATGAGTCCCATCGGCTCCTTTTCCGTGTTGTTGGAGTGTGATCAGCACATTATGCCTATGGCCTAAACCAGAGCCTATAGTAGAGTAGTGTGCTGCACTGCAGTAGAATATAAGAATCAGAAAAAGATTACTGTGTTCTGTTTCCAAAATCTATATTTCAGTCGGTTGACATGGTACATGGTTGAGAAGAATAGTTGATAAGAGCGTGACTGCTTCTCTTGGAAATATGCTTGTCTTTGTCTCTGCTAGAGGCAAATAAACTTGCGTTTCCACATGTTTGAAGTACATCTTAGTGTGTTATCTTTTTTCTTTGCTCTCTTTAAACCTCATTGATATCTGATGTCTCATTGCGTGTTGTTGTTGATGGTACAGACCGTCGTTTTCTGTTTAGTGGATATTTATATAATGCTTGGGAAAGCATTTTTGCCACACTTGGAGGGGCTTAACAGCACACAGTTGCGGTTGGTTACAATTTATGCGAATCGGATCTCACAGGCCAGGACTGGCACCCCCATAGATGCTAACCATGATTAACTGGTACATTTGGACAGGGAGTCGGGATTGGGATTGGGAAATGTTTACTTATTCATTGTTGTGTATTTTGTATATTGTGTGAATGCATATTCGAGGGTGATTTTTGTTTTTGCTTTTTTAAATGTATTTTAGTTCTCTTTAATTTGGTTTGCTGGGTTTTGGAGGAAGAGTGCTTTTGGTGGGGAATCAAGTAGGGAATTGCACGCTGCACTACTGTGCCCATGTTGTAATCACCATTTTCGTAACATTGTTGTTATAGTGATAAAGAAATATGGTTTTGGAGAAATTTCTGTACTTGGTATTCCATCCAAATATTGTTCTTGCCTCACCTTAAGCTAGACTTTTGAAAATTATGAAATTTCCTTAGGATATGATCAATTCTCTTGCTGTTGTACCTACCAACTCTATTAGTTCATTTCATATCCATCAGGGTGGAGATTGGAAGCCACAAAATCTGGCTCATACAAAGCGTGCTATATTTGTTATTCGAGTCCAGCACGTCACGATTGCAACCGTTTCAGTTTTCATGTAACATCCTGGATTCCAACTAAAACTCAGCTCGTTCCCTGGTACGGTAATGCCCGCGTTTGGTTCTCTTCCATTGCACTTCAATTTTGTGACTGATTCACATTTTCAATCTGGTAGATGAAACAGGTATTTATTTCTATCTCTTATTGTGTGAGATCTGTAGCATTTTTTTTCCTATTCAATTATGTAACATTTTCAGTGCACTGAGTTTTTTCACATATAAAAGAGAGATTTACTTTGGTTTGGATTTATTTCGGTTTTATTATTTTTCATGGAGATTTTATATTATTGAAATTAGAGAAAATTAATTTGGATAAGGTTAAGATATCACTTGTCATGGATTCATAGTTTCAATTCAAAACATATTTGAGATTTTTAATGAAATTCACAATGAATGATGGGTCTATATTATTGATGAGGGTGATTGTTAGTTATATCAAAAGAAATAGAGATAAAGTAAAGGAGGTGACGGTTGTATTAAAAGAACGGTAAGAAAAGTAACGGTTGAATTGTAAGTACTGAATGCGAACCAAATATAATCACGTGTAATAAAAATATAAAGATGATAGTATATCTAATTAATTGTACAAAGAAGATCAGATATGAAAAAAAAGACTGACCGTTGTATTAAAAGAATTTTAAGAAAAGTAACGTCTAAATTGAAAATACTACCAAACAGTGTCACGTGTAATAAAAATGTAAAGATGCAAACATATCTAATTAATTGCATACAGAAGAGAAAATCTGATTATTAAATTATGCATTCTTCAGCGTATCCTTAACCATCACTGCTTTTACATCTAACTTTTTTGTCCCAATCTGCATATTTGCTCACCGGGAATGGAAGGCGAATCCAAAATTTTAATCCTGCACAGTCTGTATTTAGCCTCTCGCTTTGACATCAAATCAGTAAGCGTTATATATTGCAACATTGCCTCTTGAACGCATTAGCATTGTAGTGTCTCTACGTTAGTTATTAGTTTTGGGCAGTTGTTTCGTTTGTTGTCGTTTAAGGTAATTCGGTGTTCTCTTTTCCAACTAAAGATGTTTCTGGCTAGGGGAGTTTAGTGCTCACGCACAACTCATAAGCATTTGCGCCATCACCGGAAGGCAGGCTAGATTTAATTTTTTCTCGCTAGTCAGTACAATTTCTTGTCAAACACTTTTACATTGTACTTGAAATTCGAGGAGTGACATCTTTCATCTTTTCTGAATAAACCTGTACTCTATTATAAACTTTGTCTAATCCCTCTTTAATTAATTCCAGTTGCAGGAATAATGGCACCAGCAGGCGTGGCCTCGGGTAATCCAGCAGCTCCACGCAGGGCCAATGAAGGAGCACCTGCTGAAGAAGAAAAGGGCAATGAATTTCCTCGTGTGATCCTGAGGAACAGGTTGACTGCTCTTGTGGTTGACGGTAGCAGGTTTTGTCGGATGGTCGAGCAGGGACTTCTTCAGGCTTATGGACTTGAAACCCAGGCTGTGGACAATGGCATGGCTGCGGTTGAGCTCATTGCCTCTGGGGCAAACTTCAACCTCATTGTCATTGACATGCTTCTTCCTGTCCTGAATGGACTTGAGGTAGCAGCAACTATTACTTGGTTTGGAGACGGTAGTTAAATGTCATTGATATATCCTGCCTGTCATTATTAATTATCAACTAATGATTTGATGGCAGACCACAAGGCAGATTCGTGCCATGGGCGTGCGGTGCAAGATGCTGGGTGTCACTGCTCACTTTTATGAGGGAGAGAGGCAGGCATTTCTGGCTGCTGGAGTTGATGAGTTCATTGAGAAACCTCTCACTCCTGACATTTTGGCACCTATCCTGAGGGAACTCGATAGCCAGTGAGGAGCACAGAATCCTGCGCATCAGAGGACTTCATCTACACAATAAAATCCTGGCTTTAACCGCTTGCTTTGGGCCGCTTGCTTTCCAAATGTTTTCCATTGTCTAGTGTTTTAATATCAAAGGTCGGCTATCGCTTGGGTATTGGCATGAATAAGAAAGTCCGCTGAGCAAAGCTAGCTTCATTTTCCTCAGAAAAATGCCCTCATTAGCAATTCCTTGCAATGCTCATCTTTATCTGACTGGAAGTAATTTTATAACTTCCATGCCTTTTTCTAAGGAATGAAATGCCATCAAATATAAGTCATTGGATTTTGCTTTAGTATGAATTTTGTAGGCCTTTGTGGGGGTATAATATTAATCAGTTTTATGGCTGCCATTTCATTAAGGTCAAAAGAGTAAATGCAATTTCTTCTTTACCAATATTAGAACTGGACATTTCCTTCTTAATAAATATTTTTGACCATGGTGGCAACCAATCATTATTTTCGTTCCATCGCACTAATTTGTAATTACCCTGAAAATCTACATCATCCCAAAAATTTTGATGAAATCTAATGAAACATTGGATGGTTCACAGAATTATGCTTCTTTGATTGGAGCCAAATGTAGTAACAGGTCCAATATATTTGTGCATCTGATGTCCTTACCTAAGCAATGCCATATTTCTTTATCAAAGTAGTAGACTAGTGGGAAAAACTTAAGGGACACTAAGTATTTAATTATAGATATAATATTTGAAAAAAATTTAAATTATTGAAATAATTTTTTTTTGTATTTTTATTTTTAGTTAAATAAATTTTTATGATTAATGGTTGATTAATTATCATTAGTCGAAATATCGCTTGTTGTTTTACACGTCATGTTATGCCGGTGTGAAAAGTAAAAAGTATCATGTGATTATATTAACACGTCACTTAGATTATAACCATATTAATGTTACGTGACATAAATGTCAAATTGAATTGCAATTTTAATTTTTTTGTTTCATAACATTTTACTTAGCTAATTAATATAAATAAAGAAGAATAAAAAACAGACAACAAAAAAAGGTTGTTTAGGCAAGTTGGCAGGTTGGACCGTAGAATTAAAGTTAATGTTATTATTTTACAGCAGTTTTTCATTTTTATTGAAGATGCTTCTTTCATCAATCATGGAAGATGATTTTGTGATATTTTCAACACATTCCAATGGATACTGTTCCACATCTCATTGCTCACTATCTTGGTGTAGAAAGCCCCTTTAAAACCCAAGAATTCACCCATCATGGGAGGAAATCATCATCAATCATCATTCTCTTCCGCAGCTATTTGCTAGCATTATTGCTTCTCCCACCACAGTCCCAATCCTGTCTTCTTCTTTCTGGTTAGTATGACCTTCAGCCTGCTTGAGGTACTTTGCTAAGGCTTGTTTTACTTTATTAGGTTTACTGCATAAACTTGTTTCTCTGTGTATAGGCCATACGTATAGTAACTGGTCAAAGAGGAGGTCTTCTTCTAGTGCTTGAGATGCAAACATATCCAAATGGACTCATCTTCTTGGAATGTTCTCCATGGAAAAGCTTTTTCAACTTTCAGCAGTAGCGAAATCAAATTCTCAAGCGAACAACTCTCTTCTAAAATCAAGAGGATTGGTATTATTGAGGATTTTTGTTTTGAGATGTATGCTATTATTCTTTGATTTATTAAATATGGTCAAAGTTTAATCTCAACCAGGTCATTCCCTGTCTAATCAGTTACACTAAATATTTACTAATTGTCTGACCAATGTAAATGCTTTAGCTAGTGTCATTACATCCTTTTGTCACTTCCTTGTGCACCAAAAATATCTCTGGTCTGCCTCAAACAAAACAGAATATGTAGTCTGCATTGATTAAATTAAAGTGAAATGAAACTCACAACTCACTAACAATTTGCTGATCGGTTTATTGGAAATCACTCAGCTCCCGAAGCCTGAAGCAGAAAACAAGAAGAATTAACATGGCGCAGAGCAGACATGCTGTGGAAAAAGAGCAATCCACCAAGATCACTGCACTTGTTGTGGACGATAATAGGATCAACCGAACGATTCACCGCAGGCTTTTGAGCAATCTTGGCATAGAAAACGAAGTCGTCGGTAGTGGGAAAGAAGCTGTGGATGCCCATTGTTCTGGAAAAAAGTTTGACCTGATTCTAATGGACATGGAGATGCCTATCATGAATGGCATTGAGGTAAGAAAATGTTTGGCTTTCGCCTGAAATCAATTAGTTAATTTTTTGCTTCTTACTACAAGAATATTGAACTGACATCACCGATCTGATTCGAAGCTCTTCTGCTTGATTTGGAATATTGACAGGCAACGAGGAAACTTCGTGAAATGGGCAATCGTAGCATGATTGCAGGCGTATCGTCACGCTCAATGGAAGAAGATATACAAGAATTCATTGAAGCTGGTCTGGATGACTACCAAGAGAAGCCCTTGACAATGTCTAAGCTTATCTCTCTTATCCGTAAGATCAGCCTCAACGGTTAGGAAAAATGTCCAAATTAAGAGCAAGCGTTTGCCTTAAACTCCAAAACACACATCATCTAATTTCCATTAAGGTCCATCTCTTTTGCTTGTAAGATCAAAGAAGCTAACCCAATTCTTTCCTTTCCTACTACAGTGGTTAATTTGTGTCATATACTAATATTGTTGTGACGTCGTTTTAGTTTTCTGGTAAAGGAATTTTCTTTTACTTTTTATTTGGTTCCAGTCAATGCAAAAGGCTGTGTTATTTCAGTTTCCTGCTGGTAACAATTTGCTTTCTTTGGTGTATTGTCCGTGATTCTGCAGTGCCATCCCAGGCAACGTTTGTGTATACCGATACTAGAACTTCCTAGAAAATTAAGCTCCGTTGGTAAACACACACACACACACACACATACATTTATTTATCTATCAATTGATGAAGGTGGCGAGCCCCACACAGGTGAAGAATGGTTTTGTTCGAGTCGCTTTATATAAGGAGAATGACACATATTTTTCCTTCTCTTTTCCTTGTAAATAATGGAAATTTGGAATGAATAAAGAATATGCATTAGGAGGAGAAGATTTTCTCTAATTACAAGGTGTTATTTGTCTTTTTCATAATTTTTAATTAGTTAATTGAAAATATATATTTTTAAAAATAATGGCATTCATTAATTAACAGAAAATAAAACATTACCGGGAGGAAAACAAAAAATCAGCTAATTTTGGAATGCTTTGACAAGAAAGATAGCAAACCAAAATTTGGTTCAACAACCAGATAAGAACCCCCGCCAACATCTATACATAAGGATTTACGACGTAAAACTCGAACCACAATTAAGAACCAATAAATCAACAGCATAATTGAGCAGCAATCAAAAAGATAAAAAAAAAGAGAGCGCAAGGCAGAAAAAGAGAACCCAACGGCACAACCCACTACAAAAAATAAGGTATTATCGATGAAAAATTCTTTCGGCAATACTTTTGATTCTCTTGATTTGTTACATTATCGATAAAAAATTTTATCAGTATTCGGTTGATGTTATTATTGTCGGTAATGGCAAATCCATCAGTAACAAATTTTTCGTCGGTAAGGTTACTGACTGAATATTCCTTCAGTATTTCTGTCGGCAAAAGCTCGAATTTATCAGTTAATATATTCATTGATAATGGGAAAAATTCATCATAAAATTCTATCAGTAGTATTGCCAATGGATTATTATCCGTTAATAACTGTCGACTGCATAAATTTGTCAGTAATTTCATTTCTAAATTACTGATGGAGTAGGTTTTGAAGCTCAAAAGTCAAATCTGTCAGCAATGCCTTAGAATCTGTTGGTATTTAGTTGGTATTTTTTATGAACTCCATCGGTAATGGATGAAATGTCAATAATAACTACAAAATCATAATTTTTTTTTGAAATTCAATTTTGTCCTGTTGGTAATATAATTATTGTATGATGTTGCTATTGATAAAGTAAACAAATAGTAAACATATATGCATAAAAATGTAATACAAACCATAGACAATAAAAAAAAAATTTCAATGTAAACATCTGTGAAAAGTACAAAAATACAAAGAAATATCTAATACAAAGCTCACTGAAGGGGTGACAGATATTGTTGTTGCTGCTGCTATGGTTAAGGCGGAGGACCCGACTATTATGATGAGGAAGACTTGGAGGCATTTAAAGGTGGTAACCTTGATGCAATCACCTCCAACAAGTTACTAATATTGCCCACCAAAGTCATTAAAAACCCAATGTTACTAACTAATTGCTGATAGCCCTCCAGCTTAAGCACAGGATGTAACATCCTTAATTTTTTATATGGCCTAAATGTGGTATTGGCCAATTGATTTGATGTGTAAACTTGAAAACTCGACTTGTATGCTTGTGAAGCATGCATATGAGCTATTATGGTCTATAGAGAGAGACTTTGAATTTTAGAGTACATTGATCATTCTCGATGAATTGAGGTAAGAATGATGATTGTGGCACTTAGAACACAATACCTTGAGGCTTAGCCAAAATTTTGAGGAATGGGTGATAAATCTTGAATTTTGAATTTTAGATTGAGATTTGATTGTGTGTTTGTGTAGATGACTGAGGATTATAAGTTGAGATAGCCATTTTGAAGTATGACTTAAAGGGGAAGCGATTTTGGGGTGTTAAGTTTGAATTTTTGGAAGTTTGGGTGTTGGAAAGGTGCAATCTAGGTAAGATGTATCGATACATTAGCAAATGTATTGATACATTCTTAGAAAGATGAACATATATCGATACATTGTCTCAATGTATAGATATATTTGAAGCAGAGGGCATTCAAGAGCATTCTGTCCGAAATGTAGCTATACATTGCCCAAATGTATCGATATATGTAGTCAAAATTAGGGCAGATGTATTGATACATTGCCAAATGTATCGATACATCAAAAAGGAAAGGCAAAAATAAAAAAGGTCAATGGGCATTCTGCCTCATATCTCTTCAGCTCTTTCTTTCATTCTCTTTTGACCTTTTTTGAACCCTAAGCCCTTAAATGCCATTTGGAGCCCATTTGAGCTAGATCCAAACTTAGGAAACGATCCGGAGGTAAGATTACTCATTTTTACTGATTGATTTTCAATTTAATCAGTCAGTAACCTCGGATCTAGATATTTTCATATTTGGCCAAACTCTCTCCCCTTGAGTGTATTGGAGATTTAGAGCCTAAATTTGAGCAACCTAGCTTTTAAGTAAGGGTTTAGCTCATTTGTTGGAAGATTGAGCTTATATATTGAATTTGGGTATTTTTTAAAAGTTGTGATATTTTTGAAAGCTAGTAAATAAATAATTTTGTATTGTTTTGATTTGTCTAAGGCGAGAATGGAGGCAATTGATGCGTTTGTGAGCTGGAGGATGGTTGGAGGATAAAGGTCGAGCTTGATTGCGGTATGGCTCCAATTGTCAAGGTGAGTGGGATTTAAGTAAATGCAAGTGATGCATGTTGCATAATGTATGCATTGCCATATTACTAGGATAAAAGATGCATGCCTAGATGGATGAACCTATGTTAGAAAACTATATATGTGTGCATAAGGAATGCCTAGATGAGAATGCCTAAACTAGAGAATTAGTATGTATGTATATATCTATATATATGTATATGTATGTTTGCCTAGAGGTATGTGTCTAGGCTAGAGAACAAGTATGATAGTGTGCTTAGATAAGAATACCTAGGCCAACTAGTTATTTGGAAAAGTAAATTTGTGTTTGTGTGATTTGTGGTGAGCCACAACATGGCCTTGTGTTGGAACCCAAAGTATGTAGGACTTAGAGCAAGATGCCTACCCATGGTGTGATATGAATTATGAATTAAGGATTGTGCCAAATTATGATGAATAGATTGACTAATTAGGAATATGGGCATAATATGTATTTGGGTTAATGGTACAACGATAGAAGTGATGTTAAGTATGTGAAGTCGAAGAGCCATGATTGCTTATGGACATGATTTATGTGTGAATGCCCACCTAATTGTGGTTGACTGAGGATAAGTATAAGTCTATTAAGCCACAATTGATTTGATTGAAGATGACGAATACCCATGTGTGGTATGGGTATAAGGGCATGGAGATTGATTATGTTTTGTTTAATGATACCTTAGAGATTTGAAGGCACTTAGAATTATACCAAGCTTAGAGATGATTGAAGCTCGATGAATTTTAATGAGATTCGATGTGGACATATGGAATGTCACAAGTAAGATGACTTGATTTGTGGATATATGTTCCATCCGAAGGATGAATTCCGGACGTTGATATGATTTGAGCTGGAGTGAAGTCCCACACCATGTGACTTTGTGTGCCTATAAGGATGGTGGTAAGTAAAGACGGTGGTACAAATCTCTCATGTGATTCCTACTTGCAGTGCTTTGATGCCATCTATTGAGATTAATCCGAGTGATGCCGACATCGAGAGTTTACTTCGATCGATAATCTGATTTTTTTGCCAGCTGCTTTGACGTTGTGCGTGATCTGTTCTTCGCTTGTTGCTTTGGCACGTGCATGATCTGATTCTCCTCTAGTGGTTTTGCCTTGAGCGTGATTTGTTTCTCCATTAGTTAACCAACGTGCATGATCTGATTGTGTCCAGGGTAGGATCACTCATTTGATTTTGTTTGACTATGATGACATGCATTAGATGTGGCATATTTTTGATTTGAATATGAAATTGTGGTAATTGACTGTGAATGATAAGTGAGGTTTTGGTCAGCAACTAAGGTGTGCTTATGAAGCCTAGTTTGATGATAGTAGCTTTAAGGTTAAGCTTTGAATTGATATGATTTGTTGTGAGGACATAAAACTTTGAAATTTGTGGTTATGATATGCTGTTGATATGTGATTCCATGAGTTTGACTATGATGAATTGTGCATGTAGGATATTAGAATGATCCTTGCACCTTTGAGTTAGAGATGTTTGAATATGAGTATATTATGGCTAGATATGCCTAGATATAATATATATGAAATATTATGCTGTGATAGCATCCCCTCACTAAGTATTAGATGACTCACTCTTCTATTGCACCATGTGCAGATAAGAGAAGTTATGGGGTTATGTGGCAAGCGTTGTTAATTGGACGGACACGTAATTGGCATCCAGTAGGTCTCCTTCCCAATGTGTCACTCCACTGAGTTTGTGTGGGCCTTCTAGTTGGTCCCAAAAAGAGTGCTAGAGGGGAAGTGAATAACACTTTCAGAATGTCACTAAAATTAATTCCTAGTTAAAAGCTTGTTAAAAGAAGTTGGCGAGGAAAGTTTGAAACTTGTTGGAAGAATGATTTAAGAGTTAAGAATAAAAGGAAAATACGAGAAAGTAGATAAAGCATAATGATTTATAATGGTTTAATCTTTTTGACTGAAATTTACTACCTTGATCTCCTAATCAAGGATTTTCAAACCAATTCATTAAAATTAGTGGAATTCCTAAGCTTCCACCAAGCTTTTACAATGGCTTTTCACAAGCTTAGCCACAACCTTTGACAATGGTTTTTCCCAGGATCAACCAAAACCCAAAACTAACTTATCTAAGGCTAAGTTAGAACTTATAATAGCAACCAAGTTAACCCAAGCTTGATTAACCACTTAGAGTACCTCGCACACTCTAAGTGAGCAAGAAATAGAGAAAGATGAAGTATAATTTATCCTTTAGCTGATCTAAGACGTACAAAGTTAAGTTCAAAAACTTTTCAAACGACAGGAGTGAAATACAAGTGCAAAGATAAGGTTTTTGGTCTTCTAAGCTTAAAATCACTTTTGATGGCTTCTTTATATGCTTTTTGACTGTTGGAAAGGTTTTAAATACTTGAAAATCAATTCGGGCCGTTGGAGATAGAAACTAGCCATTTCTGGCCGTTATTTTATCCTTTTGTGCTTAAATTCAAATGTGTAGACAGCGCTTCATTAACTGGTTAAAGGCAAGTTTTAACTGATTAAGTCTTCTATGACTTGCACACAACTTTTCTGTGTTAACCAATTAATGGTAACATTAACTAATTAATAACATTCTGTTTTAAGCACCTTCAAGTACTGTTTTTGGTTAGCTTTCTTTCAATCGATTAATGCTTCTTTTAACTGATTGAAGTTTCTCTCCATTCATCCTTAACTGATAAAAATGGGCTCCAACCAATTAAGAAGTCTTTAACTTTGAATCTCTTGGTTTGGTGCCTTGGACAATTATTAATATTTTGAATTTGAATTTTGGTGCTTCTTAACACTTTAACTTTGACCTTTAACTAGTTAACTCCTTTCCTTTCACTGATTAAAACGCTTCTGCTTTGCATCCAGCACCTACTTAACTGATTAGAACTTGTGTTAACCAGTTAAGACCTTTCTATTTGTACTTGGTTTAGAGCCTAGAATTGCTTTAATTGATTAAGGATTTGTCTCAATCAGTTAAGACTAATCTGTCTTCATTAAAGCTTTTTCTTTTTTGCTTGTTTAACTAATTAACACATCTTGCAACTAAACAAGCATCTTGACTTGCTTTCAAATACCAAATATATTAATTTAAGCTTTCTCTTGAACACTTAAATAATATAATTAGACACCAATGAATGAGAATTTTTTGTTATCATAAAAAACACATGGAGTCAATATTCTCTCTCTTTTATTTTTAATAATGACAAAACACTCCTAGATTAAGAGTGCAATATATATGTTCAATATGAATGCTTCAAATCTTTATGCATAATGAGTTGCTCCCTTTGGTTAATGCATCTAGTTTTCTTTAACCATTTGCAATAAAATATTTATAATATCCATAGTAGCTAAACAAGATATACAATATCCACAGTAGTTAAGCTAGATGTATTGAATATCCATAATAACTAGCACATAACATTCAACAAAACCATAACTAAGCATCACACACATAAATTAAATATAAAGACCTATCAAACTCATTTTAACTTAGTCTCCCTTCTTTCCTTTTGTCATCATTAAAAATGATATTCAAAGCTTCTGCTTAATGAATGCAACTAAATTTTTATTTAATCTTTAAGTTAGACTTTAATGAATGAGAATCATAAGCACTCATACACCTAAGTCACACAAGCTGATAGATATAGTTCAATAACTTCAAGAGTCAAGCTTGTAACTATGTACGAATAAATGTATGGGAGTTAAATTATTTCAAGAACTTGTCAAGGATGACTTAAATAATTTTCAAGCAAATTTGATCATTTTGTCATAATCAAAACTATAATAATTTTAAAGCTAACAATTTTCCCCTTTTTGATATGACAAAACTATTAGCATAATTTGCATTTGAAATGATTTTAAAATCTCCCCCTCAACATATGCATAAAATTAAATTTGCTCATAAACCTTCTCCCCCTTTTTGTTATATCAAAAAGGTTAAGAAGAGTGAGCATTAAATATTGAAGCTCAAGAAATAATGGTTAAGAAAATCCATCAAGAATATAAGCATTAACACCATGAATATGTAACCATAAAGTCGCCAAGTCATCATATATATTCACTAAATGTCCACAACCAAGTCATTAAGAAATATACCCATTAGGCACATTCAAGTATTAATTCCTCAAGAGAATCATTAATAAGAATGCCACATGTATATATATTTGTAAGCAAAATGTGGAGATAACAATTATGAAGTTCGTGAAAGATAATCATAAAGATGTACAATAAGCACATAAGCCATATTTCAGCTCTAATACCAAGTGTTAAACCTCAATATGCCAATTGATAGATATAAGTTAAATCTCCCTTTTTCTAAAAGGACAATATTAATTATAAGAGATGGAAAGCTCATTATATCAATTGGTAAAGCACTAGTAAAGACTTCACATTCCAAGCATATCAACTTCAAGGCTCAAACACATTTAAAAAAGATATCATCAATTTAAAGCTCAATTGAGAAGAGATAATTATAAAGCTTGATGCTAATTTTAAAGCTAGATACTAATTGAGAAAACTTAAGGCTTCATACCAATTATGCATTTCAACATTCAAGTTTAAGTGAGAAGCAATTTAAGGCACAATATCTATTTTGGTGTTTAGAAAGATGTTATTGGTTGCAAAGAACACCAAATGTAGAATTCTCACCAAACCTTGTTGTTGAAGATCTTAATTTCTTATGATATCAATGACAATGATTGACTCCCTTTTAAGAAATCATAAGCTCAACACAAATTGTTAGAGATCCTTAATAGATCAAACGTTAGGAAAGAAATCATGAGTCTAGAATAAATGAGCATTTAAATGGATATTCAATTTATTTCCCTAATACTTAAGTATTCATGGAGCTAAAAGAGTATGAGCATTTGAATAAATGTTCAACATATGCATCAAATACTCATATTTCAAGAAATATTTGCAAAGCAGTTCCTAGGCATGTCTAAGTTATCATTAGTCTTCAAGCATCGTTCTCAATTATCATCAAGTATTATCAATAATTAATCATCATCAAGCATTCGTAACAAATATTCTTCTAAATCATTTTCAAGCGGTCATTCATCCAAGTCATTTTGAAGCAAGCATTGCTAGATGTATTTTCTAAATTATATATGAAATTATCAATTCAAGGAGAGTTTTCATAAGAGGCATATCATTATCAATTAAGCATGACCAAAGTATTTTGCATTTATTGCAATCATGCATGAGAGTTATGATCAAATAAGCACAAATATGATTACAAGAAGTACAATGGCTATCTTCATTAATCATGAATCCAATTTTGTTTATCAAAATGAAAGCATGAGTTCAATATAGACAAATACCCATTCAAAATATATGCAACTATTGAAGTTCAAGATACATGCAATTTCTCAATATTTCATGATTCATGAGTGATATTAATTGTTATAGAATATTGAAAAGCAAAGAACTCAACTTATGAATATATTCAAAGTGAACATTCAATCATTAATGAGTACTAATTGTCTAGATTCAAGAAAGAGATATTTAATAAAAGCACATTAGGCATTCATTGCTAAATAAAGCTATAGGTTACATTTCATTTGACATGTCAAGTTATTCATGGCAACCTATTAGCTAAAGTTTGATGCACAAAAAATCTTTAGATCATTTAAACATTAAGGCTCAATGAAGACATAGTTAACATTTAAATGCATATTCAAAATAAATTTCAACTATGTCAACTTGCAATGTATGTCATGATCAAACTTGACAATTAAATTCATAATCAAATGCATAGCTCATCAAGGTTTAGACTTCAAACCTTAAGGTCAAGCAAAATGAAAAATCATGTAAGCGTGTGTCTTGACCAATATAATAGACGAACCAAAACTTATTTTCATGAAGTTCAACAAGTTCATTATGATCAATTTCATAAGTACAATCAAAGAATCAATCTTGAAGCAATCATCAACGTACAATCATAAAGCATATTTCAAGAATTGATCTTAGGTTCATTGAAAATATTTTTCAACATAAGCACATGAATATTTTGTTCTCAAGAAATGATATTATTTGTGTAAGCACATAAATTCAAGAATTCATGAATAATTTCTCATTTTTCAATTTTAACATTGTAAACACATGAGAATTTATGGAATCAATATGAGTGTTAAGCTTGGGAATAGATAGATTTAAGCAAAGAAGAAAGTTTTCCCATTTTTTCAACAAATGTTGCAATTTCAAGAACATGTACTTGCACCAAATGATCATGAGAATATTCATAATATATGTTTTAGAGAGCCAATAATCATCTTTGAAAAGGAAATTCATAGAAGAAAATATTGCAATGGAGAAGAAATGAAGTAAGAAAACATTTTGGAACTCAAAAATTGCCCATTTTGACTTTAGAGCACTCAAGAATCAACTACATATCCTTGGTGGTCGACTTTTACCATTCCAGTAGCATTTGTTTTTGCATATTGTTCTCCAATAGGTGATTAGTTATGCTTAGGGGTCGACTATGATTAATCCCTGCACATTAAAAAACTAAAACAAAAAAAAAATGCAAAACATGCAATGTTCCAAGATACAATGATCTCAAAATATAGACTTGTGTGAAAACAGTTTAGAATTCATTTCAACTATGTTTGGAACATCATGTTGGACATGTATGATCAAAGATTCTTTAAGAAAATTATGTGAATTCAAAATTTGGCTTTTATTGCTTATTGTTCACAAGTGTTAAAAAGTTGAAATGCTCATTTGAAGAATCATGCCTTTAATATGCTCAAGCATGTTTAATTTTCATCATCATACATGAATATGACTTATAAAGTGTACAAGCATTTTAAACCACGTTTAAGCATAATAAGCATCAAATTTCACATTTTTAACATTTTTTCAACATATAAACAAAAATACCCTTGAGGTCTTCAAGTATTCAATTGCAACAAGAACAAGTTATAATGGCATTTTTAACATAAGGCATACTTGTTCAAGTTTATATCATTGAAATTATTGTAGCATCAAGTATTACAAGAAGATTTGTTCATTTGCTTAAAATATCATCAATGTCAAATTATCATACTAATGATTATGCTTAAGAAACTCTTTCAATCTATCATAAATCATGAGAGAAATATCAACCAAAATGGGATTTATACAATTCATGTATCAAATCAATTTTACTCAACCATGCTATATCATCAAAAACAATAAATCAATTTCAATAAAAGAGAATAAAAAGATTTTGCAAGAAAATCAATTGACAAAGATTTAATCTTTCTTTTCAAACTTTTCAACTTGAAACATTAAAGATTAGACATGCTTTGTGAAAAATCATGAGCTCAAAATCACTCAATTTTGTTCAATTATG
>NW_018397255.1:14235917-14246719 GCF_002168275.2 Theobroma umbraticum | reverse complement strand
TTTATGAAATGTGTAATGAGCATATGAATTATGTTTATGCATGTCAAGGGTCATTTTCAAATATCTCACAATTATGTGTCAAAAATACCCTTATGACCATTCAAGCTTATAAGCAAGCAAGCACATCCAATAAGAACAAGTCATAAGTATTTTCATTATGAAACAAACTTGTTCAATTCATATATCATTCAAAACTTAAAGGATAGCAACATTTTTCTCATATAAGTTCATTTTTCTTTAAAAGTACCCATTAAAGTAGTCAATTCTTGTCATGCTCAATTTTATCCAACTTCAAACATTCATTTAAGTCTTAAATGAAAAGTTGTTCAAGTGGTCAAATTATCTTAGAACAAGGAAATCAAAAGGCCAATTTTTTGAACTCAATTTTTCTTATTTATAGGAAATTATGTAAATCAATATAATAAGCACATATTAGCCCTTTCATGCATACCTTCAATCATCAAACTCTTGTGCTCAAGGTTAAGCTTAAAAATAATTTTTCTTAAAAAAAATGGTATGAACCAGTTTCACAAAGCATCAAGAAAATTTATGCAATATATACACAAGTTTTATAAAAAATCATTTTACATAACAAAACAAAATTAGTCCAAACAAATGTGAGTATCCAAGCTAAATCAATGAAACATTCAATAAATAAGCAATAAAAATCTCATTAAACAAATAAAAGTCTTTTAGCATAGAGATAACCCATTTTCCTTTATGTGTGACTAGAGAGCATTTATTCTTCAAGAATTGTTCCTCCTTACTCTAGCACACCTACAAGAGACATTTTTCATTTGATCTTTGGTATTCAAATTGCTTTGTATCCTTGAAAATTAGTCTTGTCACACAAAATTCCTTTTGGAATCCACGCTTGTCTAAATTTATAAGGTAAACATTTTCAAATTGGATAAGTGTATGAATAATAACTATAAAATGTACAATGATTGCATTTCGTCATTTTGGAAGATGAAGAATTCATGAAAGCTTTTTGTTTCTCATTTAATAAATCTTCAAATTTCCTTTTCACATCAAAATTTTTTTTTTCCAAAATATCAATTTTCTTTTGATTAGCTTTAAAATCTTTTTCCATATTTTCATTTTTTTTCCAAGTCAATTTTTGTTTTCATCCAAACTTCATTTTCAACATTGAGTGTGGAATAATTTTCTTGTCATTCATATTTATTTTCTCAAACTCAAATGCTAAATCTTCAAAAGCATCAAGTAGTTCATCAAAACATATGAATTAAGTTCACCGGATGAAGAAATTACCTTTATCTTTTCAAGTGCCATAAGGCATAATTTAATTTGATTTGAGGATTCATCTTCACTTAATTCCTTGTCTATATTTGCCATGTTGCTTGTTAAGCATTGATTTTCACAAGACTTGTCTTTAAATTCCTTGTCCATCTTTGTTTCTCCATATAACTCTTTTAATTTTTGTCAAATTTCCTTGGTATTTTTGCACATGAACACTCTATTGTATTCTTTATAATCTAGTGCATAAACGAGAGTGTGCACGGCCTTAGAGTTGCTTTGTACTCTTTTTATTTCAACTTCAGTCTATTTACTTTTATCTTTAGGAGTTTTCTCACCATTGACCTAATTAGCAATCATAGAGATAAAAGGACCATCGGTAATAATGTCCCACAACTCATAGTTATAAGTTCGAACATAAATAGATATTCTAGTACTCTAATAAGGATAGTTTGATCCATCAAATAGAGGTGGTCTATTTTGGATTAACCTTCAGCTACAACAGATTTTTGTAGAGCCATTTGGATCTCACCAAAAGATGTTAAGCCTTAAAAATGAGGGTTAAGCTCTGATACCACTTGTTGGTTCCAAAGAGAATGCTAGAGGAGGTGAATAGCACTTTCAGAATGTCACTAAAATTAAATCTTAGTTAATAGCTTGTTAAAAGAAGTTGATGAGGAAAGTTTGAAACTTGTTGGAAGAGTGATTTAAGAGTTAAAAATAGAAGGAAAATAAGAGAAAGTAGATAAAGCACAATGATTTATAGTGGTCTAGTCCCCTTGATTGACATCCACTATCTTGATCTCTCAATTAAGGATTTTCAAACAAATTCACTACAATTAATGGAATTCCCAAGCTTCAACTAAGTTTTTACAATGGCTTTTCATAAGCTCAGCCACAACCTTTAACAAATGTTTTTTCCTAGCTCAACCTAAATCCAAAACTAACTTTTCTAAGACTAAGTTAGAACCTATAACAACAACCAAGTTAACCTAAGCTTGATCAACCCCTAAAAGTGCATCACACACTTTAAGTAAGTAAGAAATAGAAAAAAGATGAAGTATAATTGATCACTTAGTTGATCTAAGATGCATAAAGTTAAGCTTAAATATGTTTCCAAAGGATGAGAGTGAAATACAAGTGTAAAGAGAAGGATTTTGATCTTTTAAGCTCAAAATCACTTTTGATGGCTTTTCCATATAATTTTTGACCATTGAAAAGGCTTTAAATACTTGTAAAATCACTTCTGTCTTTTGAGACAGAAACTAGTCATTTCTGGCTATTATTTTGTCCTTTTGTGCTTAAATTCAAATATGCAAACAGTGCTTCATTAACTAGTTAAAGGCAAGTTTTATCCGATTAAGTCTTCTCTAACTTGCACATTGTTTCTTTATGTTAACCAATTAATGACAACTTTAACTGATTAATAACTTTCTGTTTTCAAGCACCTTCAAGCACAGTTTTTAGCTAGCCTTATTTCAATTGATTAATACTCCCTTTAATTGATTGAAACTTTTCTCCATTCATCCTTAGTTGATAAAAATGGGCTTGAACCAATTAAGAAGTCTTCAACTTTAAATCTCTTGATTTGGTACCTTGGATGGTCATCAATATTTTGAATTTGAATTTTAGTGCTTTTTAGCACTTTAACTTTGACCTTTAACAAGTTAACTTTTTTCTTTTAACTGATTAAAAGGCTTTTATTTTGCATCCAGCACCCATTTAACTGATTTAACCTTGTGTTAACTAGTGAAGACCTTTTTGTTTATACTTGGTTTAGTGTCCAGAATTGCTTTAATGGATTAAGGATTTCTGTTAATCAGTTAATACTAATCTGTCTTCATTAAAACTCTTTCTTCTTTGCTTGTTTAACCAATTAACCTATCTTGCAATTGAACAAGCATTTTGATTTCTTTTCAAATACCAAACATATTAATAAATTTAAGCTTCTCCTACACATTTAAAAATTATAATTAGACACTAATGAATGAGAATGTTTTGTTATCATCGAAAACACATGGAGTCAACATTCTTTCTCTTTTATTTTTGATGATGACAAAACACTCCTAGATTAAGAGTGCAATGTCTATGTTCAATATGAATGCTTCAAATCTTTATGCATAATGAGTTGCTCCCCTTTAGTTAATGCATCTAGTTTTCTTTAAACATTCGTAATAAAATATTTATAATATCCATAGGAGCTAAACAAGATATACAATATCCACAGTAGCTAAGCAAGATATATTGAATATCCACAATAACTAGCACATAACATTTGATAAAACCATAACTAAGCATCATACACATAAATTAAACATGAAGACCTATCAAACTCTATTTAACTTAGTCTTCATTCTCTCGTTTTTTGTCATCATTAAAAAAGATATTCAAAACTCTAGCTTAATAAGCACATCTAGATTTTTCTTTAATCTTTAAATTAGACTTTAATGAATGGGGATCATGAGCACTTATAGACCTAAGTCATACAAGCTTATAGATATAGTTCAATAACTTTAAGATTCAAGCTTGTAACTATGTAAAAAGAAATGTATGGGAGTTAAATCAATTCAAGAACTTGTCAAGGATCACTCAAATAAGGTTCAAGCAAAATTGATTATTTTGTCATAATCAAAACTATAATAATTTTAAAGCTAACACTTCTGCCTTCCCAGTTTGATTAGTTTGAAAAGTATGTCAAGCGCGATGTGCCATTGGAATTGTTTAAGTGTTCTTATGTATGAACTTGATTTGATGGCCATTGTATGGCCTTATGTATAATTGTATGGATTGTGAGTTTTGGATAATGTAATATATTTGAGATTGTTACGAATATATGATTATAAATCCCTTGGCATTTATGTTATATGGTTGTGAACTCAAAGGCTTGCTTGAGTCTAGTGGGCTTGCCTACTAGGCTAGTATGTTGATCACGAACCCCCGGATTTGGGTTGTGACACAAGAGGTGGAGGAGGTCATGCAATGTCAGAACCACAAGCGAACTCAAACATTTCTACTAGAGCCATAAGTCTAGAAATGGGGACTTTAGTGCCAAAGTCATAAACATGGGTCTGAGTACTATTAGGCCCACTAATTGCCTCGGTCCATGCCTCAGGATCAAACTTTGACTGGGTCAATAATGCATTACCATACTTCTGCAATAAAGTTGAGGCGTTTGACTCCTACAAATAGAAAAGTAATTAAAATTATTATGTTATTTAAAAGGTAAGCAATATATATATCGAATATAAACACATGTATTACTTACACAAATAGTCTTAGACCTATTTCCTACAAATTCTTTGGTACTTTTCTATCACTTTGTTGGTCCCAAAGATGTGTGTTAGAGAGAGGTTGAATAGCACCTTTTTGAATGTCACTAAACTTAACTTCTAATTAAGGGCTAGTTATAAGTCAATGATGAGAAGTTAGGATGAGTGAATGATTTAAAAAAGAATGAAATGAAAAATAAAAGAGGATGACAATGCACGAAGATTTATAGTGGTTCGGTTTCTTTGACCTACATTCACTACTTTAATTTTCTAATCAAGGATTTTTAAACTAAATCACTATAATAAATGATATTCTCCAGCTTCCACCAAGCTTTTACAATAGTTTTTTCATAGGCTCAATCACAACCTTTAATAATGGTCTTTTATGGGATCAACCAAAACCCAAATCTAACTTCTCTTAGGCTAAGTTAAAACCTATAAAACTAATCAAGCTAACCTAAGCTTGATTAATTCCCTTAGAGTGACTCGTACACTCTAAGTAATCAAGAAGAATAGGTATAAAGAAGTACCTATGATCACTAACCTAATCTGAATGGTATAAGATAAAGTGCTAAACTCTATTACAAAGATTGGAGTGAAGTGCAAGAAGGATGCAAAGAATTTTTACTATTGTTGAGCTCTTTTTGATCTTGCAAGCATCTTTTTTTCTTCTTAGCAGTTGAAGGTGTCTTTTATACTTGAAAAATCAACTTTGATAGATTTTGATAGCTTCAAACTATTGGAAACAGTTTAGAGTCAATTGTAGCTATTAAGCTATCTTCAATCATTCAAATTCAAATTTTCAGACAGAGTGCTCTTAGTTGACTAACCATACTTCTTAGTTGATTAAGTTTTCTCTGTCTTGTAATTGAATTCTCTAACGGTGAGCTTTTAGTTAACTAACCATGCTTTTTAGTCGATTAAGTTCTCTTTATCTTGTAATTGAAGTCTCTGATAGTGAGCTCTTAGTTGACTAACCATGCTTTTTAATCGATTAAGTTCTCTTTATCTTGTAATTGAAGTCTCTGACAGTGAGCTCTAAGTTGACTAACCATGCTTTTTAGTCGATTAAGTTCTCTTTATCTTACAATCTGCTTTACTCTTTTAGTCAATTAAGTAAGGCCTCAATTGACTAAGAGCTTACTGTCTTTGAACCAGCCAACTTCACTTTTGGATTTTAACTAACTAATTCCCTTGATTATCTGACTAAGAGGCTTCTATTTTTTGGCTCATTATATCCTTATTCTAATGAGTTTTGATATTTTCTTTCTAGTGATTAATTTATTACTAATATACATTTTTAACCTACACACTCAAGTAGTATAGTTAGACATTAATAAGTGGGAATATTTTTTTATGATCTAAAACTTATGGAGCTAACAATCTCCCCCTTTTTGATGATGAAAAAACATTCCTTGATTAATAGCACAATGTCTATTAGTTCTTTTTGTACTGCATAAGATGAGAAATTTTTCCCCTTGAGTGTGTGCTCCCTCGTAATGTATGCATGATCTTTTCAAGTTATTTTGTTATCCAACTTCGCAGGCTAGCTAACTTTTATCTATTTCTTAATGAGAATAATAGGCATTGATTTAGACATTTAACATAATATATTCATATAAGCTTGTAGAAGAATCAGTAATAAGTGACAAGATATTACCAATACTATAACCAACTATCATCAACATATCATCATTAACAAAAAATATCCATTCTAAAATCAAACGTCATTAACATGCCAACAAAGCGAACAAAGATAACAAAATATCATATCTAGGAGTAAGTTATCAACATCCAAACACTAACTGTTAGAAGTTAAAATAGTAGAATGTCATAACTAAGTACGCATCATTAGAATCAAATTCCTAAATTACTATATTGCTATTACAACTTTCTCCCTTTTTTTGTCATCAGCAAAACAGGGATTGTCTGCTGGTTTAAGAGGAGTCAAAGGGGGTGGATTCATCAGCTTGAAAGTGAACATCGAGGGGTCTGAGAGATGACAAAGGTGATAATTTTTATGGTGAGGAATCAGGGGAAGGAGTGTTTGAGACTTGGAGAGGATCTTAGCTGGAGGATTTGAGAGAGGATCTAGCTTTGTCAGCCAATCTGGAAGACATTCTTCTTTTGATGAAAGCGATTTTTGTTGCTATTATCTTTTTCCCTTTTTCAGTAGGTTTAGGTCTATCCTGTGTAGATGCAACTACTTTCCCTTTCATTTTGTTTGTGGGTTCACTTCTACCTGTGGTGTGTACTGATTCAGGGGAAGTTCTTACAGGAGTTAGTTTCTATGTTCTGCCTCTTACTACTTCTTTTTTTGCTTACTCTTCCCTTACCATTTAGTGAAAGACATTAATAATTAAAAGTGTCTCAAAACTTGTTAGAAAGGACTTGGCTTTTTGTGCTCCATCATGTAGTTGAGATCCAATCACTTTTGTATCATCATGGTACTCTCCTTCAACTCCAAGTTCAGGAGTAGGTTGTTTTCTTGTTAGAGCAGGTTCAGGTTCAGGTTCAGGTTCATCACCTTCAGTTTGAGGATCAGGATTCTCAGTAATTTATCCTATTGGTGCTAGACTTGGGGCTATTGAGGTACCTTTAGTTGTAGGACCAAATGGTGATTTTCCTTTTTCTTTCATAAAATTTGCCAACTCTTGCAAATTATTTTCAATTTTCTAAATTCTCTCAAACTGATCAGTGAGCTTCCCATCAATTCTCATCAATAAATTTAAAAACATCTTATTCGAGATTTGAGAAGGGGTTGACTTTGTCTGAGCAAAGGTGAGATACTCATCCCTTAGGGTGTCTCTGGGAGTTTTGATGAATTTTTTCCCTTTAAGTTTGTACCCCATTTTTGATAAACTTCCCAAATAGATGGCTTGATCTTTGCTTTTAACTTGATTCATTTGATATTTGGTGTTCCAGATTCCCTTTTTCTTTACCAAAGAAGTGATTAGGTTTTTATAAGCCATATCAACTTTATCAACACAATAGGTTCCTTTCATTCTTTCAGCCATAAATCTTTCAAGATTGAGGGGAGTTGCTCCATCAACCACATATCTTGAAGACTTACATAGCTAAAGCTATCACTTCTTCCATGAATTGTTGAAGCAATAAAGTAGTGCAGGATCGTAGTTTGTGGACTTTTGATAAAAATTGCATAACTTCTGGAAGAGAATCTTTCCTTTTTCCTAGTGATAACTTCCTATAGAGATAAGAGATCATATTCCTCTAGAAGTTCATACTCTCCAACATTACACTCAATGTTTAACAAATTTTCCAGATTAGTGGTAGTAACCATAAATTCCTCCCCATTTAGAAATACATTAATACCATCCTCAACAAAGTCTTTTAGATCATCAAGCTCAATTTATCTAGTGTAATGCTAGAGAATAATTCTCTAACAAGACTATCATTGTAAGTTCTATTTTAAAAAACACTTAATTGTTTCAATTTCATTTCTTCAAAATATTCTAACAGACTTTCTTTGATTTTTGAAACTTCATTAAAATTATCCCAATCATTGTATTTACCACAAGAGATAGGTGCATTCTCTATTTTCCTAAATTTCTCTTCATGAATCTTATTCTTAAATTTTGAGGATGAAGAATTACTTTTTTTGTTGGATTTTCCTTTTTCCATCTCTTTCTTTGATTTTGATGCTTTCTCTTTCTATTTCTTCCTTGCTTTTTTAGTTACTAAAGCTGACTCATTCTTCTTCCCTTTTTTTTGAACCTTGGATGGTAGACTATCTTCCATGGGATGTTTCTCTTTCTTCTTTTCCAAAGTGTCACTTGGTAAAGAAAATTTAGCCATCGTTCTTGGCAATTTCAAACTTTGCATTTGGAGAGTTTGAGATGAGGGTTTTCGATTTTGAGAAGAGCGATTCAAGAAGAGAAAGAGAGTAGAGAGAGAATGTGTGGAGATAAGAGCGGGTTTTAATTTACCTCTTTAAATAAGGCCAGACATATCTTTTTCAAAATTTAAAATTTTTGGTCTAATTTTTGTTTTTAGTTAGACATTTTTTTCCCTTTCCCCTGTTTTGCTTTTCTTTTTCCTCAAATATTATCAATTTTTTTATTTCAATTTGTTAATTGATTAAGTTTTATATTTAATTGATTAAGTCAAGTATTCTAAATAAAAGGATCAACACATAATTATTTTTATTTAGTTAAGCCATTTTCTTAATCAACTAAGTTTCCACTGTCTACAAAAGAAGAACTCAAGAGATTTACCTAAAGCTCTTTTACATTAAGCATTCCTACATTTCTCCTAATTTCATAAAATCTTTCCTCATTTAAGGGTTTAATAAAGATACCAGACAATTGATGCAAGGTGTTGACAAATTCAATCTTAATGTCTTCCTCAAGCACATGATCTCAAATAAAATGATGTCAAACTTCAATGTGCTTGGTTCTAAAGTGCTGAACTGGATTTTTTAAGATGTTTATAGTACTTATGTTATCACAAAATATGGGTATATTATGCATAGTTACTCAAAAATCTTTTAATTGTTGTCTAATCTATATAATTTAAGCACAACAACGTCATAAGGAAATGTATTCAGCTTCAGCTGTTGATAATGTAACAGAGTTTTGTTTTTTACTTGACCAAGATACAAGCATATTTCCAAGAAACTGACAGGTGCCACTAGTGCTTTCCTATCTATTTTACTTTCAGCAAAATTAGTATCAGAGTATCCAATAAGATTAAAAGATGATCCTCTTGGATACCATAATCATAAACTTTTGTGTCCAAGAGGTACCTAGAGATTCTTTTTGCAATTGTTAAATATGACTCTTTGGGATGTGATTGAAAACATGCACACAAGCATACACTAAATTGAATGTCAGGTCTACTAGCAGTTAAATAAAGCAAGGAGCCAATCATACCTCTATAAAGTTTTTGATCAACACTTTTTTCTTTTTCATCTTTATAAAGCTTGGTAGAGGGACTCGTTAGTGTGCTAATTGACTTTAGCTTCAATACAACATAGTTTTTCAGCATGTCTTAAATGTATCTTTCTTGATTGATAAAGATACCATCCTTGCATTGTTTGATTTGAAGGCTAAGGAAGAATTTTGGGTCACCCATCATGCTTATTTCAAACTCACCCTGCATTTTTTCAACAAAGTTCTTACACAAAGCTTCATTAGTATCACCAAGTCAATATCATGGCCAACTTCTAGCTTTCCTCTTTTCCTGCCTTTTCATAATTTTTAGGCTCGACTTGTGAAATGAAAGCTAAGTATTCGCATGTTTCTTTAACTCCTATTTTAGTTTTAATTATTTCTGAAGGATCACCAATAATTTGCTTTTGCAGGTATTTTTGACATATTTTCTACTTTTTGGAAGATCATTGTGTTGACTTTTGACTTTTTATAGATTTTTTAAAAATGGAGCTTCTACTTCTCTTCCAAGAGAGTTTTCTTCACTGTTTTTCTTGTTCTCCAAGCTCATTTCTTCCATTTGTTTCTCGAGACCCTCTGCATCATTATCATGAACAAAAACTTTCTTTTGCAAAGAATTAGTTTCATCAAAAACTACATGAATGGACTCTTCAATTGTTAAAGTTCTTTTGCTAAAAATTCTATAAGCTTTTGAGTTCAATGCGTACCCTAGAAATATTGCCTCATCACTCTTAGCATCAAACTTTTCAAGAAAATGTTTTCCATTGTTTAAAACAAAGCATTTACAACCAAAACTTCTAAAAAGAGTAATGTTTAGTTGTCTACCTTTGTATAATGCATAAGGAGTTTTAGATATCATGACCTTTATTGAAACTCTATGTAGAATGTAGGCTGCTATATTGACAACTTATGCCCAAAAATACTTTGGTAAATTGTTTTCACAAAGCATGGTTCGAGCCATTTCTTTTAAAGTTCAATTTTTTCTTTTACAATCCCATTTTGTTGAGGTGTTTTAGGCGTAGAAAAGTTGTGATCCAACCCTTTTTCATTGCAAAAGTTTTCAACATAATCTCTTTCAAACTCACTTCCATGATTACTTCTAATGCTAATAAAGAGAAGTCCCTTTTCATTCTGAACTCTCTTATAGTGATTTGCAAATGTAGGTAATGGATCATTTTTGTGAGTAAGGAAGTAGACCCACGTGTAACTAGAATAGTCATCAACTATCCCAAACCCATATGATTTACCTTCTAAGCTAGTTATGTTGATTAGGCCAAATAGATGAATATGCAACAGTTTAAGAGGTCTAGAGGTTGAAATTATCATTTTGGCTTTGAAAGATGTTCTAACTTGTTTCCCTAATTGA
>NW_018397255.1:14208687-14235907 GCF_002168275.2 Theobroma umbraticum | reverse complement strand
AAATCTGATCATTCTCAAATTTAAGTTCAAGCAATCTAATAACCAGATTTCTTTTCATTAGTTTTGAAATGGTATGCATGCTTATATGTCCAAGTCTTCGATGCCATAACCAGCTATCATTTTCATCATTTACCATAAGACATGTCTCACATCTACCTCCAAGATCTCAAGAAAATATAATCTACAATATTTGTTTGATCTTTTTCTATGAATGAAATTTTGTTGGTACTAATATCTATAACTTCACATTTATATGAATAAAAACATACCTTAAAGCCATTATCAAATAGTTGACTGATACTTAATAGATTATTCTTTAAGCCTTTAACAAACAACACATGATTAATTTGAGCATGAGAATTATTACTAATAGTTCCTATACCATGAATTTTGCCTTTTGAATCATCTCTAAATGATAGAGTACCTCTCTTTTTCTTATCCAATTGAGTAGATAATATTTCTTTTCCTATCATATGTCTTGAGTAGCCACTATCCATGTACCATGGTTACTTCTGCTTCAGTTGAGCTTTTGAACATAAGTCTTCTCGGTTTGACTTAACTTACAAAATAAATTTTCAATTTTTCGTAACAGGTACCCATACCTTGATGGGTCCTTGAAGGTTAGTTGCTACATAATAGCCTTTTGGTATCCAAATCATTTTTGTTCTTTGAGTACTTCTTCTTCTATGACAATTATAAGAAAGATGACCTATTTTTTCACAAATATAACATCTAGATGAAAGACCATTAGAGTTTCTCTTCAAGTTTACATTTTTTCTTGATGTTTCTTTTGTCAAACCCTTAAGAGCAATGTTTTCATCAATTGCCTTTTGTAATGCTTTAGTTCTGTTTTCAAGTTCTAACTTCAGAACTTCAAAATCTATTCTAGAGTGTTTTAGTTCAGTTTGAAGAAAATTTCTTTATTCAAAAACAAAATTGAAATCATGTCTTATCTTTTCTAAATCATTCTTAAGAGATGTAGTCTTTCTTTTGATGCAAGTTTTTCAAACTCATCATAGAGCCATTCATATTCTTCTTGAAATTCATCAATTGAAATATCACAAAAGGTAGAAGATACCTTAGATTCATCATCTTTGACCATTAGACATAGGTTTGCTTTTTCTTCCATTTTCTTTTCATCAACTTCTGAACTTGATGCATCACTGTCAGACTAGGTTGCTGCCACCATAGCTTTCTTTGATTTTCTTTTTTTTTTAGAGTTTCCTCATTCAGCAAGAGGCATTTCGATATGAAGTGTCCAAGTTTCTTGCACTCAAAACATATAACATCTTCCTTCTTTTTAGATTCATTTTTATTTATGATTTTTCATGAAGAACTTTGATTTTTTTTGTAGCTTTTCTTAGCCAGTCTTTTATCTATTTGTCCCATAAGTTTTCTGAATCTTCTTGCTACCATGGCCAACTTTTCAACATCATCACATGATAAATTATCTAATTCTTCTTCAGGAGTGCTTGCTTTTAAAGCAATGTTTTTCTTCCTTTCTTTGGCTTTTTTCTTGTCTTCTTCTTCTTTAAGCTTTAGCTCATGAGTGAGAAGAGAGCCACATATTTTATCAAGAGTAATGACATTTAGGTCCTTAGCCTCTTGAATAGAAATTACTTTTAGCTTTCAATTTTTAGGTAGGCTTCTAAGAAGTTTTTGACAAGTTCATATTTAAGGATTGGCTTACCTAACTGACTAAGTTTATTGGTGATACTAGTAAACCTATCAAGCATACTGGTGATATCTTCACCATATTCTATCTTGAACATTTTATAGTTGTGGGTTAGGAGAGCAATTTTGGACTCCTTGACTTATTAAGTCCATTCATAAATGATTCTAAGTTTGTCCCAAACTTCTTTGACAGTGGTATAGCTTGACACTTTGTTAAATTCTGTGGGAGTTAGGGCACAATGTAGAGTATTTATTACCTTAAAGTTTGTTTGAACTTTTTTGATTTCAACTTCAATCCATTCAGCCGTTGGCTTAGGAATCATTTTATTGGCCACAACATTTATGGTCAAGGGGATAACAGGTCCATTAGTGATAGCATTTCACATTTCATAATCTATTGCCATTATGTAAATAGATATTTTAGTGCTCCAATAGAAGTAGTTTGATCCATCAAACAGAGGTGGTCTATTTGTAGACTATCTCTTAGCAACAAGAGATTTTTGAAAAGCTATTTGGATCTCCCTTAGGATGTTAAGCCTTAAGAATAAGGGTTAGGCTCTAATACCACTTGTTGGTTCTAAAGATGTGTGCTGAAGGGCGGTGAATAACACTTTTTTAAATGTCACTAAACTTGACTTCTAATTGGGGGCTAGTTACAGGTCAATGATGAGAAGTTAAATGTTGGGTGAATGAATGATTTAAAGAAGAATGAAATGAAAAATAAAAGAAAATAGACAACACACAAAGATTTATAATAGTTCGGTCTTTTTGACCTACATCCACTACCTTGATATTCCAATCAAGGATTTTCAAACCAAATCATTAGAATTAGTGGAATTCCCAAGCTTCGACCAAGCTTTTATGATGGCTTTTTACAAGCTCAGCCATAACCTTTAACAATGGTTTTTCCTAGGATCAACCAAACCCAAATCTAATTTTTTTCAAGTTAAGTTAGAACCTATAAAACCAATCAAGCTAAACCAAGCTTGATTAATCCCCTTAGGGTGACTCACACACTTTAAGTAACCAAGAAGTAGAGATACAAAGAAGTACCCACAATCACTAACTTGATTTGAATGGTACCAGATGAAGTGCTAAACTCTATTACAAAGATTGGAGTAAAGTGTAAGATGGATGGAGAGAGTTTTTGCTACTTTTAGCTCTTTTTGATCTTAGAAGCATTTAATCTCCTTTTTAGTCATTGGGGGTGTCTTTTATAGTTGAAAAACCAACTTTGATGGATGTTGACAGCTTCAGACCATTGGAAATAGTTTAGAGTCAATTCTAGTTGTTAGTCTGTCTTCAAGCATTCAAATTTAAATTTTCAAATAGTGTGCTCTTAGTTGACTAACCATGCTTCTTAGTCAATTAAGTCCTTTCTGTCTTGTAATTGAATTCTCTAGCAGTGAGCTCTTGGCTGGCTAACCATGCTTCTTAGTTGACTAAGTCTTCTTTATTTGACAATCAAATTTTTGACCTTGAGCTCTTAGTTGGACAACCATGCTTCTTAGTCGATTAAATCTTCTCTGTCTTGCAATCCGCTCTACTTCATTAATTGGTTAAGTAAGATTTTAACCGATTAAGAGCTTAATGTCTTTGAAGCAGTCAATTTTACTTTTGAGTTTTAGTTGACTAACTCCCTTGATTATTTGACTAAGAGGCTTTTATTTGTGGCTCATTTGTAGCTCCTTATTCTTATGAGTTTTGATATATGCTTTTCAATGATTAATTTATTATTGACATACATTTTCATCCTACACACTCAAGTAGTATAGTTAGACATAAATGAGTTAAAATGTTTTTTTATTGTCAAAAACTTATGGAGCCAATAGTGATATTTTCACCAGGTTCCATCTTGAACATGTCATAGTTATGAGTAAGGAGAGTTATTTTGGACTCCTTGACTTGTGAAGTCCTTTCACAATTGATTTTGAAGGGTAGTTTGATCCATTAAACATAGATGGTTTGTTTGTAGATTGTCCCTCAATAACAATCAATTTTTGAATAGCCATTTGGATCTCCCTTAAGATGTTAAGCCTTAATAATGAGGGTTAGGCTCTAATGCCACTTGTTGGTCGTAAAAATGTGTGCTAGAGGGGGTGAATAACACCTTTTTTAATGTCATTGAACTTGACTTCTAATTAGGGGCTAGTTAAAGGTCAATGATTAGAAGTTAAATGCCGGATAAATAAATGATTTAAAAAAAAAATGAAATGAAAAATAAAAGAGGATAGACAATGCACAAAGATTTATAGTGGTTTGGTCTCTTTGACCTACATCTACTATCTTGATCTTCCAATTAAGGATTTTCAAACCAAATCGCTATAAATAGTGAAATTCCCAAGCTTCCACCAAGTTTTTATAATAGCTTTTCATAGACTCAGACACAACCTTTAACAATGGTTTTTCACGGGATCAACTAAAACTTAAATCTAACTATTCGTAAGCTGAGTTAGAACCTATAAAACCAATCAAGCTTACCCAAACTTGATTAATCCCTTTAGAGTGACTCCACACTCTCAGTAATTAAGAAGTACAAGTATAAAGAAGTACCAATGATCACTAATCTGATCTAAATGGTAGAAGATGAAGTGCTAAACTCTATTACAAAGATTATCGTGAAGTGCAAGAAAGATGGAAAGAGTTTTTGCTATTTTGAGCTCTAACTGATCTTGAAAGCATTTTTTTTTGCTTAGTTGTTGGGGGTGTCTTTTATTCTTGAAAAATGAATTTTGATGGATGTCGATAGCTTCAGACCATTGAAAATAGTTTAGAGTCAATTCTAGTCGTTAGTTTGTCTTCAATCATTCAAATTCAAATTTTCAGACAGAATGCTCTTAGTTAACTAACCATACTTCTTACTCTATTATTTCTTCTGTGTTTTGTAATTGAATTCGCTAGGAGTGAGCTCTTAGTTGACTAACCATGCTTCTTAGTTGATTAAGTTCTTTTTGTCTTGTAATTGAAGTCTCTGGCAGTGAGCTCATAGTTGATTAATCATGCTTCTTAGTCAATTAAGTTCTCTCTGTCTCACAATCTACTTTACTCTCTTAGTCACTTAAGTAAGGCCTCAACAGACTAAGAGCTTACTGTCTTTAAACCAATAAACTTCACTTTGGATTTTAGCTGACTAACTCCCTTGGTTATCCGACTAAGAGGCTTCTGTTTTATGGTTCATTTGTAACTCCTTATTTTAATGAGTTTTGATATTTGCTTTCCGGTGATTAATTTATTATTGATATACATTTTCAACCTGCACACTTAAGTAGTATAGTTAGATATTAATGAGTGAGAATATTTTATTATCATAAAAAATTTATGGAGCCAACACGTTTGTGAGTGCGTTCGAAGAGTTCGGAGAACGTCACTTGTCGCTACTTTTCTTTAGATTGCAATCATAATAAGGAAATAACAAGAAAAACGTACAACTGTTAGTAACCAATAAATAATATGCATATAAACATTAATTTACCTATCACTAAATAAATATACAAAATGATACATCTAAATGAATAACCAACATAACGTTTTAATGTCAAAGTGAAAAAAATATAACACATTATTTTTTTTTTTGAAAGAAAACATCCATCAATCATCAAGCATACATATAAATGAATAACTATCAATAAATAAATATAAGAAATGATACATATAATGAATAACCTTTATAAAGTTTTAAGGTTTCCAAAGCATTTTTCATAATTAATTTTAAGTTTTACTAAATTTACTAATACATTTGGAATTGATCAATTACTCATACATGATTGTTCATAATTTGGTAAATTATGAAAGTAATTCCTTAAACCTCTTAATTAATTTAAATGAATAAAATATCATATCATATTACTAATTTAATTAATTACTTAATTATACTTATAACACAGTACATACCTAATTAAATAAATGATTCAAAATATTATATAATATTGCTCATTTAATTTATTACTTATTTACTTATAGTAAATTACATTACCTAATTAACTTAATTATTTAATTAACTCATTAACACTTTATGCATTTAAATATTTTTTAAATTAAATAATATTACTAATTTAGTTAATTGCTTAATTACATAAGCATTTTTCCATTTGATTAGTTAAATTATCTCAAATAGAAAATCCAGTACCTTATTAATTTAGATTACTAAAACAGTTTTTCCATTTGCTTAATTCCATTTGATTACTAAAAATCCTATTAATTTAAATATTTACTTAATTGCTAAACATTGCTTAATTACTAGATTGCTAAAGTTTGCGTAGTTAATTACTAAAAATTAGTTACTAATTTTTAGTCAACAACTAAACCCTAAACCAAAAAATTTTCAATTGAATTTTCTTTGCCAAGCCTAAACTCTTTAACAAATAAACCAAGAAAATCAAAACAACAACAACTAACAGCTACCAACCAAATCAAGGAAATTTTGCTCTAAATCATGACATTGCAACGAATCATGAGATTAAAATTCAAACCCTAATATTATAATGCCATGAAGAATATTATATAGACAAATAGGTAAACTATGGTTGAAATGAATTTGAGTTACATATGAAGGCAAAAAAACAAGGCATAGAAGTCATAACTATTGTTAGCCTTGATGTAACTTATGTTTTGATTTAACAAAATTGCACAATATTCTTGTTTTGACTGCAAGCATTTGAAATGGTTTAATACATGTTTGAAAAAGCCATTCACAGTTAGAAAATATCACAAAGCTTTCAAACTTTGAATATTTAGCTTGAGAAAACATAGAGCAAGTATATCTTAACTCTATACTTGATTGCAAGGAAGATACAGTGTAATTTAAGTTATTTTAGTTTGTTTTAATTTTATTACTATAAGAATAGTTATTGTTGATTTCTCTTATTGATTTTGTAGGAAATTTGATGAGAAAAGTTCATTCGGTGAAAAATCACTTAAGTATGGTGATGGCTTCATTCATATATGCTGTATTATTTCAAGAATAAATTGAGCTATAAAAGTCTAATTGATGCAATTTTTAATCCATTGAAAAGCTAAGAGGCAAGCAACAATTTCATGTTTACCATTTTGCCCAATTTGAATCAGATCTAGGTGACAATTGTGTTGGAAGATTTTAGATTGCTGTAGTGCTGCACAAGGCAGCACATGGAATAAAGGCCACGGCCTTAAGTTGCTTAAGGGTGCGGCACCAAGGAGACCATGGCCGTGGCACTGAGGAAGTAGTACCGTGGCACTACAAGAGAGACCACAGTATCATGGCGCTAAGGAGGGCAACACCAGAAGACTTACCAAAATTATGGTCTTTTGTGGGATTTTGGAAATTAGATCTTTTAGAGCTTATTTGAGGGCCTTTTGTAGAGGTTTTCAAGAGAGGACGACAAACAACTATACTAGAAAAAAGGAGCCAAAAATGAAGCAAGAAAGCAAGAGAATTTGAGAGAGTTGAGATCAAAGCTTCAACATTAGTTTCTTTTTCTACTTTTATGTTTTTCTTATTTTCTTTGACTTGGATTAATTCCTAATTTTCTTTGGATGATGTTTTATTTAGATAGAATGAGCTAATTTGCTTTTCTAGAAATGAGGTGGATATCAATGCGTAATCTGAAGAATAGTTTCTCTTTTAATTACTATGAATGGGTATAGTTTTGCTTATTCAAATTTGATCTTAATGCTTTTGATTATTTAGCCAACAATTAACTGATTTGTGAATCTAAGTGAGACTTAACATAGTGATTTTAGATTGGACTAAGGTTTGAATAGTGTATGTTAACATCACTTAGGTGATCTGATTCACAATTAGGGTAGATATATGCCTAAATGTCATACATAGCCAAATTAGAACGCTAGCTTAATGAACCTTATTTAATTGATTAATATAGACATATAGTGAGCCAATTAAGTTAGGATTTGTCAAAGCATCTTGATGGAGACTTATACATAGGTTTGGATTCTAGGTTAGCAAAACTACCCATGAATGTAAATAATAAGAAAAGCTAGTGTTAGATGAAGTGTTGAATTAACCCATAATTTTAGGTCTTAATCTAATGCCTTTCTCTAGCGAATTTTTAGCCTTCATTAATTAGCTTAGTTTTGTAATTAAATTTAGTTTTAATTAATTATTGGCAAAATCGAGTTACTTGAATAAGATTAATCTGTCATAATTTTAGTACTTAGTGAATATTTAGTAGCAAATCTTTATGCGATATGACCCTAGACTTACTGTCTATATTACTTGTTCAATACGTATACTTGAATGTGCAAAATCAGTAATAAGTTCTTAGCACTGTTATCTAAGATTTTTTTTCTATTTATTTCACTAATATTAAAATTCAACAGATTAATCCTAATTTGAGTTTTTCTTTCTTTTCTTTTTAGGTTTGTTCTGTTGTTGTATGAGAAGAGCAAAAAGCTTGAAGATTATACCTTGTGGTCTTGAGTTCAAGAGATCATTCCAAAGACCTAGACGAGAAAATCAACAAGTTTGTGCTTAAACTAATAGAATGGTTGATGAACAAGGTGAGTAGCAAATCCAAGATTGAGTTGTAGAAGAGAATTGTTGTTTAATGGATTATACTGTTTCGTTGGTACAAGGGATTCCATCAAGCATTCAAAAGCTTGCTATTCAAGCCAACAATTTTGAGATTAAGCCAGCCATCATCACCATGATCCAAACTTTAGTTTAGTTAGGGGTCTTATAAATGACAATCCAAATTCCCATATTTCAAATTTCTTAGAGATATGTGACACCTTTAATCACAATGGTGTCACAGACAATGTAATTGTTTGAGGCTTTTTCCTTTTTCATTGGGGGATAAGGCTAAAAGTGGCTGACTGCATTCTTTATTAGATCCATAACAACATGGGATGATTTTGCCTAAAAGGTCCTTGCTAAGTTCTTTCCCCCAGCAAAGACAGCGAAAATGAGGCATCGTTCATGCAGCTAGATTCTAAATCATAGTACGAGGTTTGGGAAATATATAAGGATTTGCTTAGGCATTACCTTCATCATGGTCTTCCAAAATGGCTACAAGTGTAGACGTTCTATAATGGATTGGTGGTGATGTTTAAACCAACATTAATGCCATTGAGAGAGGAGCTCTCATGGCAAAGTTAATTGATGAGGCATACGATCTATTGGAGTAGATGGGATCGAACAACTACCAGTGGCCAATAGAGCAATCAATGCATAAGAGAGTAATTAGAGTTCATGATGTGGATGCCATCATGACATTATCAGCACAGGCAGCAATTTCAACTAAGAAACATGATTCTTTTGGTGCTAATTCAATTCAAAGTCTTTTTGTGGTTTGTGAGTATTGTGGAGCTGACCATGTACGCAATTAGTGTCTAAGCAATATAGAGACAGTGTAGTTTCTAGGCAATAGATAGCAAAACAATCCTTACTCCAACACTTATAACATAGGGTGGAGGAACCATCCAAACTTCTTTTAAGGCAATAATCAAGGATCATCTTCATCTTCAAAGTTGAACATGCCTCTTTAATTCCAACAATAAGCAAGAGCACTTATCCCAGAAAAGAAACCATTTATAGAGGATTTGCTGATGCAGCTCATGCAAAGAATGATGCCATCATTCAAAATCAAGTAGCTATCATTCAAAGCCAAGCAACATCAATTCGAAACCTAAGACCTAAGTTAGTCAACTTGCTAACTCATTAAGCAATAGAGCTTAATGAACATTACCGAGTAATATAGAGGCCAATTCGATAAGGGAAAGTATAGAACATGTCAAAGTAATTACCTGTAGGAGTGGTACAGAAGTGGAAAGTTAACCTAAAGCAAACTGAATAGAAAGACAAGACAGTGGAGAGTTGGACATAGATTCCAAGTTATAGTGAGTATTGTTAAGAGAAGGAGACTAAATACCACCATCACTTTTCCTCAATGTTTCAAAAAGCAACAAGAGGAGAGCTAGTTTTAAAAATTTATGGAGTTGTCTAAAAGCTTCACATCAACATTCCATTTGTTGAGACTTTATACCAAATGCCTTCATATGTAAAATTTTTGAAGGATATTTTGTCCAAGAAGAGGGGGTTGGGTGAATTTGAGACAATAGTACTCATTGAGCAGTGTAGTGCAATCATACAATAGAAACTTCCTCCAAAGCTTAAGGACCCTACCAGCTTCACTATTCCATACACAATTGGTGCTTTTTTTTTTTGCCAAGGCTTTGAGTGATTTGGGGGCAAGTGTTAATTTGATGCTTTTATCTATCTATAACAAGTTAGGTTTGGGGGAGATTAAGCTCATTACTATGACTCTACAACTGACAGATAAAAACCTCACATTTTGAAAGGTATAGTGGAAGATGCACTTGTAAAAGTGGATAAATTCATTTTCTTAGTGGACTTCATAGTACTTGATATACAAGAGGATAGAGAGGTTTCTATTATCTTTAAGTGACCTTTTTTACGCATTGCTAAAGCACTCATCGAGGTGAAGAAGGGAGAACTTACCTTGCAAGTGTAAGATCAAAAGGTAACATTTAGCATTTTTAAAGTTTTAAAGTTTACTAATGATCATGATGAGTGTCTTATAGTTTGTGTGGTGGATAGGGTCACAAGTGAAGCTTTTAGGAAAAGTCATCTTACTGAGTCACTTGAGGCATCATTGGTTGTTGAATCTAAGACAAGTAATAGGGCTATCATAGAATGTGTGAATGTGTTGACTGCCCTATCCCGTGTCTTGGGAACATAATTTAAGTTGTTAAATTTGTCTTCTTCTTCATCTTCACTAGTGAAGCCTTTTATTAAAGAACCTCTTAAATTAGAACTCAAACTAGTGCCAAATTATCTGAGGTATGCTGATCTTGACAACTCATGTACTCTTCCTATTATTGTTTCATTTGATCTTACTAACAAGTAGGAAGATAAGTTGTTGCGAGTTTTGAGAGAGCACAAGAAGGCATTAGGGTGGACAATTGCAAACATATAGAGATAAGTCTTTCGATATGCATGCATAAAATTTTGTTGGAAGATAATCACAGAGCCATTATTGAGCATCAAAGAAGATTAAATTTAATCATGAAAGAGATGGTGAGGAAGGAGATCACCAAATGGCTAAATGTTGGCATCATTTATCCTATTTTGGATAATGAGTGGGTAAGTCCGGTGCAATGCGTACTAAAGAATGGTGTGATGACAGTGGTTGCAAATGAAAACAATGAGCTCATTTCCACAAGGATAATCATTAGATGGAGAGGCTAGATGGAAATGAGTGGTTGCATGGACTACGAGAAGCTAAATAAGGCCACAAGGAAAGATCACTTTCCTTTACCATTTGTTGATTAGATGTTGGATAGGCTAGATGGAAATGAGTACTATTTTTCTCGGATGGATATTCAAGATATAATCAAATTGCAATAGCTCCAGAGGATCAAGAGAAGACAACTTTCACTTGTTCTTATAGTGCTTTCATTTTCAGGAAGATGCCATTTGGATTTTGTAATGCTCCAACCACATTCCAACGATGCTTGATGGCTATCTTTTCTGATATGGTGGAGAAAACATTAGAGGTATTTATGGACGATTTCTTGATATGTGGAAATAATTTTGATGAATGTTTGTTGAATCTTGATAGGGTATTGAAAGATGTGAAGAAACAAACCTGGTGTTAAATTAAGAGAAGTGCCATTTTATGGTACAATAAGGCATCATTCTTGGTCACAAGGTGTCAAGCAAAGGATTGAAGGTGGATAAAGCACAGATAGAGACCATTGAGAAGCTTCCACCACCAACTTCGATAAAAGGTATTAGGAGTTTCCTTGGGCACGTTGGTTTTATTGATAATTCATTAATAATTTTTCTAAAATAGATTAACCTTTGTGTAATCTCTTAGAAAAATATGTCCCATTTAAATTTATATTTGATGATGCATGTCATGTTGCATTTATAGAATTGAAAAATAAAATTGACATCTGTGCCAATTATTGCAGTTCCCAATTGGTCACTTCTATTTAAACTTATGTGTGATGCTAGTGACTATGCTATAGGTGTAGTGTTAGGATAGAGAAGAGATAAAATTTTCATTTTATATATTATGCTAGCAAAACCTTGATTGAAATTTGGATGCATTACGTCATTATTGAAAAATAATTATTAGCTATTGTTTATGCATTTGACAAATTTTGCTCATACTCACTTGGCACAAAAGTTATTGTTTATACTAACCACTCTGTAATTAAGTATCTAATTGATAAGAAAGATGTCGATCCAAGGTTGATAAGATGGATTTTGTTGCTACAAGAGTTCAATTTGGAAATCTAGGATAGAAAAGGTTCAGAGAATCAAGTAGCAAACAATCTGTCTAGGTTAGAGCATGAAAACCAAGGTAAGGACTTAACTTTGATCAACAAGACCTTTCTTGATGAACAATTGTTACACGTTGGTCAAAAGAATTTACCATGGTATGTTGACTATGTCAATTATATTGTAAGTAATCTTCTTCCTTTAAATTTAAATTTTCACAAAAGAAAGAAATTTCTACATGATGTGTGATTTTATGTGTGGGATGATCCATTTTTGTTTAAGCAATGTGCTAACAGAATGTTAAAAAAGTACATTTTAGTGGAGGAAATTGAAAGCGCATTGAGACATTGTCATTTTGAAAATATGGGGGCCACATTGGAGGAGATAGAATGGTAGCCAAAGTTTTTTAGTTAGGTTTGTATTGGCCAACACTTTTCAAGAATGCTGACAATTTTGTTTTGCATTGTGATAAGTGTCAAAGAGTGGGAAACATTTCTAGAAGACATGAGATGCTGTTTAATAACATTCTTGAAGTGGAAATTTTTGATGTCTGAGGAATTGATTTCATGGGGCTATTCATTTCATTTTTCAATAGTCACTACATCTTGGTTGCCATTGATTATGTGTCAAAGTGGGTGGAAGCTTCAACTTTGCCTACAAATGATAGTAAGGTTGTATTGTGATTTTTGAAGAAGAATATTTTCACCAAATGTTGTACACTATATAGTAAGTGATGAAGGAAGCCACTTTTGAAACAAATATTTTACAGCTTTGCTTGGAAAGCATGAAGTGACATACAAGGTGGCTATAGCTTATCGCCTTTAGACAAGTGGACAAGTTAAAGTGTCAAACTGAGAAATTAAGAGAATTTTAGAAATCGTAGTATCTCCATCAAGGAAGGTTGGGCTAGTAAACTTGATGATGCATTACGGGCATATAAGACTGCTTATAAAACTTTAATAGGTATGTCCCCATATCGATCGGTATTTGAAAAAATGTGTCACCCTTTAGTTGAGTTAGAGCATATAGTGCATTTTGGGCCATTAAAAAGTTAAACTTTGACTTGGAAGTAGCTAGTGAGAAGTGTTTGCTTCAATTAAATGAGATGGATGAACTCTGCTTTGATACTTATGAAAATGCCAAAATTTACAAAGAAAAGACTAAGAGATGGCATGATCAAAAGATTGTTGAGCGTCGTTTTGAGTCAGATTTGCATTTCTTGTTGTTTAACTCATGCTTAAAGCTATTTACAAACAAGTTGAAATCAAGATGGTTAGGACCTTTTATTGTGTCAAAGGTGTTTCGACATGGAATAGTGGAAATAGTAGATGGGTTAACAAATGAAACATTTCAAGTGAATGGGCAAAGTTGAAGCATTATTGGGGAGGTGATATTGATTGTTAACAATCCTCTATCCCTCTTTCTTATCCCAAAAAAGCTTGTAAGAGAGTTGAGCTAATGATTATAAAAAAAAAAGGCTTTTTGGGAGGTAACCCAAGTTTTTAAACTTAGATTCTTATTGTGTTTATTTCTTTTAGCGTATTTTGATTTTTATTTGCAATTTTTTTCATTCATTTGATGTTTTATTTCATGAGTCTAATGGTTTTTTTTTCTTGAGTTTTTGTAGGTTTTAGGATTTCCCAAACAAATAAAAGTTGAAACGATGTCGTGACATTAAGAAGGGTAGCACCGCGGTGCTGAAGGATGCCCCTTCCCATACAAAAACCCAAAAAGAGGCTGTTGTGACTCTAATGGGATAGTGTCGCAGCATTGCGTGATGCAATTAATAGAGGCTAGAGTGTCGCGATAACCAAGGGTTAGCTTCGCAATGCCTTGTTGGGCTTACTCAATTTAAAAAGGTTGCCTTCTTTCTCTTTTCTCCCATCTTATTTCATCTCCTAGGTCTTCCTTTTCTTGCTACCTCCATAGTTTCTCTTTACCTTCCACCCACTCCAAAAACACTCCTAAAACTCACAGTTTTGCCATAAAATGACTCCTTTGAAGCAAGCAAATCTTCTTCCACAAATCACCAACCAATTTTTCTGCAGCAAAATTCAAGTAAGTGGATTAGTTTTTTGGCTATTTTCCAAATGTGTTAAATTTTGCTATTGGTGAGGAAATTGTGGTTATTGATTACTGGGTTGGTGATTAATTAGAGATTGTAGTATTTGGGCTTGATTTTAATTGCTTTTACATTGATCATTTAAGGGATTGGTTGCTGGATGAGGTGAATAGTAAAAAAGAATTGCACTTGAATAGAAATTGTGGGAGTAGGATTGTTTGTGCAATAGCGATTTTAGTGACATTGTGTGGATTAATTGAAGAAGTTGCTGCATATTTTGTTGCCACTTGAGTATAAATTATCGTACATTTGTTAAGTGATTGATGGCAGCAAAGAAGAGAGCTAGAAGTAATGGTAGTGCAATTCACTTTGATCAGAGTAAATTTGTTTTTGCCGAAGTAGCTAAAAGGCATACACAATCCCTTGAGTAAAAAGTCTCTATTTCATAATAAGACAAGGCATCGATCTTCATCCTGGGTTATATGGTTCTGCTCATAGGGTCATCATTGAGCGACAATGGGAGAAATTTTTGAACAACTTGAGGCAACTGTATTACTTGTCGTTTGAGAATTTTATGCCAACGTTGCTGAATATAAAAATAGACAGGTTTTTGTTCGAGAATGTCAGGTACATTTTGACAGTCAGACAATTAATCAATTCTACAACTTACCTGATATTGAGACTGATGATTATGGACAATTTGTGTTTGAAAATATTGATTTGGATGGAGTTCTTAAAGTGCTTTGTAATGAGGGTGGGAAGTGGAAAATGAATAAAGGCATACCAATTTTGTTTAAAGCTAGCGTCATGAAGAACAATAACTAGCTATGGTATCACTCTTTAGCAGCAAGTTTACTTCCTATGAAGTATTTGAGTGACGTGATGAAGGATAGCGCGATTCTATTGTATGCAATTGTTTCTTGAATGTCAATCGATGTGGGTCAAGTGGTGTTCAATTATATTGTTCAAGTTGCTTGTTTGCCACATGATGGCCTTTGGTTTCCCTCTTTGATCACAATTATGCAAGAAAGTGGGAGTAAGTTGGGACAAAAATGAAGAAATTTTACATCCTATAGCTCCTTTGGATGCGAGAATTATGAATCAGTTTTATGCAAAAGAGTTTTTGGTTGGCAGAGGAAGTTCTTCCTTAAGTCCATGCCATCACCACCATAGAGGCCACCTCAGCATTTTTCCTTATCTCAAAGGATGGAAAGGCTTGAACTTTGAATGGATCCTCATGTGGCTCATATGTAGTCCATCGAGCAAATGATGTGTGCTTATGCTGAGAACGTTGGCATGGACATGGCCATTTTTCCTACTTTGCTAAATGATCCCACAGTGGAAGCTCGGATTGAAGATGACGTGGAAAATGATTTGTAGAGGTTGACTGCTAGTCAGAGGAGTATTCTTTTTCCTTACTTTCATAACATTGGGGACAATATTATTTTTAAGTTTGGGGGAAATTTTCAATTTTCAGCTTTGTTTTCTTTATGATTTTAGTTTTTAAGTTAGTTAAGGTATTTATCATCTAATTTTATGAATGTTTTATGAACTTGAACTATATTTAATTGTGCCAATTTCTTTTAATTTACCTATCCAATGATGAGAACCTAGTTATTCTCTATCTTGATTCTTTGAAACATGAGAATATTGTTTAAGTGTTATGTAAATTCTTATGCTAAGCTTTATTGTTAAGATGATGTTTTTACAATTTGAGCTGATGAAAAAAAAAATGTATACTAGGTGAAGGAAAATAAAGCTTTAAATAGGTCCTAGAATAACTATGTGCTTAAGGTGATTTGAGATACATATTATTCCATATCCTACCTTAGCTCTAGTGATATATTATAGGCTCATTAAAGTCTTATTGATTCTTAACTTAGTATTAGTCTACATTAATGGGGAGAGAGATGAAAAGAAAACCTATGGAACTCTATTAGTAATTTGAATTTTGCATTAGTATAACTTATCCGGATGGTGTAATGTTCTAGGTGAGAAGATTGCACACACACATGGAAATCCAATTGACGATAAGCTTGCGTTTGAATTGAAATAACAACTTGAATAATATTTATGTGTTGCTTAGAATGGAGAATATGGATTAACTTTTGAGGATATTAAAGGTGATTATTGAGTTGATGCAATTGATTTCTAATTAAGTTTTTTCTTCATTTATGCTTTTGCATTTTAGTTTATGTTCTGCTCAAAGACTAGCAAAATCTTAAGTTTAGGGGTGTGATAACTCTATTATATAGAGTTATTTTGATACATTTTGGAGACTTAAGTAGCTAGGTTTTTGAGGTTTTAGGTTTGGGTTTATTATTTTAGGTGTTTTTCCTAGTTAAGTTTGGTTAATGTTAAGTAGTGTAATTTAAGTTATTTTAGTTCAATTTTATTTTATTACTATAAGAAAAATTATTGTTGGTTTCTCTTATTGCTTTTGTAGGAAATTTGATGAGAAAGGTTCATTAGATAAAAAATTGCATATGTATGGTGATGGCTTTAAACATACATGCTGCAATATTTTGAGGATAACTTGAGCTAGAGAAGTACAATTGATGCAATTCTTGATCTTTTGAAAAGCTAAGACATAGGGCTACAATTTTTACATTTACCACTTTTCCCAGTTCGGATTAGATTAAGCTGAAAATTGTGTTGGAAGATGCAAGACTACTGTAGTCCTGCACATGGCAGCACATAGAATGAAGGCTGCGGCCTTGAGTTGCTCGAGGCTGTGGTGCCAAGGAGACAAAGTCTATGGCACTAAGGAAGTAGCACCGCAATACTACAAGAAAGACCACAGTGCTGTGGCTCCAAGGAAGGCAGCGCCATGGCATTAAAAAACTTACTAAAATTATGTTTTTCTATGAAATTTTGGAAATTAGGTCTTTTAAAGTTTATTTAAAGGGCCTTTTGTAGAGGTTTTCAAGAGTGGACGGCAAGTAACTATTCTAGAGAAAAGGACCAAAAACGAACCAAGAAAGTAAAAGAATTTGAGAGAGAATTGAGATCAAAGCTTCAACATTAGTTTCTTTCTCTACTTTTGTGTTTCTCTTATTTTCTTTGACTTGGGTTAATGGCTAATTTTGTTTGGATGATGTTTTATTTAGATATTATGAACTAATTTCCTTTTGTAGGATTATGGTGGATTTCAATATGTAATCTAAATATTAGTTTCTCTTTTATTCACTATGAATGGGTATAGTTTTGCTTATTCAAATTTGTTCTTACTACTTTTGATTGTCTGGTTAACAAATAACTGATTTGTGAATCTAATTGAGACTCGGCAGAGTGATTTTAGATTGGACTAAGGTTTGAATAGTATATGTTTATGTCACTTAGGTGATCTAATTCGCAATTAGGATAGACATATGCCTAAATGCCATACATAGCCGAATTAGAAAACTAGCTTAATGAAACCTTATTTAATTGATTACTATAGACATATAGTAACCCAATTAAGTTAGGTATTCGTGAATGTATCTCGATGGAGACTTGTACATAAGTTTGGATTCTAGGTTAGCAAAACTACCTATGAATATAAATAATAAGAGAAGCTGGTGTCAGATGAAGTGTTAAATGAACCTATAATCTTAGGTCTTAATCTATTGCTTTTCTCTAGTGAATTTATAGTCTTCATTAATTAGTTTTAGTTTTCTAATTAAATTTAGTTTTAATTAATTGTCTAGAAAATCAAGTTAGTAGAATAAGATTGATCTGTCATAATTTTAGTACTTAGTGAACAACTGGGAGCAAATCTCTGTGGGATACGATTTTGGATTTATTGTCTATATTACTTGTTCAATACGTATACTTATGTGTGCAAAATCAACAACACTGGGCACTAGCCACTTAGTACCTAGGTGCTAGGTTCTTTCTCCTATGCTATTGCTTTTGAGGGGTGGCTAATGCCTAGACGCTAGGCTCTTGGTTTGTTAATGTGCATTTTGCAATAGTCCATCAAGTTCTAATGCCATTTTGACCATGATCTGATCATAACTAGGCCAAGTGATGAACACAATAGTTGTCACCCTTCCTCTTAGCTTTCCAATGGTCCAAGCATCACAGCAATCAAACACTGTAGCTTGAGGTGCACTTAAAAAACTACAACATGTTGAGGAGACACCTCAAGCCAATTTGCATGATTTATCCTCTAATGATCTCTTTAGCACATAAAAACCTTTAATAACAATAAAACCAAGTCAGTAAGGGCTCAACTTGGAATTTTTAACATGAAATTAAATTGAAATCACTTGAATTAAAATAATTAAACATGCATGAAACTTATTAATGAAAGTATGAAAATTACCTAAATGCAACTTAAAAACACAAGGACTTAGCTCTTTTAATGTCCAAAAATAGTACAAGATAAGTCTATATAATTGAGTTATGATACCCCTAAACTTAATATTTTGCTACTCCTCAAGCAAAACTTTAAAACAAAAGAAAGAAGCATGAAAGATGAAACCAATTAACTACAAGTCTGTTCCACCAAGTCAAAGTTCTACTTTTAATTTCCTCGACAATTATGTTATTTCCATATTTAAAGCAAAGTATAAATATTGCTCAAGTTTACTGTACACCTCATACCCTCATATAGAAGTTAATAAGACCTTATCGATAAGATAAATGGTCAATTGACGTAAATTTAACTACCAAAGAGCAGTAACGGGTGAAAGAAATATTTCAGAATAAAATATTTCATACGGGAGAAAATAATAATAAAATAATAATATTTTTATCGAGGATGAATTAACGAGTTCAAAGGCGATGTGTAAGTGAACCGGGACAAAGTGAGACACTTTAAAAGTCGAGGAGACAAGTGGAGAATGTTGGAATAAAATTATATTTATTAATAAAATAATATTAAAATATTAATATTTTATCTGTTATTGAAATTAGTCATGAATGAGGACTATATGGCTAATCTAAGTAGGGGAGAGGAAATAAGGAAGAATCTTGAAGAAAAACGACATTAGTGGGGCCTGCATGCTTTTATTAAATAAAGTAAAAGAGGGTAACTATATATTTAAATATTATGGTGACACCTTGGTGAGGAGCAAATTTTATATTTTACTTGTACAAGTGTAAAGGAAGGAAAATAGAGAAAATTAAAATTAAAGAAACAATAGAAGGACCAAATTGTAAAGGATGAAAGTTTGGAGGGTCAAATGGTAAATAAGGAAAAAAGTTGAGGATTTATGTGTAATTTCAATATTCGAAGGTAAATGGATATTAACTAATCAAGGAAAGCTAGATTATGTGGGATAATGAGATATGCATATACATTCACTATTACATGCAAATTATAGCATGCAAAAAGAAGAAAGATGGTGGAAAACATGTGGGACCCCCACTATGTGAAGAAAAAAGAAGAATTAGACTAAGTTTATTTGCATGTAATGAGATTGGTGCATTAGGTGGCCAAACGAGGAAAGAAAAATGTGGACGCATGTGACTTAAATAGATTAATGGATGATCAAATAAAATATAAAGTGAAGCTTGTGCTTGAAATGTGATTGGAGGAATAAGGTGGTGCATGGAATAAAGTAATGAAGAAAGAAAGAATGAGAGAGTGAGGTGGCAGATGGAAAAGATAATGAGGATAGATTTTGGGCTAATGCACAAGGGAGGAAATTGGTGCATGAAATGTGAGTGAGGAATGAATTGGTCCAATGGGTGTTAAGGAATAAATAAAGAAAGGAAATGGAAGATGAGGAAAGGTGAAAGAATGGAAAGGAAATGAGAGCCTTCACAAGACCTTTTCAAACAAAATTCTTGTGATATCCACCAATACTAAAGAAAGAGCAAACAAGTGACTTTGCCTTGAGATATTCACCCTATTTGGAAGAGAAATGAGAGAGAATGGCTTGGTGAGGCTTCCACCCGAGAGGTGAGAAAGAGTTGAGTGGAAAGGCAAGCTAAGTGAGGGCTCGGTTTTGTGTGATTTCAGAACACCTGTGGCCTTTTTCTTGTTATTTTCCTATCCTCAAGCTTCATTGCAACTAGAAAACAGCAAGGAGAAGGAAGAAAGAAGAAAAGATAAAGGAGGAAGAAGAAAACAGCTTGGAGGAGGCTCAGTTTTTTAGGAGATTGGAGAAAAACTAAAAAGTTTTCTCTTGCATGCCATTGTTGGAGCTTGAAGGAGAAACTAATCACACTCTCTAAAATAATCTATGTACATGGCATTGATGGGTGTTAAAGTGGAAGTAATTCAAAAGCTAAGGTTAATTAGCTATGTGTTTAACAAAGAAAAGGAAAACATTAGGCTCAAAAAAGGGTGACTAAGGATAATAGTACAACAAGGTAGGCTTGGAAAGCTCAAATGATTTAAGGATGGCTTAAGTTATTTCCTTAACTAAGTATAGTCTAGGATTTTGTCTCGAGAGATGTCAGTTAAAATTTCACTATGCAAGTAAGTATACGTATCGAATACATAGTATATTAGCAAGTAGAGTATCGATCCCACAGGGAATTGAACTAAAATTTTACTAAGTACTAAAATTAGAACAATTTAGTTTTATTTAAATAATTAAAATCTAAATTCTAATTGAACTAAAAATTACTCAACTAAAACTAATTTAATTAAAAATTAAAGCAACAAGATAATTGGGCAAATAGCAAATCAAACAAGCTAGGATTACAATATCCTTCACACTTCATCTAAATCTTACCTCTCTTCTTTAACTTATTTCAATGGGTTGAATTGCTAACCTAGAGTCCTAAATTATTTATAAGGGTCTCCCGACTCATCTTATAAAAATATCTATTTTAACTAAAACACTATATCCCTATGTGAATTGAATTTAAAATAGACTCATTAAGCTAAGGCTCTAATCTGGTTACATATGGCCTATAGATATATCCCTATCCTATAGGCAAATCAAGTAATATGATCATATGCTATACCAATTTTAGTCTACACTAAACTCCCTTTCCCAGGTTTGTTTAGGTTTCTAAATCAATTTAACTGGTGGCCAAGCAATTAAAAGCATTAAGAACAAATTGGAATAAACAATTCAAATCGCATTGAAAATAAGCAAGAAAGAGATTAAAAATTTAGATTACATGTGAGTTCAATTGCAATCCTAGAAAAATAAATTAGCTCATAATATCTAATAAAGACAATATCCAAAGAATTTAGCCATGAATCCAAGTCAAAGAAAATAAGAAAAACACAAAAGTAGAGAGAAAACTAATAGTTAGAGTTTTTTGATTCTGATTCTCCCTCCAATTCTCTTATTTTCTTGCTTTGTTCTTGGCTTCCAATCTCCAGAATAGTTGCTTGCTGACTTCCCTTCAAAAACTCTGAAAAAGGTACCTTAAATAGGCTCCAAATGACCTAATTTTCAAAATCCCGTCAACTTCTTTTATTTTTGGAAAGTCGCCCAGCGCTGCGGCGCTACTTCTTTAGCGCTGCAGCTTTGAGCTCTCTGGAAATTTGTAGGTCTGCTTCCTTTTATCAACGCTGCAGCCTTGTTCTTCCAGCACTGTGGCAGTCTATCAACTTCAAACATGAGTTTCACCCTGACATGTTCCGAACTGGGCAAAGTAGTAAACATAAAAGTTTTATTCCTATCTCTTAACTTTCCAATGGATAAACAATCACATCAATTGGACTTCTGGATTGAAAGATATGCTCCAAATACCACATCATAATCAGTCCTTGCATACAGCTGCAGTGATCCAACTTTGACAAATATTTTGACCATGATCAATTCAGAACTGGGTGAATTGATAAAAATAAACATTAGATCCCTTCTTCTTAGAATTCTAGTGGTCCAAGAATCACCTCATTTGGAGTTGTTTAGATAAAGATATGGTCAAAATATCAAAACATATACAAATGAAGTCATCGTCATACTTGCACTGATTTTCATCAAATGAGCCTCTTTCATCAATTTCTTACAAAAGCCATAAGAGAAATTAGCAATAACTACTTTTAAAGTAATTTAAAACAAAACAACATAAAATTTAACAAAAATAACTTAAATTAATCACTTAACAAGCAATCAAACTTAAACTAGAAAAACACCTAAAACATTAAAATCTGAACCTAAAATCTCAAAGATCTAGTTACTTAAGGCCCCAAAATAGGTTAAAATAACTCTATATAATAGAGTTATCAAGAGAAACTCAAAGAAAATCTTGAAATTAAGACTTTATTCATAAATTACATTCACATAAACTTTGTTTAAATACACACAATCATTCAAAGTAGGAAACATGTGCTCAAATTGTGGTAAAATCACATTCTACAACAATACTTAGCAAACGAATTCAACATAATAATTAAACAATATGTACATTCATTAAGAGTAAAAAAGAATAAGATAATTATTTTTCACCATTGGATCAGAGAAAGAAAGAAATTGGTGCTACTAACCAGAGCTAAAGTTTTCCAAAAACATGCAGAAAAATAAAAGCTAACAAGCTAACTAAACTTGAATCTTAAAAACATAAATTGCAAAGTTTAAAACTTAAATTTTCCGCCCAAACTTAAAATTAACATTGTCTTCAATGTTAAAAAGTAAAGAACACAAGTCAAGAATACTCCCCTGGGTAGTGGAGATCCTCTAATCTTCTTTGTCATCCTCATTATATCCTAAGTTGTTGGGAGGATCTGTTAAGGTAACAAAAATCTAAATAAGAAAAATGAAGAAAAACAAATTAATGGGAAAATCTAAAGAAATAACTTTGAAGAAAAAGCGTAAGAGTTTCAAAAACTTGGGTTGCTTCCTAAGAAGTGCTTCTTTAGAGTCACTAGCTTGACTATAGGCACTTTCTTTTGTAGTTTTTCATCCACAGAATAAGGCTTAAGGCTTAGTCCATTAACCATGAATATGCTAGTATCCTTACTGTCAATCTCTATTATACCAAAAGGATAAACCTTTACCACATTGAAAGGACCCAAACATTTTGCCTTCCATTTCCATGGAAAAAGCTTAAAGCATGAATTAAAAAGTAATACTTACTCTCCAACCTCAAAATCAAGACAATTAGGAGGTGGTGGAAGATGCTCCTCATGCAACTACTTGGTTTTGATATGGGAGGTGGTGGCTTTAGCCCAAAGGTTGATGCTTGCTCAGTTGTAAGTGGGGAAATAGGCTTACCCTTGCCCTTATCAACTAAATCCACTTTATAGCAACTATTTGTAGAGGTAGGATACTTAATTGCATTGAAAATATTAATCTTGACTACCTCCTTTCTAAATTTTAAAAGTTATCTTGCCTTCTTTCACATTAATGATTGTGCCAGCAATAGCCAAGAATGGTTGTCCCAACATTAGAGGAATTTCCATTTCTTTTTCCATCTCAAGCACAATAAAGTCCACTAGAATGTAGAGATGCCCAACTTTAACAAAGACATCCTTTACAATCCCAACACGGTACCTAATTGTTCTATCTACTAACTAAAAAGAAACTCTAGTGGGTTGTATCTCATTAAGTCTAAGTCTTTTGGCAATAGACAAAAGCATTATTGAAACTAGCACCTAAATCACACAAAGCTTTAAAAATTTTAAAACTACCAATAGTGAAAGGACTAGAAAAACTCCTTAGATCTTTAAGCTTTTGTGGCAGCTTATTCTGGATTATAACATTGCACTCAATAAGTGCAACTATATCAAAGTCTTTTAGTTTCCTTGTTTTGGTTAAGATGTCTTTCAAAAACTTCACATACGAAGACATCTGCTCCAAAGCTTCAACAAAAGGGAAGTTGATGTAGAGCTTCTTGAATACCTCTAGAAATTTTTGAAATTGAGTGCCTAACTTTTATTTTTGGAAGTGTTGAGGAAATGGAGGAAGAGGTTGTGTTGCTTGTGCATCCTTGACCTGCACTTGCTTGTTTGACTTTCTAAGTTCTGATTCATTCTTAATTGGCTTCTCTTGTGGATCTTATTATTTACTACTACTGCCAACCTCTTTCCCACTCTAAAGGAGTACTACCATATAAGGTCCCACCTTCCCTCCTAGGATTAGATTAAATATTACTCGGTAAAGTCCCTTGAGGTCTATTGTTGATAGCATTGGTTAATTGCCATATTTGAGTCTCAAGATTTTTCAACAAAGTTACCTATCTATGAATAAAGGCATCTGTCTTAGCCATATATTGCATGAGTAGCTCCTCCATAGACGGCTTTTTGTCTTGCATTGGGGGTCTAACTTGTTATGAAAAACCTAAAAGAAAATTTGATTTTGGAGTCGATGAAAAAACCTGATTGTTGTTCTAAGAAAAGTTAGGGTGATTCCTCCACCCAAGACTATAAGTGTTTGAATATAGGTTGTTTCATTGCCTATTTTCAACAAACTGAACAGACTCCATATGCATAGGACAATGATCACTAGGGTGCCCATCAATATAATAATCACAAAAAATAAAATGACTCAGAATCAAATTTCTTAGTAAGAGCGGCTACTTGAAGCCATAAGAGCACCACCAGCTACTCTCCTTGGCAAGCCCCTTAGTCCACAAACTGAGCAGTCTGTTAGGAATTTTGAGAATATGGTGCCTTGGAAAGCAAGTATATTCTCATGTGTAATTTCATATAATTTATTTGTAATGAAAGTACATTTCGATATTAAGACAAAGAGTTTGTTTTAAGTAAGCATTCGTTATCTAGTTATTAAGGAACCATGATTCTGTTGAGATATTAAAATACATTTGTTGAAGAGTCACACATAGGAGACATGTGTTTTAATTGAATCTAAAAATTATTCACAACCATATAATAAAGCTAGTCACTTTATTGTGTTAAGGTTATAGTGTCTAGATTATTTCCAACAAAACGAATGTGATTTACTTCAAGGGAATGATGAGTCTTTAATCATCAAAATGGTTGACTTCGAGTAATGACACTATAACATGAACTGGAATCATATGAGAATCAAATTTAAGTTTAACTATTACTTAAATTTTGATCTCACACTTATGCATTTGTTTATAGTAGAACCGAAATCTTGATGGATAGTGGACTTATGTTTAGTCTCCTTATAATCTTTGATATACCACGAGCATGATCATCATAAAGCATTAATCTAGACTCTATATGTTGGGATTATAATTGAGATGAACATCTGTGAACATATATCCAACTAATAGAGTTCATAGCATTAACATTACTTCTAGTGATTTCAAGAAGATTGGTGATTAATTTGGACCTAGCAGATTGATGAATTAGATAATCATCAAATCTGGATACTTAAAAGATTATATCTAGAGTATTTAATTAGAAAAGAGATAAAATTTATTGAATCACTAATTGGATGAAATTTAAGACTAAAAGACAAAATTGACATAAAAGGTAAAACAGTAATTTCACCTTTTAGCATTAGATGGCTATAAGGATTCACAATATAAGGTTTGCAATTGGACAACTAATAATTAATATCAATTATTGAATTATTTCTTGTAATTATAGTTAATCCAAGAGTGCAACCATAAATCTATGGTTAATAAGCTTGAATCATTTTAATGAGATTAAAAATAATTCTAAGTTTATTAGAGCTTGCAATATCTATGTCAAATAGATTCCCTACTTAGTTTTGTAAAATTCAACTTGTTTAAGTTGGAATGTATAGACACCAATTTTATTTGTATAAATTTTAATTATTTATTTTATTTTAATTTTATCTTTATCTTTTATTTTACTTATTTCGCTATTCACTTTATTTTTATTTTCTATTTATTTTATTTACTATTATTATTGTTTTGTTTTTACAGCCCAAGGTTAGGTACTTGGACCGGCAACCCAGAAAACAGGCCCAATACAACAAAGATAATTTGAAATGGATTAAATCACCTAAACAAGATTAAAGTTAATAAAATAAATAGGGCTAATTAAAATGAAGACCATTCTGAAAATCAGAAGAATAACAAATAGATAAAATAAAAGAAGAAAAAAAAGGAGAAAAAGAAAATAAGGAGAGAAAGGAATAGCTCAACAAGGTGCGTTTGCACCATGCCGAGGCAGTTATCACTCTAGATGTGAATTTTTCACATATGGCAATAGCTCGCTGATGCTGGGGATGCCTAAGTGGCTACATCCCTAGCATCCGGGGGTAGATTTATAACTACCCCTTCACCAAATTGAAAAAGGGAGACCTAGAAAAAACCTTAACTGTAGCCAATCGAAAAGAAAAAAGAAACCTAGATCTTCTAGCAACCAAAAAAGAGCCACAATCAATACAAACAAAAAGAGAGAAAATAGAAATGAAAACAAAAAAGAAATGAAACAACCAAAAAATGGGAAAGGCAGTAGAGTTTAGGTTTGTGGTTCTAGTTTTTCAAAGGATGGAGGTTTAAGGGTTTTCTTGGTTCGGACTTCTGATAATCGGTAAAGAGAGAGAGATTAAAGGGGTTTGCGTCCGATCTTCCAATAGTCGATGAGGGAAAGAGTGAGGGAGGAGAAGCAAGGTCGTGATTTGTGGGATTAGAGAAAAGTGAAAGGAAGTCGGGCATAAAGAGAAACCAAAAAAAGGAAATTGGGAATAGACAAGAGAAAAGAATGTTTTAATACTAGGGTTAGAGTGAAACGGGGTCATTTTAGGGGCAAATTCTGCAGTAAGGTCATTATTTTTGACCTTACTGGAAGGTCATTATTTTTGACTTTACTAGAAGGTCAATTAATGAAAACCATTAGATTTATAAGATTAAATTACAGCCATTGATTTAAAATTGATAAAGAAACCTGTAAACAAGTTCAACCGGTTAATAAGAAAATAAAATTAAAAACAACTAAAGAGTCAGGAGAGATGAGGACTCTCTTTGATAAAGGAGTCAGGGAGATGAGAACTCTCCCTTACAAAATGTGTTCTTTCTTAATGGAAGAATTTTTTTTGTAATATTTTATTGAGAGTTTCCTGGCCAAGTTTATTTTCCTTCACCTCAATTAGCCGACAAATTTATTACAGCAACTTTACAATAGCCAGTCATCCCTGGTCTGAAAGTTTCCAAGATAAGAGACTTTACGCTACTTCTAAGGCAACGCCTACAGGTATGATATATTACTTGTTGTGGCTCATGATCTACCTTTTTTTTTCTATTAAAAGAGTGTGAATTTGCATAGAGAAAGGATGTCAAAGGGATAGTTTTGTTATGACAATTCCTTTTACCATGTGATCTTTTGTAAATTTTTTTTGTTTGTTTGGTAATTAAGGGCAAAAGTTGTTGAAAGGGGAGGCTTAGACTTCAACCTTTTGTCTGGTCAGTCATTATTATCCAGCCAAATTATGTTGCTT
>NW_018397255.1:14208450-14208587 GCF_002168275.2 Theobroma umbraticum | reverse complement strand
GCACAGAGTTTTCTTTCTCGTTTTAATTGTTTTTGTAATTTTAAATCTTGGCAGTGCTGTCCCCAGTGATGTTCCACTACAGTCAACTAGGTAAATGCATAATAAAATATTTGATTTTATTAAATTATGACAATAAT
>NW_018397255.1:14208333-14208440 GCF_002168275.2 Theobroma umbraticum | reverse complement strand
ATATATCTTAATTTGATTCTCAAATTTTATAATTTTTGCAACTATGATTGTGGCATGTATGTTTGCAAGTTTATGCAAATTGTGCACCTCAATACCTACTATGAAGT
>NW_018397255.1:14204025-14208323 GCF_002168275.2 Theobroma umbraticum | reverse complement strand
TTATGTTTCATTTCATACTCAATAAATATTTTTTTAATATTATTTACTTTTGTAGTGTGTAGAGGAATTGGATCGGTCTCTTTTATTGGCTTACCTTGTCAAGCACCCTAATAACAAAAATCGTTTAATTGTCATGAATGCTATTCATAATGGTTTGCATAATGAGGACGTTGATTATGATGCAACCAGAAAATATGAAAGAAGATCAAAAAAACGACTTTAAGTTTATGTTTCATTTATTAATGTATGAATCATTCATCAATAATAAATTTTTTTTTCATTATTTGACTTTATTGTTGTATTAATAGTTGGACAAAGTTTTAATGTTATTAAAAGAGGTCATTAGCACATGCATCTTTTATAATATTATTAAATTGAAGTTGTTTTATTATTTTCTAGTTATGAGGTAGATGTCACTTGGTACAATTATCTTTTATAAATTTACAAGTGGTATTTTTTTATTGATGAAAAAAAACATTAAAGCATTAATTTCAGTCCATTATATATATATATATATAATAATACAAATCAGATCAAACATAAAGCGGTGTTTCTTTTGTTGGTGAAGCCTTCAAATTAGTGAAGGGGGGACAACTGTCGCATTATAGGTGTGGTGCTGCAACACTAATGCTCTAATTTAAAAGGGGGACAGCACTGCAGCGCTAGGAGTGTGGCGCTGCAGCGATGAAGCTACTACCTTGAGGGGGGGACAGCACTACAATTCATGGCTATTAAGTAACCATCACTTACCACTTGTTATTGCCTAACATCATTCACATCAAACTTTGTAGAATGACTAAATCATTATATTGATGGATTGAATTAATTGTGCTTTCTGCAACAGCAAATAAAAATAATGCCACTACTGAGCAATAAGATGACTAGTAGTAAAGCAAGACCCTAACTCAAACTAATCTCAAGCAAAATAACCTTAGAGATCACTACGTCCTTATTGCTGGTCAACTATACTCTTTTTAGTTCAGTGTTGTGTTTGTCCAGTTGGTCTATCAAATCCTTACGCCACCCCTAGATCAGTCTCTCTTGATTGTTGATGATCTCAGACTTTACCTTCAATTCTTCTCATTGTCGCAATTTCCTAGTAGAACAAGAAACACATCAAATAAGGGTTCTTTGGATTGGAGTTGGGTAATCATATACACAGCATCTATAGTAAAAGTTGGATGGATTTACTTGTTTGAGCATTTCGGCCTTGGTTGACTGATACTCACGCTGCAGGCCAATGAAGTATAACTGTAGCTTCTTGGCAGCCTCCACGAAGTCTCTAGCATGTTTCTCTATATCAACTACATTATTTTACGAATATAGCTGTTTGGTGAAGGGGGACAGCGTTGCAGCACTAGGAGTGTGGTGCTGCAACGTTGATGCTATTGTTTGGTGAAGGGGGACAGCGCTGCAGCACTGGGAGTGCTGCTTGGTGAAAGGGACAACGCTGCAACACTGGGAGTGTGGCGCTGCAGCATTGGGAGTGCTGCTTGGTGAAAAGGATAGTGCTGTAATGCTAGGAGTGTGGTTCTGCAGCGTTGATGCTACTGCCTTGTGAAGGAGGACAGCGCTGCAGCACTGGGAGTGTGGCGCTATAGCTTTGATGCTATTGCCTTGTGAAGGGGGATAGCACTGCAGTGCTAGGAGTGTGGCGCTGCAGCATTGATGCTACTACTTGGTGAAGGGGCATAGCGCTGCAGCACTGGGAGTGTGGTGATACAGCATTGATGCTACTGCCTTATGAAGGGGGACAGCGCTGCAGTGCTAAGAGTGTGGCACTGCAGCACTAGGAGTGCTGCTTGGTGAATGGGACAGCGCTACAGCGCTGGGAATGTGGTGCTGAAGCGTTGATGCTACTTCTTGGTGAAGGGGCACAACGCTGCAGCGTTGATGCTACTGCCTTGTGAAGGGGGACAACGTTGCAGCACTGGGAGTGTGGCGCTACAGTGCTGGGAGTGTTGCTTGGTGAATGGGACAGTGCTGCAGTGCTGGGAGTGTGGCGTTGCAGCGTTGATGCTACTACTTGGTGAAGGGGCACAGCGCTGCAGCACTGGGAGTGTGGCGCTGCAGTGTTGATGCTACTGCCCTGTGAATGCGTTCACTTTTTGGTAACGTACACGCAGCATGTCATTTATTCAAATTCCAATCCCTTTTATTTCTCTTTTGTGGGTTTTGTACAGACAAAATTAAATAAAAAACAACTATGAAACACTTGTTTCTTCATTTCAAATCCATGAGATCACAAATAAGATTCATTTATAATCTACACTCAAGCCTATACAGGTGCAAACAAAGTAGCTAAACCTTGATCAACGGTTAATTGAAGCTTATCATAGGCCATAAAGGCCTTTTGGTTGCACTTGTATGTTCCTTTTCCCCTCGTAAGGACCTCACCATCTGAGTCTATGATACCTTCCTTCACCGGATCTTTAATACTGCCTTCCTAAGTGTGGAAATGATCCTGCTAGCAGAGTAACATTTCACTATCTTCAAACAATGAATTGTAGCTCTTATCACAGCCTACCCCAAATAGTAAACTAATAGAACAAGAAAACAAGGTTAGAACAAACAAACTGTTGTCCTTTTATTTTCCAACCAAAGTGTATGATACCTATATCAACAAATAGATTCAACAAGGTAGAAAACGAGTATGATAAAAAGAATCCCAACCTCATTGTCATTTTTATGCGTTATTCTTCCTGTAACAAAATAAAACAGATAATAAATAAAACAAATATGTAATAATTACCATCAGTAGTAGTTTAATAATAATAAATGTTATATTATTATACCTCTAATGAATCACCACCAAAAAGTGTTCCCAATTGAGATAGCCATACTTCTTTATTTCTCTCATATACATCAACATCATTACCATCAAGAAGGCAACTGCTTGAGTCCAAACTATGAAGTGTTAGCTCTAGCTGTGGACATTTATTCCTTGTGTGACCTTCCATTTTGCAATTGCCACATTTTCATGGATTTTTTTCCCTTCAGTTTTAGGTCCAACTTTGCCTTTAACTTTCACTTTAATAGGATCACAAACATGTTCTATCAAATTAGAAATCCCAACTGTATTGACTTTGCACATCTCTTCATATCGTCTTGTTAAACTAGCTATTTCACTCCTCGCTTTGGTAAATGTCTTAGCGAATTGAGAAACGACATGACATATCCTATTACAGTGAGAGCTTAAAGAAGTGTACCGTAGCATCATCTCGTACTTAGGATCAACATTATTGTCCACAACTGCAGGTGCATCATCTTTGGCATTTTTTGTCCATCTTTTCATTATGAGAGCCAAAAGGATCCTATTTAATTGCTCTAAAATCATCACATGAATGATATGTGGACATGGTATACCATTTGTTTCAAATTTAAGACATGAGCATTTTATATTTTCATCATCTACATGAAACTCCACATGTATTCGCTTGGAAAGATCTCCATACTTCATCAAATAGTACACCTGTATAGATGGCTCATCATCGATGCGACATTCATGAAAATACAATTGTTGTAAAGGCATCTCATCTATAAACTTTTTTAATGTTCTTCTTGTATAAACACTTGCAGCATGCTTTTCAATATCTTTAAAAATTTGGCTTGAAACTGGCTCTGTATGGATGGATATGTAATCTTCACCAATCTCATTATTTCAAATATTCTTAATTCCATCTTCGAGTGCTCTAACAAACTCCAATAACGTCTTCCTCTCTTTTGTAAGAGAAGCTAAAAGAATTCAAACCTTCGCAACGTGATGTACTCGTAATTGTTCCAAAAAAATGACCACTCAAGTGTGATTGGGCCCACATATGCTTCTTTTATACATCTCATATATCCATTGATGTCCTTGTAATGTAAACTTTTTTACCATCTCTTTCCATTCTCTTTCAAACTTATCATCGTCCACCAAGATTTCATGCAAGCTTTAAAATGCTGAACGAATCCAGGTAGTGATATGTTTGCTTGGGCAATACGAGCAAGATGCCAAGAGCATAGCCTGTGTCGTACTCCAAGGAACACCATTTTCAATGCCTTTCTCATAGCTCAGTCCCCATCTGTAACCACAGATATTAGCTTTTTGTTCATCATACATTCTAAAATGTGGTCAAAGCCAAATATAGCTTTCAGCATCTTCATTTGTCAACAATGCTAAGCAAAAATGGTGGCCATATGATGATGGTTCCACACCAATGAAAACCAAAAGAGGCAAATTGAATGTGTTTTTCTTATAAGTTGTGTTAAATGCCAAAACATCACCGAAACAGGCATAATCTGATCTTGATATAGAA
>NW_018397255.1:14203768-14204015 GCF_002168275.2 Theobroma umbraticum | reverse complement strand
ATAAATTCTTCAGTTTGTTATCATCGTAAGTCGTGTGCTTCATGTAGAATCCAGTATCTATTTCTCTTTTCACTCCAAAATATAACAGAGTCGCTTAAACATCACCATCATTTACTTCAGCATGTCTTTCACCTGCCATACAATTATAAAAATCTTTACAAGTAAAACCAACATTTTGAATGCCCCTTGCTTGAGCTGCAAAAACATTCATCACTTGACATGTTTTGATACCTGCAACTTTCATAGC
>NW_018397255.1:14202039-14203608 GCF_002168275.2 Theobroma umbraticum | reverse complement strand
AGTTCACAATGTGAAACATACCATTTTCCTGTGTCTTTGTTTAGAATAACCTGAATGTTAGCCTTGCAATCAGTTCTAGATGACCGTTTAGGTTCTTGCACCCGGTTCTCTAGCTTTTCCCATTTTTCAACCCTTTGTCCTTCCTTCAAACAAGCAAAATGCTTCATAACTTCAATCCCATTTTTGTTTCATTTGCAGCTACCTTTACGAACACCAAAGCCCATGGCACAAGCATATGCTTTATAAAATTCATAAACTTCTTCTAAATCATCAAACTCCAAACCCAATATATCATCTTTTGAAAGTTCATGCAAATATTTTGCATCTGGCAAATTATTTTCTTTATTCTCCATTAACCTACACATTAAACATAAATAATGTATAATTATGACATTAAATACTCAATTTATATTAAAAGAAAAACTTACTACACTATAATAATATTGGAGGTTTAAGTATAAAATTAGTACAATCAAATTTATCAAATCATAATACCAAAGCAAGAATAATTTAATGGTTTAGGGTTTAGTATATAAGGTTTAAGGTGTATCATTTTGGGTATAAGGATTGAATATTATTGTTAACAATACCTGCACGAGGTGAGCGTGGTGGGGAGAGCAAATTTGAACAAGACCCGTACAGCAAAATAAACAATTGATAGGATAATGGTAAGTAGATCAACCGTCATGGTGCCAACAGAAATTGCTTTATACTGCTTGTGAAGACTATCTCCAACGTCTGGCAAAAAACTCACTTAGTGGAGGAGAGTCATCTCTTTAATGGACTCTACAATGATGTAACAGAAATTAGCTTTGGTATGGTATCTTTTTCTGCAAACTATTTGACGAAAGATGGGCTTGCTGTTTGTAAACTTGTACAGCAGAATTTGCCAGTTACTGAAGGTGAATATGAGGGTCCTCCACCACCAACCTCTAGTAGAAAATTCCTTTAATGGGGGAAACTTCTTCCTTTCCTTTGATGGACTTTTTTTTATGCCATTTATTTGCTTTACTTTTAATCAATGGCTAAAAATCATATTATAAATAGGATTGACACTATAATAAATTAGAAAATCAAAATGAAAAATGTATAATAATAAAAATAAAAAAACATATAATTTAAAGTTGTTATTAAAAGGTCTTGACGTAAAACAGTAAGAATTGACATAAAAGCTTGTAAAGGTGGAATAACTAAATTTTAAATATTAGCGTAAGCGTGTGAGAGTTAACGTAAAAAATCAATTAAGTAAAAACAATATAAATTTAATCAAAAGAAAAAATTTAAATTTATATTCTCGGGCTGAAAGTGTTTAACGATATAAAAATTTTAATTTTTAAATAAATGATAACTAATTATAATTTAAAATTGACATGCAAAAGCCTTGACGTAAAACTATAAGAATTGACATAAGAGCTTGTAAAGGCGAAATAACTAAATTTTAAATCTTAACGTAAGCGTGTGAGAGTTAACGTAAAAAATAAATTAAGTAAAAACAATATAAATTAAATCAAAAGTAAATATTTAAATTTATATTCTTAGGCTGAAAGTGTTTAACGATATAAAAATTTT
>NW_018397255.1:14186287-14201939 GCF_002168275.2 Theobroma umbraticum | reverse complement strand
GATATTAAAATTTTTATTTTAAATAAAGAATAAAAAAAATAAAGATAAAAAGAATTATAGTTAAAAGTTACTATTGAAAAGGTTTGACATAAAATTGTAAGAATTAACGTAAAATCTTATAAAAGTGAAATAAAAAAAGTTAAAATTTTAACATAAATATGTGAGAGTTAACGTAACAAGTGATAATAATAATTTTTATTACATTAATTAATTAAATATAATTTTATTATTAAAAAAATAATATTCTTATAGTTTATAGTTAAAAATAAAATAAAATTAAAACTTAAATAACTTTTAAATAAACTAAATAAATTTAAAAATTATCTATATTGTTATCTTAAAATGAATAAATTTAAAAATTTAATATATTGTTTACCTGTCAACCTGTTAAACAGGTTTTTATTATTTTTTTAAAATTTTATTTATTGACCTTAGAGTAAGGTTAGACTTACTGTAGTGTTCAACCGTTTTAGGAAAATGGTTTGTAGTCCAAACAATGTAATTTTGAGAGATACTGGAGCTGTTGAACACGCATCAAAATGATGAGCTTTGGGAGGAGGTTCAGTGGGCCTTGAAGAAGTAAACTGGTTGGGGCAGGCCGACTGTGCTGGGCTATTGTTAGCCCATTGAAGGAATCCACTTTGCTTTTTCTGTTTTTAATTTTGTCATGTTGTGCTTGGCCCATTGTTTAGATAAGAAGATAATTAGTTTTTTTTTATTAATTAGAATAAAAGATAAAATATATATATAAATTATCATATGTTAAGAGAAAATACATAAAGTGAAATAGAAAAATATAAAAATAGATAAGGATGAAAGTAAAATGTTTAACAATATATATATATATATATATTTAATGGGAGTAGGTAAAAATATAAGAATTTAAATATTTAATTATATAATAAATAATAGCAAAATTAGGTAGAAAAAGTTATTTAGTTATAAAAACAGATCCAAGAATAAAAAACATATAGGAAAATGAATGAATGTTTAATTAAAAAATTGATAATATAATAAATAGGTTTAGGTAGATATTAAATATAGGAAAAGTAACCATTTAGTGGTAGAAATAGATTTATTTAGATTAATAATATATGCATAGAAAAGGGATATATAGTTAGATTTAGAATATGGTTAAGAAGAAACATAAAATGTAAGAAGAGGTGAAATGTTAGACATAATCATAAAATACATAGTTATGTGAATTTATATAGGTATGAAATAGGAATGAAAATGAATTAGAGAGGGGTACAAGTGAAGAGAGAATGAAAATGGGATAAGATAAAGAATTATTAATATAAATAAGATAATTATTTAATTTAATACCGATGATGCGATATCCATTTGGAACATGAAGAGTCGCAATTCTGAATGAATTTTCTCTAGGCTTGGAATTTAAATTAAGGCTCCATCAGTACAATAGGAGGGTACTTATTTTAAAATTTTAAAGTTTCTAATTTTAAATAAACAAAAACTATTATATAATAAATTACTCAAAATATAAATATAATAAATATAATAATAAAAGTAAAAGAACAAATGACATATATTCACTTAAGGTGTCAAAAAATAAATATAAAATTGTGAAAAATAATAATACTCATGACAATAAATAAAGAGTAATAAAATATTCATTGATGGTAAATTCATAATAATGAATACTTTTAAAGTATAAAAGGTAAATATTTACTTATAAAAAATATATACAATAAATTTATAATGGTTATAAAAAAGGTGAGTAGGGTAGATAATAAAAAAGGAGAAAGTTGAATTAAAAGATATACACATAAATAATAATAATTATGAAAGGAGATAACTTGCTTAAGGACTAGGATTTAGGTAAAAAGAAAGCCTATATAGTAAAATAAATAGACACATGAATAACGTAGAAAAATATATAATTCGTAACATACATGATTATAAAGACAAACAATAAAAAAGAAAATCTTAAAGACATAACAAAGAAAATATAAGAGGATTTAGAAATAAAATATTAAATGCCGTAAGCACATCACTATTGTATCGTAAATGTCATGGCATGTAGATATTTATGTATACGAGTGTAAGTCCTGATGATGGGAGTTTCCGAATGATCTTGCGAAAGCGAGTTTTCTTCGAAATGTTCCTTAGGTGAAAAGATATCCCCAAGTCTTACAAGCACGATAGAAGAGCTGAAAAAATATCTTTAATAAAAAAGTTTTAACTCATAATAGGATTGCATTCACGAAAATATTATTTTTATTAAAACACGTATGATTACTTCGATGGTGGGATTTATTCGTCAAATTTGCGAAATCAAGTTTCTCAGATAATTCTCTAGGTGAGAGAATATCCTCGAATCCCACCAATATGATGGGCAGATTCAAAAAATATTCTCAATAAAAAGTTTTCATCCGACATTATTTGTGTTTCATATCATGCATTTCACGAGAACATCATGTGCACTTCACTTCCATAAAATCAAATAAAGTACTCTAATTTGCAAACAAAGTAGAGGGTAAAATAAATAAATAATAATCAAGAAAATATAATAAATTTAAGAATTAGGGCTTTAATAGGATAACCTATAATTAAGTGGTACCGTTCATGGAACAAGCATCATAAGGGTGCTAATCCTTCCTCGTGCATAACCGCACTCCCGAACCTAGTTTTAAAAAATCGTAGGTCAGTTTAACATTCTTTTGATGGACCTAAAATTAATTTAGGATCCCATCAATTAGAATTGAGTCAATAGGTAGCCAATTACACCTAGGAAAAAAGATTGATGGCAACTCCTAGTTTTCTCCATGTCTAGTGGTCGGGTTTTCAGACTCACACATTACAACAAATAGCATGTTTTATTTGATTAATTAAATTGTGTGCAAAAATGTCAGCTTCAACATATTTGTCTTAATTTAGACAAGAAAACATGTTTTGTCTTAATATAGACAAGAAAATATGTCTATTAATTTAAGACAAGAAAAATATGTTTTATTTTAATCTTGACCAAAAAACATATTTGTCTCAATTTAGACAAGATAACATGTTTATCTTAATTAAAGACAAGAGTCGTTTTAAATTAAGATAATGCTAGGAGGATTATTGCAAAATGAATCTAGACATCTATGTTGATAAAAAGAGACTTTATATTTTACTATCAATCTTGTTTATTATTAATTCTTTTTAAATAAAGATAGATAATAATAAAATAAGAGTTATTTTTTAACAAAGAGTTTATTTTATCAAGAACTCTAAATGATAATTAAAGAATTAAATTATTTATTCTTTAATTTTAATATTGATAATTATGGAGCATATTTGCTGCATCCATAACTCTAAATAGAATGGTCAAGATTGATTCAAAGGTATTTGATTTTCATTAAACCTTTGAGGCAAAAGTTTTAATAAAAGGTGAAAAGATTGAAAAAAAAAAGAACGTATGTACCTTTCTTGAAAAAAGCTTTCAGTCGTTAGTTCTCTCTTTCTCTTCCTAACTTTGCCGCACCTCTCTTTTTCTCTCTCATTCTTAGCAAAATTTTTGAAAGAAAAATAGTCATTAATTTTTAAGAAGAAAAGACAGACAAAATCAATTGCCATCTTATAGTCTAGCATTCCACACCTTGTCCACTCAAGGTTCAATTTGAAAGTATTCTTGATGAATAAGTGGTAAACTTGTTTGGTTGACAAATCAATCATTGGTGTGGTGGTGTCTAAAAATAAGAATCTCAAAATTAAAGGTACATTTATCTTACTTCATTAGATTCTTATTTTTAGGATGTAATTATGTTACTTGCAATATGAATGATGTGTTTTCCGCTTGTGTAATTGGAGTGCATGCTTCCTTTAAAATAGAAATTTTTTGAAATCCACGCTTACATAATCACACAAAAGCACTTAGATTCAGCAGCATCATAGTCAACATATTAATAGCATCCAACTCGAAAACACTAGCTACCCTCTTTAGTAAGGCCCTCTCAGAATGCCACTAAAAGTTATTTGATGCCATCTTTTCCAACAAGTCATAAGCATCATCGATTGACTTTGCCATAAGAGCACCACCAGTTGTAGCATCCATGGTAATCCAAATTGGATTAAACAACCCATTATAAAATGTTTGCACTTGAAGCCACTTAAGTAGACCTTGGTGTGGGCATTTACCAAGCAAGTCCTTGTACCTCTCCCATGTCTCAGACAATGACTTAAAGTCTAATTATGTGAAAGAAGTAATAACATTCGTCATAGTAGTTGTCTTGGTAGGCGAAAGAACTTGGCTAGAAACTTCAGTGTGAGGTCATCCCAAGTAGTGATAGAGCTAGTGGGGAGAGAATTCAACCAAACCTCGGCTTTAAGTTGCATTAAGAAAGGAAACAACCTCAACCAAATGGTGTCATCAAACCTCTATTATGCTGAAAGTTGTCACAAATCTCCAAGAAGTTTGAAATGTGAGCATGAGCATTCGGATCATTATTTGAGAGGCCTCCAAATTGAACAGATGTTTGGATCACTTGAATGATGGTCGGCTTAATCTCAAAATTGTTGGCTTGAATTGCTGGCCTATGAATACTTGAATGGAGTCCTTGAGCCAAAAGAATTGTGTTTCCTCTCAAAGATTGATTATTCACTGTTTCATACTCTTACAATTGTTGTTCTCTGTGGTTTTCAACCATTGTTTCAAATTGATTAGAGTCTTAGGAGTTCTGTCTCAATAACCTCTGAAAAGTTTTCTCGATTTCTAGGTCACACAATATAAGTTCCAAACTCTGTATTTTTTTCATACAATGACTTTACGTACCTGAAAATAGAAAAACACAAAACTTAAATTAAGATTAGCTTGAATTGGTATTAATCTTAGCAAAAGAATATAAAAACAACTCTTTGGCAACAATGCCAAAAACTTGTTGCAGGCTTAAATCTTATATAAGTTTAAACTAATACGCAAGTGCACATGCTGTGAACAAGTAATAAAGTGATGATCCCACAAGGAGTTGGCTATAATTCTTTACTATAGCTTCATTAAGGTCAACCATGGCTCTTTAAATCTTCGAATTTACAAGTGTTTAACCTTAAAGTTGACTATAACTTCATCGGGGTTCACTATGGTTGCCCAAAAATTGAATTATGTTTGCATTCTACCTCAAGGTTGACTACAGCTTTTATAAGGTCAACTATTGGTTTGTATCTTTGTGATTTTTCATCCAATCTTGCCACAGGGTCAACTATGGAGCTCATGGGGTCGATTATGTCTTCTATACTTCAGAACTCTTTAGTCATTCTTGAACCATTCTACCATAGGGTTGATTAGAGCTTTTTTAAGGTTGACTTTTACCTTGTGTCTTTAATATTCCTTTGACTTTTAGGCTCTTTAATTCAGCTATTTCTTCCATGATTCTTTCCTATAATCAAATATTAATCAAAGCATGTTTTCTCTATATTTACTCAATTGAAGACTCAATGTTTTTACTCAATTGAAGACTCAATGTTTTGAAAAGCTTTGTGATGTTTTCAAATCACAAATGGCTTTTCAAACACGTGTATGATCTTAAGAGGATCAAAACATGATACTAGACAATTTCAAATGATTAAGATCAAAACCAAGATATCGTGCAATTTGGTCTAATCAAAACATAAGATATTCAGTGCTAACAATCTCTCTCTTTTTGATATGATAAAATCATGAGCATATTTGCATCTCTTGAAAACTCTTCCCTTAGCTCTGTTAGTTCTTAAGCTCTTGTTTGAAAACTTTTAGGTTCAAAGTGAGAAGGCTATAATAGGCGAATAAGAACTTTAAAAATTCTCCCCCTTAACACGTGCATAAAGTTTAAAAAAGTTTTTAAAAGTTTTAGCTTTATCAAGAGTACAAGAGCATTTCAATCGGCTCATAAACCTTTTCTCCCTTTTTGTTATATAAAAAATGAATAGAAGTGTGAGCTTTAAGCACTTAAACTTAAAAGACAATGGTTAGCAAAAATCATCAAATATATATATATATAAACAATAAGATCAAGGATGTCTAACCATCAATCCAAAGCAATAAGATATATTTCCATTCAATGCATTTTCGACCAATGCATGAAGTAATATATCAATTCATCCAAAGAAAATAGCAACAAATCAAGACATCTCCATGTAATATATTTCCAAGTAAGGCATGAAGGAGTATATCAACATATAGATATGTATCATTAATCAAGAATGCCACACACACACACACACAAATATATATATATATATATGTATATGAGAAAAATCATGTGTGCAATACAACCGCTAAGTTCATGAAGGTATAAACATCCATAAGCAAGGTATAAACATCCATAAGCAAGAATATGGAATATAAAGCATTCACAAGTACACACACATAATAAAATAAGCTAAAGATGAACATGATATGCGATGCATGAGTGAATAAGGTGCAAGTCATGTACAATGTGAACAATATATAATAAGACAATAACACATATACGTTAATGTATTTATACACATAATAAATCAAATAGTTAAGAAATGCACCAAAAGCATTATCAACAAATAAAAGCATTAATTAATTAAACCTAATTTAAACATATAAATTAATCAATCAAATATACAATGCATTAAACACATTATATATTTGAAAAGATGGTGAGGAACATACTCATGGTGTATTTCATCATTTAAGCACAAGTATGAGGCATTGATAAGTACAAGGTTAGTATGGTGTTTGAAAGATATTACCATTTGATAAGGACACCATTTGTTGAATTTCCATCAAGCTCAAAGTTGAAGATTTCAAGTGTTCATGAATCATATGACAAGATCAACGATCAATTACATATTTGTTGGATCAATGCCAACTAGGTAGATATGATACAATCAAGGAGAAAGAATAAAATAGTTAATCACATTATAGTACAGTCTTACCTTTCTTTGGATGGATTAAAAGATCGAGGTATTGTTAGTCAGTTTTGCTTCCAAGTTCAAATTTCAAATATTCAAAATTTGTTTTAAAATTCTCCAACTCAACTTGAAAAACATTTCTTTGATCAAAAACAGATTTGGAATCATGCTTAATTTTTTCTAATTTATCATCAACAGATATAGCTTTCTTTTCTCAAGACTTTATACTATAAAGCTAACTTTTCAAATTCAACATACAAACAATCATACTAATCTTGAAATTCATTATATGAAATTTCACATAAACTAGAAGTTACCTTGGCTTCTTCATCTTTAGCCACCAAGCAAAATTGGCTCTTGCTTCAATCATTTCTTTCTCATTTTTTGAGCTAGATGAGCTATTATCGGATCAAGTTATTGTCACCATTAGTATTTTTGCCGTTTTATTTTTTATTGAAGGTTCTTCTTTGAGTAATGGACATTCGGATCTAAAGTGGCTTGGTTTCTTACATTCAAAGCACATTACTTCATCCTTTTTGTTAAGTTCATTCTTGTATTTATTCTTCCATGAAGAACCTTAATCTTTTCTATAATTTCTTTTTCCAAGCCTTTTGTCTTTTTGTCCCATGAGTCTTTTTAAATTTTTTAGCAATCATAGCAACCTCTTCATCCTCATCACCTAAGAGACCTTCCAATTCTTCTTCAAGTGAGCTTAAATTTAAAACTAGACTTTTGTTTTCTCCTTAGCTTCCTTTTTATTTTCTTCTTCTACTTCCTTCATTTATAGTTCATTTGTGAGTAGTGAACCACATATCTTATTAAGAGTAATTGCATTGAGGTCTTTGGCTCCTCGAATTGCAGTCACCTTTGGTTTTTATCTTTTTGGTAGACTTTTAAATAGCCTTTTTAGCAACTCATGTTCTGGAATGACTTTCCCAATTTGATTAATCTTGTTAGCAATATTTGTGAATCGATCATACATGGTGGTAATGTCTTCTTCTAGTTTCATTTTAAACATTTCATAGTTATGGGTGAGAAAGATAATTTTGGACTTTTTAATTTAAAAAGTCCCCTCATGCATAATCTTAAGTTTTTTTCAAATTTCTTAGGCAATAGTATAAGCAAAAATTTTGTTAAATCTATAGGACTTAAGACACAATGAAAATTGTTAATGGCTTTGAAATTAATTTGGACTTTTCTAATTTCAGCTTCAGTTCACTTTTCTCTAGCTCTGGTAATTTTCTCAGTAATGATCAAATTGGTTTTAGTGGGAATAAAAATACTTTTTGTGATAACATCTCACATCTCATAATCAACAACAATTATATAGATTGATAGCCTAGTACTTTAAAATTGATAATTAGTACCATTAAATAAAAAAAACCTATTTGTCTATTGACCTTTAACAACATTTGATTTTTGGGTAACTATTAGATATTTGCCTAAGGATGTTAAGCCTTAAGTTCAAGGGTTAGGCTCTGATACCACATGTTGGTCCTAAAAGGTGTGCTAGAAGGGGTGAATAACACTTAAAAATACTTTGAAGGCATCTCTTTGAGTTTTAAAAACTTTTGGATGATTAGAGATAGAAAGCTTAAAGACTTGTTGAGGTTAGGGAACACCAAGTAAATAGAAGGTTAAGATAAGTGGATAAAATATAATATTTATAATAGTTCTATCCCCTTGACCTACATCCACTACCTTGATATTCTCAATCAAGGATTGTCAACCCAACTTCACTAAAACCAATGAAATTAATATCTTTCTCCAAGCTTTTATAAGTTGAACTTCTAACCCATGCTTCAAACCCTTACAACAATTCCCAAGCTTTCATAAGCTTAGTTTATGTTTTAGAGTGCCTTGCACACTCTAAGTAAACAAGTAACAAGAATAATATGAAGTACAATTGATCACCTAACTGATTTAAGATGTACAAGCTTAAGCTCAAACAATTTTACAAAGGATAAGAGTGGAATGCACTTAAAAAGATAAGATTTTGGCTTTTCTTGGCTCAATCTAGCTCTTGGGTGCTTTTTTAATGCATTTATGACCTTTTGACTTTATACTTAGATAGTGAAATCAAATCGTTAGAGATAGTTTGAAGCTAATCTGCCTGTTATTTTGTGTTGTAGCAGCTTGAAATTCAAAGCTGTCTAGGCTTTTAATCAATTAAAATGGATTTTAACTGATTAAAATCTTTCTGTCTGTCTTCTTGCTTCTTTAAGTTAATTGACTAAAATCAATTTTAATTGATTAAAATCATTCTATGTGTCTTGATAGTTACAAGTTAATCAGTTAAACTTGTCTTTGATCAATTAAAAGCTCTCTGCTTCTTCTTTGATTGATTAATTTGATTTTTGATTGATTAGAATCTCCTTGGGTTCAAACTTCTTCACTTGGTGCCCTTCAATGATCAACTAAATTTTGAATCTTCCATTTTTGGCACTAAAATACATTTTCTTTGAATTTCGATCAGTTAACCCTATTGTTAATCGATTAACTTCGTGTTTAGCATCTTTCAGTACTATTTTAATTGATTAAACATTGTGTTAATCGATTAAAATCTCTCTACTTGTTTCAGTGTGCATTCTAGTGTTGTTTTAATTGACTAAAATTTGTGTTAATCAATTAAAACTTCTCTATCCATCCCAAAGTCCATTCCAATGTTATTTTAATTGATTAAACCCTAGGTTACTTGATTAAAATCTCTCTGTAAACCTTTAAATCATGAAATATCTTGTATCCTACTTGAATCAGTTTCTTTGGACTTGGGACTTATCATGGGGAAATTGAGATGTGAGACAAATATTAATATGCCAATTTTACCTCTGCACACTTAAGTAACATAGTTAGATATTAAAGAATGAGGAATATTTTGTTATCATAAAAAACATATGAAGTCAACATAACGGCTCGGAATATTCTTGTGACTATAAATAGATGCCTTGGACTCATTTTGAAGTAAGAAAAGATATAGAAACACTGAAAAACCCTAGGGAGAAAACTCAAAATCCTTATACCTCTCTAGACATCATTTTAGTCTTCCTCTAAGCATTGAAAGCCAGTCAAGCTCTTCACTTGCCATTCTTGAGCTGATATTGTGAGATTATTTCTTCTATTGTACAAAGCTTAAATACTTAGCTACTGGCCTCTGAGAGGCATTTTTTGCTATTACTCCTTGTACATGATCTTGTAAAGGTTCTAACTTAACCATGAAAAGTTAGTGAGGGTTGAAAAATAAATTGAAAATGTTTATACAATCCATGGACCTAGAGGTTTGGAATGTAATATTCGATAGTCCACATGTGCCCTATAAGGAAGTACATAGCAAAACAATCATTAAGACTAGGAGAGAATGGGATGACAAAGACAAAAAAAATTGATTAAAATAAATTGCAAGGCATACAGTACCCTTTTTTCTACCTCGAGAGCTAATGAGTTAAACAAAGTGTCTAAGTGTGAAACTGCTAAGCAAATTTGGGATACGTTAAAGACCAAATATAAGGGAACAAACCAAGTTAAGAAATCCAAGATTGGATTGCTTTCACATGACTATGAGTTTTTTTGGATGAGAGAGGGTGAATCCATTAATGAAATGCTTGAAAGGTTCACAAAAATTGTTGGAGATTTAAAGTATTTAGGAAAAGGCTTTCCTAACGCTCAATTAGTAAAAAAAGTACTTTATAGCCTACCAGAATCTTAGAGACCCAAAGTCACGACTATAGAAAAAGCTAAAAACCTCAACAACTTTAAGCTAAAAGAGCTAGTTGGATTTCTACTCACCTATGAGATGACTTTAAAACATGAAAGTGAGAGAGAATAAGTCAAGAAGGAAAACACCAGAAAAGAAGGGATAGCCCTCAAATCTTTAATTGAGGAGGATAAGAGAAGCACAAAGAATAATAGTGAAAACGATTTGTACATGGCTATGTTAGGCAAAAAGTTTAATAGATTCATGAAGAAAAACTTTAGAAGTAGAAAACCTACAAGGAGAGATATGCCCAAAGAATAGAATACAAAGAATCATTTTATGTGCTATGATTGCAAAGGCCTAAACACACCAAATATGACTGCCCTAACAAGAACACTTTAAGAAACTTGAAAAAGAAGGCAATGATGCCTATTTGGAGTGACGATGATGACTTTCATGATGAAAAGGATGATAAGTTTACAAATCTTTGCCCAGCACTTGGTGATTAAAAAGTATTTCCTACCCTTTATGATCTTGATACTCATGACAAAAATGATTATACTTTTGATGAGTTGCAAGATGCGTATGATGACCTAATGTTTGATTTTGATGAAAAGACTTTGAACTATAAAGGCAATATATCAAAGCTTAAAGTAGAGAATGAAAAGTTAGTTTAGTCTAAGATTAACTTAAAAAATGTTGTGAAAAGCATCCAAAGTAAATTAAATGAGTTAAAAAAGAAAGATGATTGATAACTCTATTATATAAAGCTACTTAGACACATTTTGGGGACTTAAGTAGCTAAATTTTTGAGATTTTAAGTTTGTATCTTAGTATTTTAGGTGTTTTTTTTTAGTTAAGTTTGATTACATGCTGAGTAGTTTAATTTAAGTTATTTTAGTTTAATTTTATGTTATTTTGTTTTAATTTACTTTAAGTATAGTTATATCTAATTTCTCTTATTCCTTTTGTAAGAAAATTGATGAGAAAGGCTTACTTGATGAAAATCCGTGCAAGTATAGTAATGATTTTATTCGTATATACTACAATATTTTGAGGATAACATGAGCTTTGAAAGTCCAATTGATGTGATTCTTAATCCATTAGAAAGCTTAAAGACAACGCTATAACTTCCATGTGTACCTTGCCCAGTTCAAATCAGATCAAGGTAAAAGTCATGTTGGAAAATGCTCGACTATTGTAGTTCTACACAAGACAACACATGGAATGAAGGCTACAACCTTGAGATTCTCAATGCTGTGGTGCCAAGGAAACCATGGTTCTATGTTGAAGAGAGTGTGGCCATGGCACTTGTTAAATGTGCATCCCTATAGTGCCACTTGAGAGTAAAAGGATGTAGCGTTATAAGAGGTGCTATAAGAAAGACCACAATGCTACAGCACCAAGAAAGGCAGTGCTGCGATGCCAAAAGACTTACAAAATTATGTTTTTCTACAAGATTTTGGAGCTTATTTAAAGGGCTTTTTTAGAGATTTTCAAGATAGGACAGCAAGCAACTATTCCGGGGAAAAACAACTAAAATGAAGCAAGAAAGCAAGAGAATTTAAGAGAGAATCAAGATCATAAAGCTTCAACTATTAGCTTCTTTCTTTACTTTTGTGTTTCTCTTTTTTTTTTGATTTGGATTAATGGCTAATTTTCTTTGGATGATATTTTATTTAGATATTATGAACTAATTTGCTTTTTTAGGATTATGGTAGATTTCAACATATAATCTGATTATTTGTTTCTCTTTTATTTACTGTGAATGGGTATAGTTTTGCTTATTCAAATCTGTTCTTAATGTTTTTGATTGTCTGGGCAACAATTAATTTATTTGTAAATCTAATTGAGACTCGACAAAGAGATTTTAGATTAGACTGAAGTTCGAATAATATATGTTCATGTTACTTAGATGATTCGATTTGCAATTAGGGTAGACATACACCCATAATAACTCTAACATATAGAGTTATTTTGACACATTTAGAAGGCTTAAGTAACTAGATATTTGAAATTTTGGATTCGGATTTTAGCATTTTACATTTTTTTTCTAGTTTAAATGGGATTATATTTTGAGTAGTTAGTTTAAGTTGTTTTAGTTTAATTTGACTCTATTTTGCTTTAGTTTACTTTAACAATAGTTATTGCTTATTTATCTCATTGTTTTTTTAAGATATTTGATGAGAAAGGTTCATTTCATTTAAAACCACATAAGTATGATGATAGCTTCATTTGTACATGCAGTGGTCTTTCGAAGATAACCTGAGCTACAAATGTCCAAATGATGTGATTCATGATTCATTGAAAAGTTAAGACATAGGATTACGATTTTCGTGTTTACGATTTTGTCCAGTTCAAATCAGATCAAAGTTAAAATCGCATTGAAAAATGATGGATTGCTACAATTCTATAGAAGGTATCATGCAGAGTGAAAGCCGCAGCCTTGAGTTGCTTATGGCTGAAGCACCAAGGAAACATTGCCGCGGCGCCATACTACTTTCTCAAAATATGTTTTATGTAGGATTATGGATACGAAAAAATGACAAGCAAAAGGATAAGAGTATTTCGTAAACATGCACTTGCAATCTCATGACATTCGTAAACAATTTAATCATAAAGTTTATAAACCATGGTATATAAACATATTTTAAATAGCATTTGCAAAAAGACAAGTTTTCATATCTTTTAGAAACCTTTTTATCTTCAAAAAACCTTAAAGTCATACCATTTTAAAAACAAAATTTAATTTCTAGTTCTAAAATTACATTTGAAAAATATATCTTTTGGAAAGCTGATCAAGTATACTTTCCAATGCCAATTAGTTTGGATTGAGGACCCATAACTAATTGGGTGAATTTGGCCCAAAGCAAACTGGTCAATGTCGAATAAAAAATTTAAAATCATCTTTAAGCTGAAATTTTAAACAAAGGCTATTTTCATAGAAATTAAAATTATTTAAAAATCATTAAAAATTTTTTCTAAAATAGTGCATTGTGAAAACGATTTCTTAACAATTTAAAAAGATTTTTCACCAAAATTTCATTTCAATTCCCAAAAATGTAAATGTCAAGCTGGTGGAAAGTTTACGAAGTCTAGTTTCATCATAATGTTTTTTTTGAGAATTTCAAAAGAACCTTAAAAATATATTTTTGAGTAATAGTCCACTAAAGATTAGGGTGCTCTCTACCTGACAATGGACTAGAAAGGGCAATCGAAGAAAATTCTTCTGAAAGTAACTTTGTTTGTTTTTTTATTTTTATAATTGAAAAATGATCGAATTTTACTTTTTAAACAGAGAATATAGTACTAATCAATGAGCTAAATGCTTAAGTGTTCTGAAAACAACTTTGTTTTTGTAAATTTTTTAAAATTTTTGGATATTTTTTAAAGAAATGCAATCATTGCTGGACAATCTTTAGCCATTGTTCTCTTTACTCTTCCTTATGTACGCTATTAGTTGGGCTTTTAGTCATTTTCTTGTTGTTTTGAATTTCATATACTTGTGATTATTGAGAAGTTTTTGAAAAATTTATCAATCGAATTAATCTCATATTGAATTGCTTCAATACTTACGCTAACAGTAAATATATATATATATATATATATAATGCAACATTAGTACCGAAGCTAACGACTTTCAATTTGTGACAAAGTAAAAATATAAATATGAAGGTTATATTTGAGAAAAAGGAGGTATGTATAAACGACGCTATCTATTTTATTGTTAGAATTTACTGTAGTCAATGGAGATATCAATTCCATCAAGAGAAGGAGCCACAGTTACCACATTTGCTATGGTAGGTTGTGCTATTGGTCCTCGCCATCATTATGTCCGACGACTTGTTGGAACTTGGTTGTATATGCTTTTAGCTAGATCACTCTCAATTATACATTGGATGGCTTGGGTATAGAGTCTATCCCACACACACATATATATATATATATATATATATATTTATATATAGCCTGTTGCTTACAGAGAAAAGGCTCCCTTGGAGCGGTCCCTCCTATTATAACCTTCGCTTTTGCACGTATACGTCCAGCCATTGCTTCGTGCTTCCACTTTTGTGGGGTCTTCACTTGTATGCGAAAATCCTGTTAATGCTTTGCTTGTTTGAAATTGTATTTGATTATTGATTCTGGTTACAACTGTAACACAGATAAATAAAAAAGATAAACTAAACTCTAAGGATGCTATTGCCATTGCTTTTAATAAACTAGCTCTTTGTGAATTGCAACTCGTCCATCTAATTAAACTCATAAATTTACATATGTTTATGAGTCAAGTCAGATTTGTTTGACACGTTAAAAATTCAAGTGTAAAATCTATTCATTTACGTTATATTTATTAATCAAATATTAAAAATAATTTTAATAATTCAAAATTAAAGTTAAATGAAAATATATTATTTAATCATATAATAGTATTTTCAAGTCATATCATACCTAAAAATTTATGTTCCATCCAACCTAAGGATCGGCCCTGTGAGCCTAAACTGTTAATCCGGTTCATTATGTTAGGGGGAAGGCAAATGGAGTAGGAACAGTGGCTGAATGGGTCGATGCAGAGATAAATTCGTACTAAAACAGCAGACGCTGTGAAAAAATCTACCGGGGTACAGTAAATCATTCCATTTCTCTCTCTCTCTCGCTCTCTCGCTCTGCGCTGTTTACTTTGTGGCTTCGGCAGGGTGTAGCTGTAGAAACTAACAACAAAATCCTTCTTGTACTGTTAGAGACTTTGAGATGCAAACTCAACAAGAAAACACGTTACACAACCGTGAGAGCCTCGGAAAAGAGCAATTGGCCGTAATAATTTTGTAATTACCTGTGTGGGTCTTGAGACAAGAAATCAAAAAGGGGATCGCGGCACGCACAATAAGTAGAAAGTGAACAAACTTGGGTTTATTACTTACTTTTGATTGATGTCCATATAAACATGCTTAAGAGGAGAAGTAGGGTTTTATTTCTAGGCATATAGGAGTGTGCGTATGAGGTTGTGGGTTGGTATGAGCAGTAGACAAGTTTGCCGTTTCATAAAGGGCCAAACCAACCCCTCCCTTTTTAACTTTTCGTAAACAGATCCTCAAAGTGGCATGC
>NW_018397255.1:14186062-14186187 GCF_002168275.2 Theobroma umbraticum | reverse complement strand
TACGATGTATACATTTTATTTTTTAAATAAAAATAATTAGAGCTTAAAATGGATATAGAAAAGCCTTGACGTAAAACTGTAAAAATTGACATAAAAATTTATAAAGGTGGAATAACTAAATTTTA
>NW_018397255.1:14185594-14186052 GCF_002168275.2 Theobroma umbraticum | reverse complement strand
TAAATGTGTGAGAGTTAACGTAACAAGTTAATTAAGTAAAAAAATTTAATTTGATTGAAAAATAAATATTTAAATTTATATTATCGAGTTAAAAGTATGTAAGGAGATATAAATTTTTATTTTTAAATAAAATAATAAGAATAAAAATAATTATAGTATAAAATTATCATAGATAAGTCTTAACATAGAACTATAAGAATTGACATAAAATCTTATAAAAGTAGAATAACTAAATTTTAAATTTTAACATAAACGTGTAAGAGTTAACGTAACAAGTCAATTAAGTAAAAAAATTAATTTTAGTGAAAAATAAATATTTAAATTTGTATTTTCAGATTAAAAGTGTTTAACAATATATAAATTTTAATTTTTTAATAAAAAATAATAAGAATTAAAATAATTAGAGTTTAAAATGGACATAGAAAATCTTGACGTAAAATTGTAAGAATTGACATAAA
>NW_018397255.1:14185355-14185484 GCF_002168275.2 Theobroma umbraticum | reverse complement strand
AAAAATTTAATTTTATTGAAAAATAAATATTTAAATTTATATTCTTGAAATAAATGTATTTAACGAGATATAAATTTTAATTTTAAAATAAAAATAATAAGGGTAAAAATAATTATAGTTTAAAATTGA
>NW_018397255.1:14185212-14185345 GCF_002168275.2 Theobroma umbraticum | reverse complement strand
CCTTGACGTAAAACTGTAAGAATTGACATAAAAACTTATAAAGGTGAAATAACTAAATTTTAAATCTTAACATAAATGTTAAAGAGTTAACGTAATACGTTAATTAAGTACAAAAGTCTAATTTTAATAAAAA
>NW_018397255.1:14184642-14184958 GCF_002168275.2 Theobroma umbraticum | reverse complement strand
ACGTAAAAATTTATAAAAGTAAAATAACTAAATTTTAAATCTTAACGTAAACGTGTGAAAGTTAACGTAATAAATTAATTAAGTAAAAACATCTAATTTTAGTAAAAAATAAATATTTATATTTATATTTTTGAACTAAAAGTGTTTAATGATATACAAATTTTACTTTTTAAATAAAGAATAATAAGGATAAATATAATTAGAGTTTAAAATGGACATAGAAATATCTTGCCGTAAAACTGTAACAATTTACATAAAAATTTATAAAGGTGATATAATTAAATTTTAAATCTTAACATAAATATGTGAGAGCTAA
>NW_018397255.1:14184156-14184542 GCF_002168275.2 Theobroma umbraticum | reverse complement strand
CGTAACAAATTAATTAAGTAAAAAAATCTAATTTTAGTAAAAAATAAATATTTATATTTATATTTTTGGACTAAAAGTGTTTAACGATATACAAATTTTACTTTTTAAATAAAGAATAATAAGGATAAACATAATTAGAGTTTATAATGGATATAGAAAAATCTTGACGTAAAATTATAACAGTTGAAGTAAAAATTTATAAATGTGAAATAATTAAATTTTAAATTTTAATATAAATGTGTGAGAGTTAACGTAACAAGTCAATTAAGTAAAAAAATTTATAATTTTAGTGACAAATAAATATTTAAATATATATTCTTGTGCTAAATATATTTAACGATATATAAATTTTAATTTTTAAGTAAACAATAACAAGGGTAAAAATA
>NW_018397255.1:14183641-14184077 GCF_002168275.2 Theobroma umbraticum | reverse complement strand
TAAGAATTGATGTAAAAACTTATAAAAGTGGAATAACTAAATTTTAAATCTTAATGTAAATGTATGAGAGTTAACGTAGCAAGTTAATTAAGTAAAAAAATTTAATTTTAATGAAAAATAAATATTTAAATTATATTATCGAGCTAAAAGTATGTAACGAGATATAAATTTTAATTTTTAAATAAAAATAATTATAGTATAAAATTGACATTAAAAAACTTTGACGTAAAACTGTAAGAATTGACGTAAAAGCTTATAAAAGTAGAATAACTAAATTTTAAATATTAACGTAAACGTGTGAGAGTTAACGTAATTAGTCAATGAAGTAAAAAAATTAATTTTAACAAAAATAAATATTTAAATATATATTTTCGGACTAAAAGTGTTTAACGATATATAAATTTTAATTTTTAAGTAAACAATAACAAGGGTAAAA
>NW_018397255.1:14183234-14183499 GCF_002168275.2 Theobroma umbraticum | reverse complement strand
AATGTGTGAGAGTTAACGTAACAAGTTAATTAAGTAAAAAAATTTAATTGTAATGAAAAACAAATATTTAAATTTATATTATCGAGCTAAAAGTATGTAACGAGATATAAATTTTAATATTTAAATAAAAATAATAAGAATAAAAATAATTATAGTATAAAATTGACATAAAAAAGTCTTGACATAAAACTGTAAGAATTAACGTAAAAGCTTATAAAAGTAGAATAACTAAATTTTAAATCTTAACGTAAATGTGTGAGAGTTA
>NW_018397255.1:14182877-14183062 GCF_002168275.2 Theobroma umbraticum | reverse complement strand
TTAAATATATATTCTCAGACTAAAAGTGTTTAACGATATATAAATTTTAATTTTTAAGTAAACAATAAAAAGGGTAAAAGTAATTATAGTTTAAAATTGACATAGATCAACCTTGATGAAAAATTGTAAGCATTGACGTAAAAACTTATAAAAGTGAAATAACTAAATTTTAAATCTTAACGTAA
>NW_018397255.1:14169930-14182777 GCF_002168275.2 Theobroma umbraticum | reverse complement strand
CCAAAAAAGGGACGAGAACGTGACGATTTTCATGGTTAAAAAGTACCTGGTTACAAAGCTTGGTCTCTCCAACGAAGCTGAGGTAATGAAATCTCCGCCCTTTTTCTTTCTTTGTCCTTTTTCATTATTTTCAAACAACAAAGAAATTAGCATTGCATGAAAGTGACTGTCTGTTCACTTGAAGTGACAAGCTTTCTCATTACGTGGGCGGTCATATGGAGCGGATAATAATAATTCACATGTCACACTGTAGATCCACTCTTAAGGCCTAGCCCCCCTGGATGTCATCAGTTTAGGGTTTTAGTATAGGCCGGCCCTTCAAATGCATGTCTTTCTATTTCTGACAAAATTAGTTGCTTATTTCTGCCCCTGGAAGCTGTTCCACCTATTAAAATGAAGAAAAGATGTCGTTGGTTCTTGACGATTGCACACAACACATCTAATAATACCCTTCTTTCTTTTAAGTAATTTGTAGGAAGATTTGCTTCTCCACGTCGTTATATATTCTTGGAAAAGATAAACTATTCGTTGGAAGAATCATTAATGAGTCCGGTGAAATAAATATTTACCATTTAACGATCAATAATTTAACCTTTTTGTTAAATATGATGTAGGTGACATGATTTAAATAAAAAAGACATATGTATTGACGTGAAGCAACCGTTTCTACTATCTATTATGAATAGATATGTTGCTGCATAGACATGTTTTTCTTTTGTTATGATATTCACTGGGATGATTTATCTCTCAATTCCATAATATGTTGCTTCTTTCCACCATTGCAAAGTCATTCTTCCAATATTTACCTCATCTCTATACCCTTTTCCATAGCGTACAAAATTTTAGTGGCTAGCTGAAGAAATGACTTATTTCTTGTTCACGAGTAGCAGTCCAATGTCTTCTTATACATGCAAACTAAGATGAGGTAAAGGAGTTAGTTTCAATGCCTTTAAGGTGCTCTTAGCAAAATCACAGGTGAATTTGTGCTTACAAGAGATGATTAGAAGAGCCTGAATCATATTGTGGTCTACTGGGTTTAATTTTTTTTTTATTCTTAATTTAATGTTGTTTTAGTATTTTACTTTAGTGGAAATTGTAGATGGCAAGCATAATCCAGTATGGATCAAATAGCATATCTTGTTGCTTTGTTTCAGGGCTTCTTTTTTTTTTTTTCCTATTTTGTTTAGATATAATGATTTTTTTCGCTAATAATACAAAATAATACAATCAATGATAGGAGAAAACAAATCTAGGTTTGACGCCATTTAGTTATTTGACATTCAATTAGTATATTAGAGATGCTAACACATACACTATATTTCCAAAACGTCAATATGAAAACATTTTAATAAACTTGCTGTGTCCAATGTAAGTAGAAAGGTTTTCGTAAAGGTAGGGTTGTCAACAGGTAGAGCATCATAACTTTTTAAATATTTTATACTAACATAATAAATACAGTTAAAATTTAAATAAGAATGAGAATTCATTACAACAGAGGGTACAAACCTAGAATCTAAATTATATTCACCAGTCTGTCCGTGTCAATGAACATGCCATCAAACCCAAAGCATTTTCAATGATTTCCATTTAAACCTGAACAAGTAGATACAAAACCGCCATTCCCACCTTGTTAAAGTTGGATCAATTTATAAGGTGTAAACACATGTTTCTAGAAAACAAAATATAGAAATACAAGATTGTGTTAGCATCCAATTACCAGCGGCTAAGTTTACAAAGGGAAGAAGGGTGTGAGTAGTTCATGGCCATAAATCATGCAAAAACTTTCACAATTTTTTTTTTTGGAAGGGCTACAAAAACGTTCACAATAAGGATGCTCTTATGTCATCGTGAAGCATAATGACATAGAATCAGCAAATATTTCATTACTTAAAAAGCATATCTAACTCTTTTGATCGGTATTTGAAATTTTTGGTGATACCTTGCTAAGAACTGAGGCAGAAAGAAAGAAGAGGAGGAGGACAGAATAGGGGAGAGGCCACGTGCAGTGCGATGATAAATATTAAGAGAGAGGGAGAGGGAGAGTCATGGGTAAAACAGAAGAGGAGAGAGGAAGAGTGCGGTCAGGGGAGAAGGGAAAAGAAGAGGAAGAGGAGCGAAGTGCATCGACAGAGGAGAGAGGAGAGTAACCGAGTTAGAGAAGATTTAGGTTGTGTTAGGATTTGAGACAAAATATATAAATAAATAAATAAATATTTATAGTTTAATTAAGTGAGAAACCAAATACCTATAACTCCTTATCATATAATATCAAGAATTGAACTTGTTTAACTTGATAATGCTCTTGGTTAGTTCAAGTGCATTGTCTATGTGGGATCCTCCCTAATCCTCTGGGAAGCGTGTGTATAAATACACACATATATATTCAAACTCATTCCAAACACGAATATAAGGCATCAAACCTTCATATATATATATATATAAAGTAGAAGTACATAATAGAGTAATTTTAAATAGTGCACTTCCGCTCTCGTTAGCAAAATTTAAAATAAGTTTGTACTTCAATTATGAGAGATAAGAAAAGAGGCTGAATTTTATTTTAGTCTACTAATTTAATTTAGTTTAGAATTTGGTCATTTGGCATCCTCTTGGAAGTGCGTGCTTAAATACACACATATATATCCAAACTTATGCCAAGACAAATATAAAGTATCAAAATTTTATGTATATTAAGTAAAATTACATAATACAGTAATCTTAGATAGTGCACTTTAGCTCTTGTTAGCAAAATTTAAAGTAAGTTTGTACTTCAATTATGAGAGATAAGAAAAGAGGTTGAATTTCATTTTAGTGTACTAATTTAATTTACTTTAGAATTTGGTCATTTGGCACATTTAGCTAGTATTTTGGAGATGTTGATACATACTTACACTATATCTAAGAGGGTAAGGAGAGAGAGAGAGAGAGAGAGAGAGGGTATAAACTTTCTTGGTAAAATAACCAGCATTACATGGTGATTTTAATAATAAATAAGTGTGTTTTAGAACTATTTGCACCTTTCAAAAAGTTATTGAGCAATTAGACAAATTATTTCAAAATAAATGTTGAGAATAACTATTTAATAGGATGACATTGATGATCTTTTTCATTTTTATTTTCTATTGTGAAGTACTTATAATTTTCCTAAAAACCACTTGACCAAAAAACCTTTTAAAAAGTATGATTTTTTGTAATTTTTCCAAAGTGAAAGGTCATGAAAGGCCTCCAACTTTCATGCAATTATAACTTTTGATTATTTATACAAAATTAAAATTAAATTTTACATTATAAGTCTTCGTTTAGTTTCTAAATTACTCTACTAAGCCTTATTCTTACCTTTCAAAAGTAGGGAAAAAGAAAAACCTTGGTCAAGGATCGTATAAAGATAAGGATAACTACATGCCATGTGCTTTTACAAATTAAAAAATTTTGGATAATTAGTTGTGATATTGTCACATTAGAAATAAAAGATCCCTCCCCTTGTTAAACTGTATTTTCCGAATAAGGAATTAAGGTACATTCACTTTTTATTACCTTCAATTGGTCTTTTAATCCTAGATCCAGACAGAAGTCTTGCTGGTTAGTATATTGCAGAGAGAGAGAGAGAAAAAAAAAGAAGAAACCGACATGATGAGACCCCAATCTTGTGGCCTAAAAGTACCAGAGCCTTCCTGGCCGTCCTAGCTACGTCTATAAATGATGGAACTAAAGAGCTAAATGTATGGCCAAATAGTTGACATGTGGGCTTATATTGTCAGGCCTCCACTAAGTCTTTGGTTATATGTAACCAAAACACTCGCTTGATCTACAAAAGGGGAAAAGGAAAGGCAAATTTGACTTTTAAGGGCTGAAGAGTGGATTAATTCAAAAGACAGAACAAAGTACGGACTACAAAGTTATGCAACTCTATTGTTACATAAATGAGACTTTTAGTTTCCCTCTTTATTTGTTACCTTAGAGTATCCACTGCATTTGACATGCTCCCATATGCCTTGTGTGCCTTCTTTCTTTCTCTCTTTTTCATAGATAAAATTCATTTCCAACAAAATGGTTTTGATTCAATCAGCTGTTCAGTTAATAGATCAAGAAGTCTTCTCCATTGAGAGGAATTTTAAATATTCAATCCGGGATGCATGTCCAAATTTGTTTGAAATACTCATACATGATATTGAATGGGTTCTGTTTCCATATTGTCTCTCTTAATTCTCTCCTAATTGGGCGTTGGGTTATTGTTACGGGTTGTTTCTCTTTTCATATTCCCTGCAGGTGATCTTTAATTTGTGTGGTTTTTGTATCTGCGGCGGGGCTTTAATTTGTTTCCTCCTAAGTTTGCTAGATCAATTGCCTCTTGGCCTCTTTAAAAATTACATTTAGCTTCGTAGAGAAAAAAAATTAAGAAAAAGTTAGTCAAGTGTGAAAGCAAGAAGCAATAGCTTATGAAGGTTTCCATGTGGATAGAGTTTTGTTTTAGGTACGTATGATTCTCATATCATAGATTTGGTCGCAGGTTGATATATCATGCATGGGGCAGAAGTTGTTGCACACACTGACATTGAAGCAAGTAAGAGATTGTGTTTGGTTGCCTAGATTTGTGGAATCTGTAAATCCAACCACTGTATCATTCGAGAATTACTCAAATCAAAGTTGTGTAAATGGTCATTTGATGTCTTTACAGTACGGAAGGCGTTGTGCTTTGAACTGAGTCTTCATGATCAATTTGGAAACAAGATGTACATCTTGCATGCTGGACGCATGTCAGCTTCTTCAAGTGTATATATATATATTATAATAATAATAACATATATATTTCAGAGTCAGTCCTTCTAAAATTCTAAACCCTTCCTTTAAATTTCGACAATATTTCTGGTCATCTGTTGTGCGCCGATGTTTTCTAAATGATTATCTATTTGGCCACTTTGTTAATTCTTCCTCCAGAGAGGAAATATGCTAGTATTAATTAGATTTAGATGGCTCTGCCGCTTCCAAAACCTACTGAGTGGAAACATGTACAATTGACTTTTAACTCAAACCAGTTTCCCGATTTTAAGTAGTAGACAAAATACGGATTAAAAGAAATTATGAAATAATCCTATTTTTGATAAAATCTATATCAATCTGTTACTTTTTCAAGACTTGTTTGAGAGAGACTTGAGGGAATGAAAATTGAACCATTCATTCATTGTTCCACATACAGGAATGTTGTACCGCCGGAGGGAACATAATCTACACGGTGTTAGTTGTCCTAATATCCCACATGTAGAGCCCGTGCCTCTTCTGTTTTATTAATCTAATTACATTAGCCTTCTTAATACTCCCCATCGTATGTTTATGACACTCCTTGCCCAATAAAAATTGAAACTTGCTTTAGTGAAGATATTAGCTACTTGCATGTTTAACACTGTAACTCCAACCGATGCTTTTTCTCTTTTGAAGTGAGAGTCCATTTTTATGTGCCTTTGTTACAATTCAATCTCAAACGGCGATCGGAGCATGAGCCTAATAGACTAAACTCACTAAATCTATGCAAACCTTTTAACTAATCTCAGTTCGAGGCACAACCCCAACAACACAATTTAATTGTTATTTATCCGGCCTTAATCAACACAATTAATAATAATTATCCGTTCAACCATACCAACAGAACAAAATCGACAATTTATATCCCAGCCGCAATTATCCACTCCTTACCTCAAATAAGCAATGGAGATTAACAACCCTCTAAGACTTGTAACTTAAGGAGTATAATTGAGCTTTAAGCACAGAAACAATAACTTTCAAACCGGTTAAATTGAAGTTAGTAGCCCAACAAATTTAAGTCTCAATTAATTTCAAATTTCCATTGCTTCAACGATGTCTACATTTTTCTTTTGGTGACCATGGAAGAGAGAATGGCAACCCAAATTTTGTCCAACCCGTGAGGAGCATGGGAGGAATGGAAAAGCAAGATGGGGCCTTTGTGCTTATTCACCCGAGGAGTGCAAGGCCAGGCGTGAAGTAAAGTGAAAGTAAGAAATAAGAAACTTGGATTTCTGTATGAAACAAATTTTTGGGGGGCGTGATTAGCTATGTTAGAGTGAAGAAAAGAAAGAACAAAAAGATCTTAGCGTGATAAACTAGGTTGAAATGAAAAGATAAAAGCACGAGGAACGAAAAGCCAAGGAGATGAAACACGATGATGGGAGGGGGCGAATTACTCAAGGGCGGATACTTTGGTGTGTCCTCCCATGAGGCATGACGCCTCCCCACTTATATATTTTTAATTTTCTTTGTTTTTTAACTTAATCTTCAAGTCATTTTATTTTATATATATAATCCTTCTTGCATTTAATTTCTTTCAGTTTATTTCTCAAACAATTCCTTTATTCTACCTTTATTGTAAAAAGCTTTGTGAGTGAACGTTTTACAATTGACCCGATACAGTTTATTTTATGAGCTTGCCAATTGAAAATCTTATTTATATGAGTAAATTTCCTTTTTGCCGGAATAATTTTTTAATTGATTAATTAAATCAAAATTTCGGGTTTTCACATTCTCTCCTACTTGCAAAAATTCAGTCCCCAAATTTAATGCGATTGTAACTATCCTCAATTTCTAGAATAATTGTGGTTACCTTGTTTTCAACTTATCAAATCATTTGCCACTTGAACGATTACAGCATAACACTTTTATTGGGGCTGGTTTACTTTGACTCAAAATTCCTTGACTAGTTTGCTCAAGACTCCATTATTCAATGTTCAAAATCATTTTAAGACATGACATGATTTTGACTTGGCTGTCCTTGCTTGTCTGATCTCCTAACTATTTTATCATGAAAGATGCAGTTGTAGATGAGACTTCTACCTAGACCTGTCAAAATGAATTTGACTTGTAGAATCCATCTATGTTTTATTAAATATGAGATGAATTGAGTTGAAAAATTTTGATTTATATTTGAATCCAACTTAAATGGGTCAGCCCACCAAATCAGTGGGCTGATGTGGGTGAGGCAGGTTCAACCCTATAGGTCAGAAAAAAATAATTTTAATTAATTTAATAATTTTATATATTTAATTATGTAAAATTAATAATTTAGTTATCAATAGTATTGTTTATTTTATATATTTCAATGTCTTTAATCTTCACTTGTCAAATTAAAAATTTTAATTTAGATTAAAACTTATTATCTCTTTTTCTTTTATGGTAATGAATATTAGATGATAAATTGATAATAATTCAGACCTTAAGACATCATTGCTGTCTAAACAAGATTTAAATATTTTACTTGAGAATGAAGATTGAGGAGGATATAAATGAGTCTTGAAATTTTTATTATTTGGTTATATACTTATGTTTATGAGATAGTAGTTTGTGTTAAAGATTTAAAATTTATTATGTAATTTATTTATTTTTTTATATTTGGTGTAATTTGCTTATTTGTAACATATTTTTATTATTCAATTTATGAATTAAATCATAGAACAATTTTATTAATAAAAAGTTTATCAGGTAGAATTATAAAAATTAATTTTTTTTGAAGAAAATAAAAATGGGCTGGCCCAACCCAACCCATGGACTAACAAGGGGTGGGTTGGGTTGAGGTTTTGATGGCCCATATAAAAATGGGCTGGCCTGACCTAACCCATATTTTTTTAACCCACAAGGACTGGGGCCGGGCCAGCCATATTGACAGCGCTACTTCTACCATCTTCCCATAGCAGACAAAGACCATAAGGTGGTTGTACAAAGAAATCCCATGGTGCAGTAAATCATGACACTTAACTTTTATATCATAACGTTAGGGGATAACATTTCACCTTTCATCAAGAACACCCACTTTGCAAAAGGGTATAGTACATACCAGAGTCTGTATATCCTTATTTATTCAATTACCATTATTACTCTTTTAGGTTATAGTCAACCCAGCATGGGATCTATAGTAGCTTCTTTCTACTTACATCCATGGATGGAAAGGTTTCAACAACCTTGTCGATTTTCCAATTGTTTAATCCTAACTTACAGACAAGTCAAACTTTCTACTAGTAAAGTTTTCACATGGTCCCGCAATCAAATATTGTGTTTTTCATTCTTAATCTTGTTCCAGAGCAAGGTATCTTGATACGATTCGACTTATGTAGTCATTGTTATTGACTAGCATGGTCAATGTGACCAAGTGCCATAATTTCACCATTAAACTATATTTTCAATATCAAGTCACCACCTATCCACAATCATTAGTATAATTTAATGTCTTAAATATGTCCTTGAATGCTTCAAACTTGTTTACTACTCAAAATTCTTGAATATAAAAAATTCCCATTCAATAACTGAGTCTTACCACTGTTAGAGTCATCGTTGGTACTTTTAGTTTAACACAGTTATTTTTGGTGAAACATATATGTGTCACAACCCATTTCGAGAGGTTTGTGATTGATGCATGGACTTAAATAGGTATAGCCTACTAGACCCAAATAAGTCTTTTACATTCATACATAAACTAAACAATCATATAAATCATTAAACATTCATTCATATATCATCTAAACTGTAAAAAGATGTTAGCACATCGTTATGGAATGCTGCCTCATAATGTGTGGAAACACTCTCATGCTTTTATCATGTTAGTTCAAAATATAGTTTAAAATCATCCCATTAAAGAAGTACTTGCACCTTGGTGCTCAACTGGGCCATTGGCCATGAAAACATAAATCAAAAGAATATGCATAGTGTCATGTAAGGTTACAACTCTATTCTCACGACCCAAATCCAAGGTCATGGGCGGTGCGAGGGTATCAAAGGGAATTGCCCCCTTTAACCCATGCAAGTCGAAGAAGTAATAAAGTCAAGTACTCGCATATATGCCAAAGTAAACATGATCAATTATATACAAGAATTTATATTTAATCATCCCTCAACATCGGTCTCACTTTAAAATGGGCTAATAATGCATCGATATTATCAACCTTAAATTGAATGCTCATATCGCCCAACTCATGCATACATTGCATCAGTGATCTCCTCTGCATTGATATATAGGGTAAACTTCCTATAGATTTTTGACTCAATGCATCTATCACCACATTAGCTTTGTTAGGATGATACAATATAGTACAATCATAATCCTTAAGCAACTCCAACCATCTACGTTGCCTAAGATTGAGATTTCTTTTCTCAAAAATGTATTTGAGACTTATGATCCATGTAAATCTCATAGGTCTCACCATACAAGTAGTGCCTCTATATTTTCAAGGCAAATACTAAGGCAGCCATCTCTAAATCTTGTGTGAGGTAATTTTTCTCATGTTTCTTGAGTTGTTTCGACGCGTACGCTATCACTTTCTCATGTTGCATTAACACAAATCTCGATCCTACTCGTAATGCGTTACATGGCAAACTCAACACTAGAGCTATAGTAAGTCAAGTCTTAAACTTCCTAAAACTCTCTTTACATGCATCTATCCATGTAAACTTGATACCTTTTTGCATCAACTTAGTCATAAAAGCAGTAATCTTGGATAAAACTCTATATCTCAGTTACTAAAGTAGGCCTCGGCCATTTCTTTATTGCCTCAACCTTTTTAGGTCCACCATCACTCTATACTTAGATCCTATGTTGCCTAGGAAGCTAACACTGTCAAGCCAAAACTCATACTTGGAAAACTTGGCATATAGCTGGTGCTCCTTCATAGTTTGTAGAACAATCCTCAAGTGTTGCTCATGTTCCTCCTGACTCCTTAAATACACTAAGATATTTTCAGTGAACACGACCATAAACTTATCCAAATATGGTCTAAATACCCTATTCATCATGTCCATAAAATCTGCAATGGCATTAGTAAATCCAAATGACATAACCAAAAACTCATAATGACCACACCTTATGCGGAATGTTGTCTTGTGTATGTCTACACTTCTGATCCTCAACTGGTGATACCCTAATCATAGATCAATCTTAGAGAAACACTTAGCCTTTCGCAATTGATCAAATAATCATCAATACATGGGAAAGGATACTTATTCTTGATGGTCATTTTATTTAACTACCTGTAATAGATACAAAGCCTCATTAAACCATCTTTTTGTTTTACACATAATATCAGTGCACCCCAAGGTGAGACACTAAGGTGAATAAAGCCCTTGTCCAATAAGTCCTCCAATTGATCCTTGAGCTCCTTAAGCTTGGTCAGTGCCATCCAGTATGATGGTATAACAATCGGACTCATGTCTTGTGCCAAATTTATGTAAAATTTTATCTCCCGCTCTAACAGTAATCTGGGTAATTCTGCCCAAAATACATCTATGAGTTCCCTCACAACAAGCACATTTGCCACATTAACTACCTCTACTTGGGTATCTATCAACATGGCCAAGAATCCTCGACATTCATGTCTCATTAAGTGACTAACAGTCATAATCGATATCATGCTACTTGAGGCCATGTTGTAATCTCTTTGTATATAAAAGGATGTTTCTCCAGTAGTTGAACCTAACCTTTTTGTGGTGACAATCCACACTAGTATAGTTGAGAGATAACCAATCCATTCCAAAAATCACATCAAACTCCATCATGTCCATTAGCACTAGATTTGTTCAGGTGTCTTTCTCCTTAACTCGGGCCACATAATCCTCATACTCATGTTTTGCCACAAACGCCTCTCTCAAAAGGGTGGAAACTACCAAGTTTTGCTCATTCTTGGAATGCTCAATACCCAATCTAGATGCAAAGTATAGAGATACAAAAGAATGTGTAGCACCAGGTTCACACAATACATGTGCATCAATAAAGCAAATGGGTAATATACATGTAACGACTACATTAGATGCCTGCACATCTTGTTGAGTCAAAGCATAAACTCTGGCTAGCCCACGATTAGCGGTACCCTATGTTCTAGATCCAGATCCTGAAGCTCTTTCTTAATTAATTATATTAATGCCTCCGCTTCTACCTCATTCAATGCCTCTGATAGGTTGTGCAGTAATAGGCGAGGGTGGTAAAGTTACCTGTGTATGCCCCTGTGTATCTCCCTAAAAGGAATGACTAGTAGGGCATTCTTTAGCAAAATGTTCTGATTGTCCACAACTATAACATGAGGTGGAACCTTGCATACATTATCCTCTATGTTTTTTATTGTAAATGGAACATGGAGAAAGAAGAGGATGACTCTACCTAGCACCTCGTTAACCTTGAGGTGAAGTCATTTTATGATCTTTGCTGACTCCTTTTTTCTTAATGTCTCTCCCTTGATGGGATCTTTGTGAACTTCCATGTTGGCTTTGTCGGCCTAAAAAATCTCTATAGCCCTTACAGCCTCTAGTCTTGGCTCTCTTGGGCTTTGGTCCATCTAATCGACCCTCTGTATCCTTAAGCTCTAATCTTTAAGCACAGTTCATTGCTTTAGGGTAACTGATGAATTTATATGATGCGACAACCTTATATAGTGGGCATAACAATCCATTCACAAACCTCTGGGTCTGCATTTGCTTTGTGACAATCAAATATGGAGCATACCTAGCCAACTCAATGAACTTAATACTGTACTTTGCCACTAACATGCTTGGTGTCTATACTAAAGTCTCAAAACTCATGTGCTCTAGCCTCTCACATGCGGTTTGGTAGAAAATGCTCTAAGAAAGCTATGCTGAACTCCTCCAGAGTCATCAAAGTAGCATTAACAGCTCTATCATCGTGTAACATCTCATACTATTGTCAGGCTACCTTGCCCATCTTGAAAACAACAAACTAAACTATTTTGGTGCTGGTGTAACTAAAAGCATTACATATCATTAATATCTCATGTAAGAACTCTTGAGCATCCTTAGTTGTATCAAATCCCAAAAATAGTGGAGGTCTCAACCTCATAAACTTTGATTGTGGAACCTTAGATGCAACCTTAGCCATCTTAGACTCTTGGTGGTCTTCATGACTCTGTACAACGAGAGAGGCCTTGTAACACACCCTGTACCCTCGTTTAAAAGCTAATAAGACCTTATCGATAATATGAAGGGTCATTTGACGTAAATTTAAGTGTCAAAGAATGGTGACAGGTGAAAAGAATATTTTAAAATAAAATAATATTAAAATATTAAAATTTTATTTATTATTGAAATTAGTCAAAAAAGAGGGTTATATGACTAATCTAAGTGGTGGAGAAGAAGTAATGAAGAATTTTGAAGAAAAATGACATTAATGGGGCTCGTTTGTCTTTATTAAATAAAGCTAGCGCGGGTAAGTATATATTTAAATATTATGATGATATCGTGGTGAAGTGCAAACTTTATATTTTGTTTGTACACATGTAAAGGCAGGAAAATAGAAGGAAATTGGAGTTAAGAAATGGTGGAAGGATAAAATAGTAAAAGATACAAGTTTGGAGAGTCATACGGTAAATAAAGAAAAGCTTGAGGACTTATGTGTAAATTTTAATATTTAGAGTTAAATGGGAATTTACTAACCAAGGAAGGTTAGATTATGTGAAATATGAAATGTACATGTGAAATTTATCATTACATGCAAACTATGGTGTGCAAAAAGGAAAAGTTAGTTTGGGACCGTATGGGACCCCCACCACATGAAGTAAAAGAAAGAATAAGACTAAAATTTATTTGCATGCATTGTGATTGGTGCATTGGTGGTCAAATGAGGGAAGAAGAAGGTAGATTGCATGTGATTTGATGGGTTAATGAATGACTAAATAAAATATGAAGTAAATGTAGTGCATGAAATAAAGAAGTCTAAGAAAAAGAATGGCGATGCAAGGTGGTGGGTGGAAGCCTTTTTGTTTTGTAATTTATCATATAAAATACAAGGAAAAGATGGTAAGAGTCATTAAGCCTTGGGAATCTGCCCAAGCAAGGAAAAAAAATCAAGAGAAAA
>NW_018397255.1:14169529-14169920 GCF_002168275.2 Theobroma umbraticum | reverse complement strand
TAATGGAAGAAACAATAGTCAATGATGGTGGCAATGGAAAGTCCAAAAGCTTTTTGACTTGCAATTTTAACCACATGTAAAGAACGAGGAAATTGACAAAATAACCAAGCTTAGACAAGCTGCTATGAGAAAAAAAAGGAAGAAAATTTTAGTGGTGGGGCAGTTGGGAGAATCCACCCACACCAAATGAATGTCAAATATCTTTGCCTTGAGATAAAAATCACACCTTGAAAAAGAAAAAAAGAGATAAGATCGGCTTGGAAATGAAGATGAAAAGAAAGAAAAGAGGAAGAAAGAAAGGAAGCAAGAAAGAAAGGAGAAAGAAGAAAAAGCTAAGGAAGGTAAATAGAACTTTAACTTTAGTTGTGATTTCTTGAGGAAATGAGTTAGT
>NW_018397255.1:14158860-14169519 GCF_002168275.2 Theobroma umbraticum | reverse complement strand
AGATGTTTGTGGCAGCAAAAGAAAAACCAGGTATGTTGGTGAATCATAAGAAATGTGAGATTTTGCTACAAAGAGGCTTGAGATTTCTTGGTTTTATATCAAGTGAATTATTGAGGAAAGGTAAGATAATTGTGGCTTAATCCTTGATTGTTTATGCTAAATGATTGTGGGTTAGAAAGAATGTCTATAAAGGTTGTGAGAATTGTTGTGTGGGGATGTATTGTTGAAAAAAATAAAAGATAAGAATTATGCATACAAAGATTTAAGATTTCCTTAGTAAAGTTGCTACCATGTATGATTGTATAAGCATGGGATTAACTATAAAATTTGGGTAAGAAATTGTTAATTGAATTGTTGCCATGCATACATACAATTAAGTGAATTGGGTTTGGATGGTTGCTACGAAGCATACAAGTAGAGGAAATGTGCTGGGGTGGCATGCTGGATAAGGTAACCAGTGATTGGCAAGTAGTATTAGTTATTTACGCACTCGAATTAATAGCGACGCAGTGTCTCGCTATTGTGAGGTGAGTAGGGGGTGCCCATTTTAAAATTTCCATAACTATGTATATATATATATATATATATATACACGTGTTGATTTACTTTAAATGCAAAGTTATGGAAAGCATAAGCAGGTAGAAATCATAGGTATTTTATGGGTGCTTAAATATTTAAAAGTGTTTTGATTATATACATATATAAGCTATATATGTAAAAAGGGTTTATATTAATTTGGTTTCTATCAAAATGTGCCTTATAGTTTGTGTGATGTATATTCATGAATAAAACATATATTCACCATGCGAGTTGATGTTTCAAATTCAAGCAAAGGTTTTATATTATAGAGTTTTATAATGGATTTCATCATGTTACGATGTTGAATGTTTCAAAAATGGTTTTGAACTAAGCTTTTAAGAACTTAATTTGATTTTAAATGGTTTTACTAAACTGAAAGATTCGAGAGTAGGCAAAATGTCATATCAAAATAGTATGACCCTTGTGCACAAGTGAGCTCTAGCTAGAGAACCTTTGAGTCACCAACTGGCGGATAGGTGTGGCGGGGCCCATGGCCTGTGATATGTATATATATGTGTTGCTAGGCCACCAGTGATATACACGGTTGCGATCACTTGATTTCTCTGATGTCGACCAACATCGTTGAGGCTACCATGGCTATGGGATCCAATGGAGCGAGGCTCTTGAATGTTGTTACGTGGAAACGGGTCCACAAGTTCTTTATTTTATCACTTACTCTAGAGTAAAATCTCTTTGGGGTTTTCAACTCGTATTCCTACGTATGGTGAGAACTATAAAATTTTCGGCAACTTCCCTATTTATAAATGACGTGGATTTAATCCCTCACATAGGAGATGATTTAAGAACTTGCATATGAGTTTTGATAATGATTAAGTTTACGAGGGCATGCATGTATATACGAATTTGATTTAGGTAAAATTATAAAACTTGTTTCAACAGTAGAAAATTTTTTTCATAGTGAGTTTGATATATATGTATGTATGGTTTGAAATAATTATCTAACTTTACAAAGAATTCTTGAGTTTACATATAAGGCACTCATCTCCTCTTTAAGTTAAATTGTTTATATATTCTTATCTTTTTTAACATTTAAATTCTTTGCCTTTCACTTGTTTCTCATCTACACGTTACTCACGGAGTTGATGATCAGTGAGTTTGTGAGACTCACCCTCTTATTTCCTTTCGCAGATAAGTGATCAGAGTAAGTGCATTGTCTAGTGTATCTTGGCTTGTTGCGATGTAGGTAATGGCATATCTTAGATTTTTACTTCGAGTCATTTTGCTACCTAGAAGTCGTGTTGTGTAAATAGCTAGACTTGTAAAATTGTTAATCTAATGGATAAGTATATACCTAAAGACTTTATGGTTGAGTAATGAACAGTCAGTGTAATCTTAAATTGTTGGAAGTTTATGGACATAGAATACTGTCATCTAGTAGAGAAGTACTAATTGCAAGTATTTATATAGATTGCGTAAACGATAGCATCATTATCACAGTTTGGTCGTATATGTAGAAGTATATTTGATTTAATTAACAGGAATCTTAACTTAGGCTTGTTTGGGATTTGGTGAGTTTACTCACAAGTCTCGAACGCCAGAAACAATTGAGTTAGAGGTCGTTACAGGCCTGTACAGTAGGGTGGCTCTCACATCGTCTCCTCTGATCTAGTATCTCTTAAGCTAGTAGCTTTATAGTCTACCTGACTCCTTGTAAGCCAACAGCTAGGTCTTTTAAGGTCACTGCCTGTGTAAGTGGTGCTACACCATAATAGGCCTATCCCTCAAATACTATCTCAGGACCTTGTCCCTCTATTTGTGCACTGGACGAGGTATTAGTCCTCTCCGGACTAATAGTCTAGCACACCTGCCACAGCTTCTGGTAGTAGGCGTGCGTGGTTTAACAATAGTATTTATGGGAACCTCGCACTCTATTGCGTCTTTAACACTAGCTAATATCCTAGGCAGCATATCTCACATAGACAAGAGCAATTTATACTGTAACACTCAACATTATAGACTAATAACAATACTGGACATGTCTCTTAATCATAAAAGGTGTAAATAGACAAGGAATTATATGCAAGTCTCTTATTCTCAGTTTGTGGTCGGGTACACAAAATAAAAACAAGATTACTACATACGACTTCAACATTCTGCTGACAACCAAATAAATACTAGGACTTTATGAACCTAAAGCTTTAACATAAACTTTGTCACATCTGATTTCTTGGAAGGATCATGATTGACACATGGATCCAGACAAACATAACTCGTTAGGCACAAGTAAGCCTTTTATCATAATATCATTAAACCTTCTTAATTACATGTAGACGCGTCTTAGAATATCCATCTACATACAAAATCATCATTCTTGCATTCATAATACTCATTATACAATTAAGGAATTTCTCAACTTAATTGTGTAAGCTCTTGAATCTCATATATATATATACTAACAAGTGCCATTACCATAGTGCACGATAATATAAACATTAAACATCATCAACACCATCGGGTGTCCTTAAAGGCTCTAAAGCAATCATCATAATCTCATATATAACATTGTCCATGTAAGATGTCCAACTTTGGCAATGTCAACATACACATGTTCATAGTCTGTAAACAAAAACATAAAGTAAAGATCGACTATACAGGCCTAGACATCAAATGGTTGCTAGACACCTACCAAAGAATGAAGACTAGACACTGGTATCTGCGACATTGGCTGTTATCAAAATGTTATCACTGAACTGTAACAAAATAAATGAGAAAAATAGTGTGTGAGACACCAAGACTTCGTGAATGGATATGAGAAGGGGATAAGCTAGGGGATAAGAGTGTTTCATAATCATGCACTTATAATCTCATGCCATTTATAATCAATTTAAACATTAATCTTATGAAACATAGTGTTTAAACACATTTAAATTGCATATATGATGTAAACAAGTGTGAATAACCACTAGAAAACGTTTTTTACCTTGGAAAAGCTTTCAAACAAGCTAATACATACAATTTTGGAACTCATCTATCAATAGATGATGGCTTCCTGTGGCATTCTGTATGCTATCTATCTATAGATGTTCTACATGTATTGATTGATAGCCTTTGAACCTTTGTTTTTTGGGCAAAATTGTGTATTTTTGCCATTCCTTAAGTCTCTTTACCTATTGGGACTATCTCTACGGCTCATTTAAATTTTCTAATCACATACTTAGTATAGATCATAAACATTATTCAAGATGAACTTCACATGAAACATATCGTAAAGATAACAATCATAATCATTCCATTAACATTAAATGCACACATTGTGATGGAACAACCCCTACCAACCTTGGGCCAGCAATGTACAATGCTATTGCACCTTGGGCGTTTATGATGCATCATAGGAGTGAAGTTGTCACTACATCCTATGTGATTGGAATCAATCACACTCGTTAAGCTTTTATGCTCATAGCATTTAGTGTGTGGAATGTCCATCACATACATACTTACTCATCTTATAAGGTATATGAAATTTCACATCATATATACATCTCATGGTATTTCTTCATTCCTACTGTTTCATCATATCGTATGTAAAGCATGCATTACGTACGTAATCACATAGCATTCATCATGCTTCCTCAAAGATTTCATGTAGTATATGGATAACACATCATATACATAAACTTAATATCTTAGATGAAAATCATCATACAAGCCATCACACATTTCATGTCTCAACATATCTAGCATACCCATTATATATTCATGCATTAATCATAACTCATATCTCATACCCATACTAGTTCGACGATTGGAGTAATCGAGTGGACTCAAAAATAAGGTGCTTGTCCCCTCTTGTTGAAAACCAATACATAATATCATATTTACATATATACTAAGTTGAAAATGGATTTAAAATTATTTTCCTCATCCACAAATAAATTTTCAGTTCATAAATATTTGCAGAAAATCATATCTACCAATAATCCTTAAATCATGCTTCAACTTTACATATCAAAGTAGTTTTGAAAGTGTTGTATCCATTCACCTTATAAGAAGCTCTATTACAACTCCAAATATGTGTCATCCGGTTGTTTTCAAACATTCCTATCACATAATATTCATAACAATCAATTTCTAAACTAATAAATTCAGAATAATTAATCTAGCAACTTTCAAAATTTATTCGCTTTTGACTATAGTCAATTTTTCTCTCTAGATTAAGCTAGAAATGCATATAAATCCTCTAAACTTACCTTAGACGAGATTAGAAGTTGAAGAAAATCACAAAAATCTTAGCATTAACCTTTACCATAAATTTTTAGGAAAAAATAATAAATTTCTAGCATTAAAAGTGTGAGCTTTAAAGGTTTTATATCATAAAATGTCATGTTTAGCTTTGAACTTCAAAACTAAGATCAAAATCATCAAAAGCAATGCTTTTTGATTAAAAATGGGTTCAAAGCATTTTAGAGAGGTTTTCCCTTTCAAAAAACAGTTGAGGGTTGAGAAACCCTTAGTTATTGTGTCATATTTATAGTTCGAGAAGTGAAAATACATTTTTACCTCTTTTAGTTTTGTAAAAACGATATCATCTATTGATAGATTGATGTTATCTATCAATAGATGAGCTTTAAAACCCTTTTTGGAAGCTTTTTGATTGCCATCTATCAATAGATGGGAGTCATCTATCGAAAAATATAGCCATATATCGATAGATCTATTCATCTATCCATAGATGTTCTTTAAGGCTTTTGATAAACCTTTTTTAGGTTGTATCTATCGATAGATGAAGAACATTTATTAATAAATTGGGTCCAAAAAGCAAAAATAAATCTTAGAAATATGTCCAACTGAACTCCTTTTAGCACCAAACTTTGTAAATCATCTTAATGTATCAAAACTTGAATTTTTCTAAGATTAAAACTTACTTTTGAGCATTCCAAACACAAAAATCATCTTAAAACATTACCTCATAAAATTTTCCATTCACAAAACTAAATTTCAAGTTTTCAAAACATAATTTAACTTGCTCATTTAAGGATTTCTAACTTAGCAAAGCTCACATTAGAGTGGGCTTCACACAATGGTATTGAAGGGAATTGTCCCCCTTAACCCATGCAAGTCTAAGTAGTAATTAAGTCAAGTACTCACATGTATGCCAACGTTAACATGATCAATTATATACAAGAATTTATTTTTAATCATCATGCACACTCATGTGCTCAATACTGTGAAAGAAAATAAGCATAAATTCAAGCATCGACCATCCTGTGGTGGATACCACTTAGGTGCCAAAGCCATCTCATGGCAAAACATTCAAAGTATAATCGCTATAGAGTATTAATTATTACATGACATAAATAAGTCAAAGTTTATAACAGTCTGAAATATAAAGACAAACTCAACCAATGGAGTACGATGCTAAAAGAAAGGTTAGACACCTACTTGATGCCATGGCAATCACCCATGGAAGACAGCTCCTCTCTAAATGGATAGTAAGCCAAGTAATCTACTGATATGGAAAAAAATAGTGGGTAATAAAGTGTGAGTCGCAAAGACTCCGTGAGCAGATACGAGGATGGGGAACAAGCAAATGGGAAAGAGTATTTAGAAAATACACTTCTAGAAATATGGAAATAGACAATAAATCAATATATACAAAACTTGCATTTTCAGGTAATAATACAAATCGAGTTTCTCTTACCAAGCGTCCCAACTTGACATCTCTACTCACCAAACATGTCAATAATCCCGGATCATTAACCCTATCATTTCCATAATCCTTGAATTCATTATCTTTCAAAAGTCATCAAGCAACCTCCTTTATTCACTCTAAAACCACTATATTTCAAACGATTCAAGGGTGGATAATTTCTTCTTTTTATAAAACATAGTTACAAAACAGTTCATAAACCTTTTTAGAAGAATATTTGCAAAAGTTTGAAAGTCAATCAAAAGTTTGATTAAATCATTATTTCAAGAGTGTTTGAAGCATAATTTAGGGTATTCAAAAGCTTAGTTTCGAAAACAAAATCATTTCTTCTTTAGAAAGGTTTTAAAAACGTTTAGTTTCAAAAATATGTCTCATCTATCGATACATGGGACCTATGTATCGATAGCTAGTAGACAGAATGAAATTCTAAAGGTTCAATGTTGAATCTATTGATACTTCAAGAATAATTATTGATAAATGAGTTATAGAAGGTAAAAATTTAGCTTAGAACTCATCCATAAGACCTCAATTAAGTCTATAAATCAACCATAGACAATTGTAAATCATATATACAACAATTATAACACAATAAACTAATTCAATAATGATTTAAAAAATGTCTTAGTCTAAATCACCACATTAGACATTCAATCAACAAAAAATGGAGCTTTAACTAAGGACAACAAAACCACCTAGTGCCGTTACACTAAAACTAATAACTCTATGATATAAAGTTATTTTTCCATATTTTGATTATCAAAATTAGCTAAGTCCTTGTATTTTCAAGTTAATTTTAAGTAGTTTTTATATTTTCCTTTATTTAGTTTAATGTGTTTGAATTATTTTTAATTTGAGTAATTTAAGTTCATTTTCTTATCAATAATCTTAATTTGAGAAATTACTAATTTAATCTCGATTTTGAAGTTTCGCAAATGTTAAGAACTTCATGGAAGTGAAATATGCAAAATGGTGAGGTGCAAAATTTGTTAAGCATGTTATGGTCTTTTCACCATAACCTTTTCTAATGAACTCCAAATGAGGTGATTCTTAGACCAATAGAAAGCTATGAGGAAGGACTACAATTGTCTGTTTATTACTTTGCCTAGTTCAAAGTGGAATGTGGCCAAAATTTGTCTCAAAAAAAGAGTATTACAATAGGAGAGAAATGCAAAACAAAACATTTGAGGGTTACAACTCTTAAAATAAGAGTCGCAATGTCTGTTAAAATTTTACTATGCAAGTATACGTATCGAATAGATAGTATATAATCAAGCAAAGTATCGATCCCATAGAGAATTGATCTAAAATTTTACTAAGTACCAAAATTATAACAATTTAATCTTATCCAAACAATCCAAATTAATTAATTAACTAAAACTAATTAACCAAAATTTAAACTAAAAATGAAAAATCAAAGTAATAATAACTTGAGTAAAAATCGAATCAAACAAGCATGGATTACAATATCCATCACACTTCATCTAAATCTTACCTTTCTTCCTCAACTTATTTCAATGAGGTGAATTGCTAACCTAGAGTCCTCAATTATTTATAAGGGTCTTTCGACTCATCTTATAAAACTATCTATTTTAGCCAAAACACTATATCTCTATGTGAATTGAAATTAAAACAGACTCATTAAGTTCAAGCTCTAATCTGGCTATAGGTATATTCCTATTTTATATGCAAATCAATTAATATGATCTTATGTTATCACAATTTTAGTCTACACTAAACTCCATTTCTCAAGTTTGTTTGGGTTCCTAAATCAATTCAATTAGTGATCAAGCAATTAAAAGCATTAAGAACAAATTGAAATAAATAATTCAAATCCCATTAAAGATAAGCAAGAAAGAGATTAAAAATTTAGATTACATGTGAGTTCAATTGCAATCTTAGAAAAATAAATTTAGCTCAAACTATCTAATAAAAACTTCATCCAAAGAAAATTAACCTTTAATCCAAGTAAAAGTAAATAAGAAAAACACAAAAATAAAGAGACAAAACTGATAATTAGAGCTTTGTGATCATGATTCTCTCTCCAATTCTCTTATTTTCTTGCTTTGTTTTTGTCTTTTTTTCTCTAGAGAAATTGCTTACTGTTTCCTCCTAAAAACTTTTGAAAAAGGCCCCTTAAATAGCCTCCAAAAGCCCTACCTTCCAAAATCCTATAAGCTTATTATTTTTGGAGAATACATTAAATGCTACAGCTCTCATTTTCTAGAGCCGTGGCTCTCAAAGGGTCTATCTCAATTTTGTTCTTCTAGTCTAGTACTTTCACTTCAACAAAGATTTTGACCATTTTCAGGTCAAAGCTAGGCAAAGTGGTAACATCAATTGTAGCCCTACCTCTTGGCTTTCTAATGGTCTAAAAATCATATCATTTAAACTTCTGTAGTGGAAGATATGCTTGAAAAGCTAAAACATATGCAAACAAATCAACAGTCCATTATGCACTTTCTTCACCAATTGAAATGTTTTTTGATCCTACTCCTACGAAAACATGAAAATAAATATAAATAACATAAAACTAACATTGTTAACTTAAAATAAACATTTAAACATAAATTCAACTAAAGTAATAAAATAACTAAAAACACCTGAATCTGATCCTAAATCTAGTCTAACCTAGCCTAATTAGGTATTAAATCTCCCATTAAATATATGTATTTGATGCACACATCACATGGTGTCATGGTCCACACAAACCACTATAAGGTATTGTCTACTTTGACCTACTGGCCTCATTATTTTGTCTCATAAAAGGTGCCTCACAGGTTAAAGGTGGTGTGAACCCTTATATTCCTAGTATCACTATAGTACATAGCCGATGTGAGATTCACATCGACGTAAGGACTGTGACATCCTCCCCCATTTCAACAAAGGCTTACAATCCTCAGTGGCACATCACTAGTACTTAGAGTTTGCTTTGATACGAATTGTCATGGTCCACACCAACCCTTGTGAGGTATTATTCATTTTGGGTGGTTGACCTCATGGTTTTGTCCCACAAAAGGTGCCTTATAGATTGAAGGTGGTGTGAACTCTAATATTCCTTATATCACTCTAGTACTTAGTTGCTGTTGGATTCATGGCTCCCCTTTCTAGGATTATGACATAATCCTTTACTTTTCGCTAAAAGGTTTTCTTCGATGTGAGACGTTTTGTCCTAGTCCATACCAATCCCTATGAGGTATTGTTCATTTTGGCCTAATGGCCTTACAGTTTTGTCCAACAAAAGGCACCTCACAAATTAAAAGTGGTGTAAACTTTTATATTCCCAGTATCACTTTAGTACCGTAGTCGATGTGGGATTCATGTCCACAAAGGACCATGACACGAGACGCTGAAAGGCAAGGAAAGCAATTATACAAGGTAAAACACTTGAGAGCTGTGGCACTGGGACTTTTCTACAAAAGAAATTTTGATGAAAATTTGAAAATTAGGTTAACTTTTGCTTATTAAAAGGACATTTTCAGAGAATCTTAGACAAAAAACCAATAACAGCTTTTTATATATTTTGAGCTAAAAATCAAGCATGAGAACAAGAGCAATTGAGAGAGATTCGGGACCACAAAGCTTCATCATTAGTTTTTTTCTATATTTTGTGTTCTTATTTTCTTTGACTTGAATTCATCGTTAAATTTCTTTGGATAATGTTTTTTAAGATATCATAAACTAATTTATTTTTCTAGGATTATAGTGGATTTAATCATGTAGTTTGAATATTAGTTTCTCTTTTATTTATCATAAATGGGTATAGTTTTGCTTATTCAAATATGCTCTTAATGCTTTTAATTGCTTGATCAACAATTGAATAATTTGTGAATCTAATTGAAACTCAACAAAGAGATTTTAGATCGGACTAAGATTTGAATAGTGTATATTCATGTCACTTAGGTGATCTGATTTGTGATTCAAGACACTTGAATCTTTTAGAAGTAACTTCATTCAAAGTGTAGCACCCCGTACTCAGATATGGTGGCTAATAGAGCTTATTAGGTACCAATTGAAGCTAGTTAAAGTATTCAAGAGTGCTGGAGGGTGAAATTAATAATTCAGAATAAAATATTTTGCACATGAGAAAATAATAATTAAATAATAATATTTTTATCGAGGATGAATTAGCAAATTAAAAGGTGAATTGAAGGTGAATCAGGACAAAATGAGACATTTTGGGTCCTGAGGAGACAAGTAAAAAATTTTAGAATAAAATAATATTTTATTAATAAAATAATATTAAAATATTAATATTTTAACTGCTATCGATATTAGTCATGAAGAAAAAGTATATGGTTAATCTAAATAGGGAAGAAGAAGTAAGAAAGAATTTAGAAGAAAAATGATGTTAGTGGGGCTACATGCCTTTATTAAACAAAGCTAGTATGAGTAAGTATATATTTAAATATTAT
>NW_018397255.1:14148944-14158850 GCF_002168275.2 Theobroma umbraticum | reverse complement strand
TGGTGAAGTGTAAATTTTATATTTTGTTTACACACATGAAAGGGAAGGAAGATAGAAGAAAATTAGAGTTTAAAATATGTTGGAAGGATCAAATTGTAAAGGTTGAAAGTTTGGAGGGTTAAATGGTAAATAAAAAAAAGTTTGAGGACATATGTGTAATTTTAATTAAATGGACATTTACTAACCAAAGAAGGTTAGATTATGTGAAATATGAGATGTGCGTGCAAAATTCACTATTACATGCAAATCACTGCATTGAAAAAAAGAAAGAAGTTAGTGGGGAACATGTGACCCCACCATGTGAAAGTTAATAAAGAGAAAAGGGAATAAAAAGTATTTAAATGGGAGAAAACCATGGTTTGACAAAAAAAGCCCGTGGTAAATAAAGTAAGGATGGTAATATAATTTAAAAGAAAAAGAAAGAATAATTTAGTTGTATGAAATCTTATTGGTTTTGAGGGAGGTCAAATAGGATTGAAGAGTGAAAAAATGCATGAAGCCTTATTGGTTCATGGGATGGCAAAGGCTATTGGTAAAGAAAATATACATGAAACAATATTGGGTGATACAGTGGCCGAATGAGGGAATGACAAGTGGACATTAAAAGAGCGGAAATGAAATGTAAATTGAGATGAAATGAAAGGAAATGTTGCCATTTCCTTGGGCAATCTGCCCATAACAAAGAAAAATGGGAGGAAGGCTCATTTTTCCCTTGTTTTGTCCTCCACCTGAGAAGAAGAGAGAAAAGAGAAGAAAAGCAACATGCAAGGAAAGGCTCGACTTTTAAAAGAAAAATGTGAAGAAAACAAGTGAGTTCCATGAAAGATCTACCCATTTGGAAGAGAGATGGAAGGAAAATAACCTTGTGAGGCTTCCACACAAGAGAAGAGAAAGAGTTGAGTGAAAAGGGCTTGGAAGAGGCTCGGTTTTGTGGAAGTTGGGAGGAAAACCAAAAGGCTTTCTCTTGCATGCCATGGTTGGAGCTTTAGAAAGGCATGAGAAGTTCGGCCTAGTGATTCCAAGCTAAGGAAGGTAAGTAGAACCTTGATTTTGGTTATGATTTCTTGAAGAAATGAGTTGGTAATTGTGTGAGAATGTTTATGGAAGCAAAGGTCCTTCAAGATTTGAAAGAAATAGATGCATACATGTGGATCAATCTTGGAATGCATGGTGATTTTGGAAAAAGTTAAGCAATGGGTAAGTATTTTAGTCTTGAAATCACAAGTAAACAAGAAAAATGAGATGTGTGCTAATTGTTTATGTTTGTGGCAGCAATGATGACCGTGGATGGGAGGAAATTGTGAATCATATGTGGGACTCAAGCTAAAACCTAGAGGTGAGCATGCAATGTGTCCAATTTGTGTTGTTTTGGTTATGAACAGTTGATAGTATGTGAAATGCTTGTTAAAATGCTTGTGGTTGAGGTTGATGAAAAATATGAAATTTGGTTAAGGAATCATTAATCAAGCTGCTGCCCATATATGTGTATGATTAAACATATTGAGTTTAATTTGTTGCTAGGAAATGTTTGTTGTAGTGGCGTGCCGGAGGAGGCAACGAGTGACTGGTCAGTAGAATTAGCTAGATATGCACTTGAGTCAATAGAGCATAACATCCTGCTATTGAGAGGTGAGTGGGGGGTGCCGGTTTTAAAATCTCCATACTATATATTGTTTTACGTTAATAAATGTCATTGGTTTTCCTTAAGTGCATTTGTGGATAACATGAGTTGTTAGCCTTGATAGGTCATTTTTTAAAAAAAATGGATTTACAATGATTGGTATATTGCTATTGTGGAAAGCATGAGCTAGTAGAAACTATAGGAAATTCTGGATGCAAGTGTTTTAAAGTGATTAGGATATATTTATAGATAAGCTATATATGTAAAAAGTTTTAAAAATCGGGAAACAATCCTTTCATGATGTTTGCATCAAAATCTATGCCTTGTATTTTTGTGTGATATGCATAACCAAATGTATTTGTTAAATGATTTAAAATGCAAGTTTAAGCAACGATTTTATTCTGATCTTTGTACAAAGTGTTTTCACCATGCCATTTAATGTGAAAAGCAATTTGAAGGATTATTGAACTTTAATTTCAAACGATTTAAAGGGAAAGTCTCGAAAAACTTGATTTGGTTTCTAAAACAGTTTTGACAAACTGAAAGCATCGAGAGTAGGTCGGTTGTCACTTCGATTAAGTGTGACCCTTATGCACAAGTGAGCTTTAGCTAAAGAACTTTTGGGTCGCCAACAGGCTATTAGATGTGGCTGGAGCCATAGTTTGTGATATACGTGGCAAGGCCATGGATTATTATATGTGGTTAGGCCACAAATGATAGTCGCTATTGCAACCACTTGATTTCTTCAATGTCGACCAACATCGTCGAGACTTCCATGGCTATGGGGATCCGATGGAGTAGAGCTCTCGGATGTTATTATGTGAAAATGGATCCACGGGTGGTTACGATACTTACCTACTCAAGAGCCTTGTGAGTTTTCAACGCATACTCTTTTGCATGGTGGAGAGTTAAGATTTCTTTGTAGCTCCCTTGGTTTGAATAAAAGCTTTCAGTGCTTACTTAATGAACATGAGATGGTTTATGTGGCTGTACACTTTGATTTCTTTACATTTCATATTTTTATGGCAAGCAATGTTTTTGATGTTTGAACTCGGTTTTGTTACATTTGTTTCAGGCACCATTTTGCCAAGTGAAATATTGTAATGATGATTTTACAATTTTATTTTTACAAGGCACAAACACTCTACTAGTGATTTGATTTTTCTAAGATTACTATACTCATTCCGAATTTATCATTCAAATTTATTTGCCTTATAGTTGTTTCCCATCTATACCATGGTCATAGAGCTAATGATCACTGAGTCTGTGAGACTTACCCCCTTATTTCCCTTTTACAGATAGTGATCAGCCTAGCATGTAGTCATCGGCATTTTTAATCCACCATGGATAGGTAAAGGCATCTCATAGCATTTTATTTTGAGTCGCTTCGCTATTAGAGGTCAAGTTGTCATATTGTAATTTGTTATGAAATTAGACAATAGTGTCAATACAAATTTGTATTTGGAGATCATAAATCTTGATGTATTATTTTTTTACGATTATATGGAATAAAGGTTTAGTCAATTTATAAAGATTATTGTACAATTCTTATTACAAGGAGGTATATGGTTCAAGCAATTTCATGGATTGATGGCATAATGTCTAAAGTTTCAAATAAGGCTTGTTCGAAATTGGGCGGGTTCACTCACAAGTCTCGAACTCTAGTAATGATCGGGGTAAGAGGTCGTTACATAAAGTTACTTTTGTAGCTTGTGAATATTGTGGAGATGATCATGCAAGCCATCAGTGTCTAAGTTTGATGAAAATGGTGCAATTTATGGGGAATAGACAACAAAATAATCCTTACTCCAATACTTACAACCTAAGGTGGAGGAACCATCCAAACTTCGTTTAGGCTAATAATCAAGGGTCATCCTCAACTTCAAGGCTAAATGAACCTATAGTATTTCAATAGCAAGCAAGGGTGCTTAACTTAGAAAAAAAGCCATCTGTGAAGGATTTGTTAAGACAACAAAGCTCCAAGAACACTAAATAGTTATACAGAAGCAATTCAAGGAGAAAAAGGTAAGGAACACGTCAAGGCCATCACTTTGATAAGTGGTGAGGAGGTTGAAAGTGACCCACAAAAAGTTGCACAGAAACACAATACAGTCTAGAATGGGACTCAAATTGAAAATTATAGTGAATAGTGTCAAGCAGAAGAGGCTAAGGCAACTTTATCACCCTCTCCTTTTCCTCAACATTTCAAGAAGCAATAAGAGGAAAGTTAATTTCAAAAATTATGGAGGTGTTTAAAAAGCTTCACATCAACATTTCATTTGCAAAGGTGTTGGAGCAAATGCCTTCATATGTAAAATATCTGAAATACATTTTATCCAAGAAAAGGCACCATGGTGAGTTTGAGATAGTAGCACTGATTAAGGAGTGTAGTGCAATCATTCAGAATAAACTCCCTCCAAAACTTAAGGACCCAAGCAGTTTTACTATTTCGTGCACAATTGACGCGTTATTCTTTGCCAAAGCTTTGAGTGATTTAAGGATGAGTATTAATATGATGCCTTTTTCAATTTACAACAAGTTGGGTTTAAGGGAGAGTAAGCCCACCACTGTGACTCTACAATTGGAAAATAGAACTTTCACATATCCAAAAGGTATAGTGGAAGATGCGCTTGTAAAGGTGGATAAATTGATGTTTCCAGCATACTTTATAATTCTTGATACAAAGGAGGATCAAGAGGTTCCTATTATTCTTGGAACACCTTTCTTATGCACTTCTAGAGCACTCATCGATGTTGAAAAGGGATAACTTGCCTTGCAAGTGCAAGATTTATTGACTCCATATGTTTTTGATGATAACAAAATATTCTCATTCATTAATGTCTAACTTCACTATTTAAATGTGCAATGTCTAACTTCAGTATTTAAGTGTGCATGATAAAGTTAATTCCGTTAAAAAAAATTGTTGATTAAAGGCTAGTTCACATGAAAGATAAGTTAATCAATTAAAATGAGAAAAAAGAAATGGTTAGAGAAAATAGAACCTCATTGACTGATTAACATGGAGCCTTAACCAATTAAGGCATATCTGGGTGCTAGGTAGACGTAAGACAGAAAAACTTTAATCAGTTAACATTAGACTTACTTGATTAAAGAGATGCTAAAAGTTAAAAATAGAGGCATGTTAATCGGTTAATTGGTTAAAGCACAAGGCCTTAGTACCTTCAAGTGTTAAAATCCAAATTTGAATTAAGGTTGACTGTTGAAGGAAACCAAATCACTCTCCCAAGTATTTAAGGCCTCTCCAATAGTTAAAAATAATATAGAGAAGCTACCAAGAGTGATTTTAAGCTTAAAAGACTAAAACCTTTCTCTTTACACTTGTATTTCACTCATATTCTTTGTAAAGTGTTTGATCTTGAAGTTGTACATTTTAGATCAACTAAGTGATTAATTGTACTCTATCTTTTTTCATTTCTTGATTGATTAGAGTGTACAAGGCACTCTAAGGGGTTTACTAAGCTTAAGAAAGCTTAAGGATTGTTACAAGGTTTAGAGCTTGGGTTAGAAGTTCACTTTACAAAAACTTGATGGAAGTTGTTAATTCCATTGGTTTTAGTGAAGTTAAGTCAAAAATCTTTGATTGGAAAGATCAAGGTAGTGGATGTAGGTCAGGTGGATAAAACCATTATTTTGGTTATTGTTGCATCTAATCTTACTAACAAGCAAGAAAATAAGTTGCTAAGAGTTCAAGCGAGTAGAAAAAAGCACTTGGTTGGTCAATAGTAGATATAACAAAGAGAAGTCCTTCAATATGCATGCACAAAATTTTTCTTAAGGATAATCATAGAGCCATAATCGAGCATCTAAAAAGATTGAATCTATTCATGAAAGAGGTGGTCAAAAAGGAAATAATCAAGTGGCTAGATGGTGGCATTATTTATCTTATTCCAAATAGTGAATAGGTAAGTTCTATGCAATGTGTACCAAAGAAAGGGGGATGACAGTGGTGGCAAATGAAAACAATGAACTCATTCCCTCAAGGACAATCTCTGGATGGAGAGTGTGCATGGATTATAGAAAGTTGAGCAAGGCCACAAGGAAATATCATTTTCCTTTACCTTTCATTGATATGATGTTAGACAAGTTAGCTGGAAAAGAGTATTATTGTTTCTTGAATAGATGTAAGGATATAATCAAACTGCCATAGCAATGAAAGATTAAGAGAAACTAACCTTCACATATCCCTTTCGTACTTTTTCCTTTAGAAGGATGCCATTTGGACTGAGTAATGCTTTAGCCATTTTTCAATGATGCATGATGTCTATCTTTATGGATATGGTGGAGAAAACAATAAAGGTATTTATGGACGATTTCTCGATTTTTGGCGATAATTTTGATGAATGTTTGTTAAATCTTAATAAGGTGTTGCAAAAATGTGAAGAGACAAACCTGGAACTAAATTAGGAGAAGTGCCATTTTATGGTACAAGATGGCATTGTCCTTGATCACAAGGTGTCAAGCAAAGGATTGGAGGTGGATAAAGCCCAGATAAAGACCATTGAAAAACTTCCACCACCAATGTCTATAAAAAGTACTAGGAGTTTCCTTGGACACATGAATTTTTATCGACGATTCATTAAGGATTTTATAAAATTGCTAAACTCTTGTGCAATCTTTTAGAAAAGGATATCCCATTTAAATTTGATGATGCATGTTAGGCTGCATTCATAGAATTGAAAAAGAAGTTAACAATGGCACCCATTATTATAGTTCTTGATTGGTTACTCCTATTTGAGCTTATGTGTGATGCTAGTGATCATGCTGCAGGTGTAGTGTTAGGATAGAGAAAAAAAAACTTTTCATTCTATATATTATGTAAGTAAGACCTTGATTGAAACTCAGATGCACTATACCACCACTGAGAAAGAATTTTTAACTATTGTGTATGCATTTGACAAATTTCATTCATACTTGATTGGCACAAAAGTTATTGTTTATATTGACCACTTTACAGTTAAGTATTTGATTGCTAAAAGGATTCTAAGCCAAGGTTAATACAATGGATTTTATTGCTATAAGGATTCAATTTGGAAATTAGGAATAGAAAGAGTTTAGAAAATCAAGTAACAGATCATTTGTCAAGGTTAGAGCATGACAACCAAGGTAAGGACATAACTTTGATCATCAAAACTTTCCCTGATGAACAATTGTTACATGTTGATCAAAAGAAATTACCATGGTTTGCTAATTATGTCAACTTCTTTGTAAGTAAGCTTCCACTTCCATATTTAACTTCTTAGCTAAGAAAGAAATGTTTGCATCATGTTAAATCTTATATGTGGGATGAATGATTGTTGTTTAAGCAATGTGTTGATAGAATTATAAGAAAGTGCATTCCATAAGAGGAAGTTGAAAGCGTGTTGAGACATTATCACTTTTTAGAATGTGAGGGCCAGTTTAGAGGAGTTAGACAACAACCAAAGGTCTTTAATCAGGTTTGTATTAGCCAACATTGTTCAAGGATGATCATAACTTTATTTTTCATTGTGACATGTCAAAGAGTGGTGCACATTTCCAGAAAACATGAGATATGGCTCAATAATATTTTAGAAGTTGAAATTTTTAATGTTTGGGGAATTCATTTCTTGGAACCATTCATATCCTCATTCAACAATTGATACATCTTGGTGGCTATCGATTATATGTCAAAGTGGGTAGAAGTCTTAACTGTGCCTACAAATGATGCTAATATGGTGATGAAATTTTTGAAGAAGAGCATTTGCACTAAATACAATACACCAAAAGCTATAGTGAATGATGAAGGGAGTAATTTTTGTAATAAATATTTTATAGCATTACTTTCAAAGTATGGAGTGACACAAAAGGTAGCCACAACCTTTCACCCTCAGACGAGTGGACAAGTTAAAGTGTCAAATAGGGAAATCAATAGAATTTTAGAGAAAATGGTATCACCACCAAGGAAGGACTAGGCCAATAGACTTGATGATGTATTATAGGCACATAGGACTGCTTATAAACTCCAATAAGTATGTACCCGTATCAATTAATGTTTGGAAAAGCTTGTCACCTTTAAGTTGAAGTAGAGTGCAGTACATTTTTATCCATGAAGAAACTAAATTTTGATTTGGAGGTAACGAGTGAGAAGCGGTCGCTTCAATTAAATGAGATGGATGAAATTCCCTTGGATGTTTATGAGAACGCCAAATTATTCAAGGAAAAGACAAAGAGATGGCATGATCAAAAGATTGTCAAGTGTCATTTCAAGCCAAGTCAACATGTGTTGTTGTTCAATTCACGATTAAAGTTATTTCTGGGCAAGTTGAAATCAAGATGGTTGAGCGTTTTCTTGTATCAAAGGTGTTTCCACATGTAACAGTAGAAATAGTTGATGCGCCAACGAATAAGATGTTTAAGGTGAATAGGCAACGATTGAAGCATTACTGGGAAGGAAATATTGATCATTGGCAATCCTCCATCCACTTCTCTGACCCTAAATGATTGTCACGAAAGTACAACTAACTACTATAAAGAAGCAATTTTTGGGAAGCAACCCAAGTTTCTCAACCTAGTTTATTTTCGTATTTATTTTTAGTTTCATGTTATTTATAATTTTAGCTTGTCATTTTAAGTTTCTTTTTGGGTCTAATTATTTTATTTTTGATTTTGAGGTCTTAGGTTTAAATAATGTAAGATGATAGTATTATTAAAAAAAAAAAACGTGAGAGCTACAGCCTTCACATTGAAAGCCGTGGCCTTCAAAGCAAGTAACAGTTCTCCCACAAATAGAAAGGTTGAGTGCCACGATCCTCACTATTTAAAGCCGTGGTGTTGGAAAATGAGAAAATATGGTATGAAATAGAAAGATTGAGCATCGCGCCCTTAAAATGGGAGCCACCGCATTTGGATGAACACTTTTTAATGGTCGAAACAAAATGTTGGAGCACCATGGCACTCAAATTTAAATGTCATGGCATTGAAACCTTAGGCTTAATGCTTTGGGTTTATATAAGTGAGAGTCGAGCTCTCAAAATGAGAACCCCAGTGCTAAGTCAAGGTCCACTGTCACAAGCTTGAAACTTTAGCCAAGTTTAGTGTGGTGCTGTAATCTCATGTTTGTAAGACTAAGCTTGTTGTTGCATGCAGGCTATTGAAGCGCTCTGCTGGTTTAGTGTGAATGGCCTATTTGTAGGTGTCCCATATATTTGCAAAGCTCTATGGCCCTATGCGATTGTGGTTCGACAAAGTGCGCCTTGGTGTGCTGCTCTTGGGCAAACTAACTAGTGTCCATGTTGGGTCCTCTAAGGCGAGGCTTGCCAAGGTGTTGTCTTCCTCGGGTCAGACTCTTTAGGTGAACGGCCCTTAGATTTAGTTTAGGATTTCATTCAATATGAGCATAATCTATCAAAAAATTGTGGTGGGACTACTTGATTAGTTTAGGATTTGATTTAGTTATTTTAGGTTGATGTTGAACTTTAAACTACTTTCTTTTTGTATTTGTGTTACTTGTTATGTTTAATTAAATTGTTGTTTAAAAGAATTTACCATTATCCATGTTATATTTATTTAAATTGTTATTTGTACTGTTTGATTTGTTTCAAATATTATTTTCTTTTTAATTGATATTCTTGTATTTCAATTTATGTATTTTGATATTGTTAAACAGATGTCTTCTAATGAAGTCAAAGCATCAATACAAGTTGTAAAGAGAAAAAAATGTGCAACGTTTTATCAAAACATGTATGGAGGAGCTACTATTGCAATTGTATATCCCATGAAATACTTAATAAAACAAGGAAACAGATTCAATTATTCTGATGGATGGAATTGGGTACGTGAAACTTTACAAACTCCAGGTGAAAGTTATAGAATGTTTAGGATAGAATCACATGTTGTATTGCAACTTACAGATACATTGATAAATAAGGGATGGTTACATCCATTTAAAGACATGACAGCACTGGAGGCGGTTGCTATGTTTCTTTGGACTTGTGCACACAATGAAACAAATCGTAATGTTCAAAATAAATTTGGAAATCAGAAGAGACTGTAAGTAGGAAGTTCGGTGAAGTGTTAGATAGTTTATGTTTACTAGCCAATGAAATTGTCAAGGCTTCAGATTTTCAATTTGTAGAAGTTCCATTCAAAATTAAAAATGATCGTGGATATTGGCCTTGCTTTTAAGGGTGCATTGGTGCATTATATGGATCACATGTTCTTGCTATTCCTCCTAGAAATGATCAAATTTATTTTATTGGTAGAAAGGGATATCCAACACACAATGGCATGTTAGTGTGTAATTTTGA
>NW_018397255.1:14122264-14148934 GCF_002168275.2 Theobroma umbraticum | reverse complement strand
ACTTTTGTGGTTGTTGGTTGGCCTAGCACTGCACATGACACCCGTATCCTTTCAACTGTGCTTGAAGAAATTAAAAACATATTCCCTCACCCTCCAAAAGGTACAACTTATATAAATTTTGACATTCTATATATTTATCTCTTGAATTTTTATAATGAACTAATACTTAAAGCTTTAACTTTTTTCTTAGGTAAATATTATGTAATGGATGTTGGTTATCCCAATATGAAAGGGTATCTAGCACCTTATAAAGGTGGAAGATATCACATTCATGATTTTAGAGATTGCAGTCAACTAGAAGGTATAGAAGAAACATTCAACCACGCACATTCTTCGTTAAGAAATGTCATTGAACGAACAATTGGAGTTTGGAAGAATAGGTAGCATATTCTACATGATATGAAGCCATTTCCATTGATAAAATAAGAAAAGATTATTGTTTCAACAACGGCACTTCATAACTACATTAGACAGTGTGGTGTTATAGATAAAGAGTTTGACAAATGTGATCGTAATCCCAATTATATTCCTGAAAGTCAACAAGAAAGAAGTAATGATGAAGAAACGAGTTCTTATACTTCTGGAAGAGCATTGGATGATAGTTACATGGGTAGAGTTCGCAACCAAATACCTATTGCATTGATAGAAAATAGAAATCGTTAATTTATGAGTTATTTATGAATTATGTGTTACCTATGAATTATTTGTGAAACTCTTTTTTTATGATTTATTATTAATTATAAACTTTATGTTATATAAAAATACTTTTTATATTTTCAAAAATTTATTTTAATAGATAAAAAACAAAGTTAATTTTTTCTATTTTGAACAAAGAAATTTGTGATTAATAAAAAGTCATTTGTTAAATACCCTTTATGGTAATTTTAACCAAAATTAGAGTTTATATAAATTATTTTGCTAAACAGCATATCTATAAAAAAGAGCTTATAAAAAGTAAATTTACTAAACAACTTTAACTTAATTTTAAAAGTTATCATTTTTTATAAGAGCTTTATAATAGCTTTTACGCTAAAAAAAAGTCAAGCCAAACATGCTCAAAGTGTTAAATGAACCCATAATCCTAGGTCCTTAGTCTATTGTCTTTCTCAAATATATTTAATTTCTGTTAGTTCATTTATTTCTTTTTTAATTTCATTTTAATTAATTTTCTACAAATTTTGGTTGCTTAAATAAGATCGATTTGTTATAAAATTTTAGTATTTAGTAAAAATTTAAGAACAAATCCCTATGGGAATGATACTCTAATTATTACTATATTGCTTGTTTGTGATAATGTGCACTTGTGTGAACATTTAACAACAAGAACCGAATAGTCCGTTACTTTATGGTCGACAACTATTCATAAAAGGGTAGTACTTTTCTAGCTACCAATCCAATGAGTCCTCTGGAAATTCTCAATTGGCTCAAACTGCCTCTCATAGTGCATAATCGCTAGTGTTCCTTGCCATTAGCTATAGGTCCTTACATTGGTTGGCCCCGACAACCACAATTCACAATTCAACATATAGTGAATAATAATCAAAGGAACGAACCATCATCAATAGTCAACATATTGAAACATTATGATTCTTAATCAAACAACCATGACAACTTTCACAATAGTTAACCATAAATACCATGGCATCTATAAAGAGAAAACATTTTTAATACATCTTTTAAAATCCATTATTCATACATCAATCGTTCACAATTGAGATGTTAAGCTATAAACACATTCGAGGGCTTGTTCCTCATTTTTAAATACCATATAGTAGACTATATATATAGCTAGTCTATAGTTTCCACAAACAACTTTGAAGGCATTTGTTCACCACACAAACATATGCAAGGCTAAAGGATTGGCATGCTTAATTATATCAAAATAATTAAAAACTTCTCATCCACTTACCACAATGAAGTGTGCCTTGCCTTCTTACACCTTTCATCAAACACTCATTTTTCCAACAACTTTAAATCTTCTTGATAGAACTAAACACAATGTTTCCAATATTCATACTTGATTCTTCTAAGCTAATAATCATGAAATCATTCCTAAAAAATTTCCAGCAATGCTTAATCCAAAATCCAACATCTAATCTATCCTTTAACTAAAGGATTTAAATCAACTATAAGCTAAAGTTAGAGCAATTTTACCTTGGTGAGCTTGAGAACCTTAAAACCAATTCAAAATCCTAGATTTCAAAATTAAAACAAATTTCAACAACTTATAAAATTTATGTAATTCAAAGCTTTAGATTAAACAGTTAAAAATGGAGTATTTACCTTCCAAAGTTCTTAGAATGAAGAACTAAGCTTAAAAATCATTTTTTCCTCTTCAAAATTCCTTAATTGATGAAAAATAGAGTTGAGAGCATTAATTGGTTGTGCTTTTTAGAGAAAACCTAATTTCCATTTCGGGAAAAGTTTGAGGGCTTAAGGGTTTTAAATGGGGAATGAAAAGACTAAACTACCCATTTTTTTTCAATATAGTCGTTATCTATCCATAGATGTTTATCAGTTTTGTATTTTTAGGTTAATCTATCCATACATGATGAACATGTATTGATAAATACGCTCTAGAATGTAGTTTTTAATCCAAAATCACTCATTTTGACTTCCAAAAAGATTCCAATTCCAAAATAAACTTATAATTTCAATAAAATATGAATTTTCCAAGTTAAAATGCTTCTATAAACATGTTTAGAAACATTAAATCATTAGCTTACCTAGTTAGGTTATAATTCTATTCTTCATCTAAGAATGGGGTTTCACATCCATAACATGTTCAACATTCATAATATAAACATAAATAAAGACTGACACATCAATGGAACATTACCCGACCTCAAAGTTGCAAGTGGCTGCTAGATTATCTATCGAAAGAATATGAACGGATCACATCTCCTTGACACTAGCTACTAGTGAACTAATCATTGATCTATAAGAAAAATGGATGATATGTTATGTGTGGATTGAGTTTAAGAACGATTTGACATAGAGGCAAGAGTTTAGAACAAGTTTAAGCTTGGTCGAAAGCCACATTTACAAATCTAGACCTGAAAAGTTGAGTATGCTTGTCTAGGATTGAATATAGGCTCTTTATAGTCAATCTTAAGAAGAAAAAATGGGAAAAATGCTAGCATCCTAGTTCAAGATAGACAATAGGGCTTCCATAGTCAATCTTGTGAAGAAAAGTAGGATTGAACTGAACATTTTGGTCCAAGATTGACTATAGGTCCTCTATAATTGATCTTGGGAAGGGAAATGGGAGAAATCTACTAGCCAAAGTTGACTAAGACTTCCCATAGTCAACCTTAGGCTGCTCAATCAACTTAAATTGGGCTTAAAAGCCCCAAAACCGAACCTTTCACATTTTATTTCTTTTTCCTTCATTCTTTCACCATATTCTCTCAAATTTTACACCCTTCAAACCTAATTCAAATCCAATAATCAATCATGGATTCTAAGTGTTGGAGGTCAGTGATTTCACTTCCAAAGTTAGTTTATGTCTCTCTCTAAAACTTGAAAACCCTGACCTCTCAATAATGACTTTTGAGGTATTTGAAGTTGTTTAAAGTAAATTTAGAGCTTAGGAAACACTTATAAGGGTAAGATTAATCATTTTTACAAACTAATTTTCAATTTAATCAGTTATTAACTTAGATTTGATTTGGTTCAACTTTGAAAAAATGGGCTCCCTTAAAGTTGATTGGGGATTTGGGGTAAATAATTGTACAATCGAGCTTCTAAGGTATGGATTGTTAAACATGTGATTATTTTTAAAAAAGTTGGCATTTTTCCAAAGCCAAGATTTAACTAGTTTTGTGATGTTTTGATGTGCTTAAGGGAAGATTGAGCAATTTGGGCACATTTGTGAGCCAAAATATGGTTAGAGGCTAGGAATCGACGTATGGTTGCGGAGTACCTCCAATTTGTGACTGTGAGTGGATTAATTAAATGCATGTGATGCATAACTCATGGAAAATACACTACACTGGTACTATATTGTGAATGTAGGCCTAGTTGAATATGGCTAGGCTAGAGAATGATCTATGTATATATGTGTATGTTATTGCCTAGATGGGTGTGCCTAGGCTAGTATATTGTTAATGTACATGTTAATATATGTGTTTGCTTGTGAATGCCATTGGGAAGCATGAAGTGTTAGACATCTATGTGATGTATGATTTTAATGGTTACTAGATAAGTTGTGACTAAATCAATGTGATGGTGATACTATGATGTGAGATTAGCTTGCCCATTCGTTGACAGAATATTGATACATGATTTGATGTGATATTATTCATGTTTATGTGATATTATTCATAATATTATTCATGATTAAATTAAAAATGAGATTGGTGATGTATATCTAGACAGTGAGCCATGAATATTGAGATACTTAGAACTTAATGAGCTTATTAACAAATGAAGCTCAATAAATGTGATTGTCACTATGTTGTGGACATTTAGAAGAATAGAAACAAGCTGGTCTCATTGTGGAGTTGTGTTTTCGCTTGAAGAATGAATTTTGGACGTTACTTTGATTTAAGGTTGAGTGGGTCCCATTACCCTGTGACTATGTGCGTGTGCATGCAAGGATGATGGCAGACAAGGGTAGTAGTTTAGTCTTGCCTATGATTCCTACTTGTAGTGTCGTGATGCACCTATTGAGAGATTACTTCGAGAGATGTCGCCGAAGAGAGATTACTCTGGGAGATGTCCACCATTAGGAGATTACTCAGATCGATGATGTGATACTCCAAGTTGAGAGATTACCTCAAGTGATGCCAACGTCAAGAGATTACTCCAATCGATGATGTGATTCTTTGCCCATTGCTTTGGCACATGCATGACTTGTATTTTGCCAATTACTTCAGCGTTGGGCGTGATTTGTTTCTTCGTTGGCTGGCCACTATGTGTGATTTGACTATGTCCAGGGGAGGACCATTCGTTGATTTGGTGTAATGTGAATTGATTTGTATACAACGTGTGACATCCTTGGAAAGGCCTAGATAAACATGATGTGAATTGATACGATACTCTAGTAACTAGAGTGTGCCATGGAAAATGATGTGGCTGACTATGATTGCCTTCAAGGGTAAGTCTAATGATGTGAGTGATGATCTTTGGAGATCTTGGGGATGATGATATGTTCCCATACTGGAGACTTAGGGATACTGATATGCCCTCAATTCGGAGATGTTTGCTAGATATTATTGATGCATTGGGAGTGCCATATTTATTATGTGTCCAATGAATGAATATGATTCTGATTATGTGCACCACGCACTGGGTATTATAGTGCTAGGATTCAATTTCATGCTCAAACATGAAATTAATCAAGAAATTAAAAAATATAATGCAGTAGAAAAATAAACTAACACTTAATCAGAGAAACAACTGAATCCCACAAGATCAGTGTTTGTGTTTTTCATGTAATTTTTAAATTAATTATAAGCATTCATAAGTTTAAGAGTTACATCCCTTACTCTAGATATTGTAATCAAGAGCCAATTTAATCTCAAAATGCTTGTGATGAAGCATGAAACACCGAAAAAAGAATAAGATGATTTAGAATCTTGCAATCAAAATTTTTGTTTCTTCACCTTTAGGATTTGTCAAATCTTCAGCCACCCAAGTGTTTAGCCTCTAACAGTAATCCCAAATACAATAGTTTTATTTTAATTCAATTAAGTCCTTGTGAACTTAATTAATTTTTCACTTTATTTTAGTCTATTCCAATTAAGTCTAACTTAATTGATTATCCTTATTTAATCTCAATCCTGTCACTTAATATGTGTGACTTATTAAGTTTCTACCATGCAGGCAATAAATATAAATCCTAGTCAAATATCAATTTGATAATTGATTTATATTTATATATCATGAGCGGTATCTAGCAATGCATCATTACCACCCAAATGTTAGAGAGTCAATTAAAGAATTTGATAATGCCTTTTAGTGATAAGCGTCTTAGTGTAATACAATCCTTTTATCAAATATCCCGAATATGTCATAAAGCATGGCTTAGTGTCTACTTCTAACTTTTTATATTAGCTCTCATAATTCATGACTAACTTTATGAATTTAGGAAACTAACTTTCTTCAAATTCATCATGCTTTGGCTGAAGACTTTATACAAGTTAATCAAGAATTGACAATAAGTGAGATACATCCTATTATATCACTTAGGGTGATGAATCCTCTGTTGACCACTCATTCACTTTCGCATGTTTCATGGCATACCCAAAAACACACTATTTAGACATTTGGTTGCCTCCAGACTTGTAGAGGTGAAATCAAAGTATGCCATTCCCTATACAAGATGACCTAGTGTCTCAAGTTTAAACACTAATTGCATGACTATTACATGAGGACATATGCCATAGAAACTTGAGTGAAATACTAAATAGAGTTCTCATAGGGGTCATGTTCAGTAAACTTGTTCTTTAACAAGCACCTACATGTTATCCTCAAGTATCCCAGATACTTTAATCTATGAGATCGATTGCTTACTTCCCAAGTAAGGAGGCTTAACACGTACTAGTCTTTGAGAATTGTTAATGCCTTGTCTTGACAATACAATGACCAAGAACAATTTTAGGAACATGGCTTTGATGCATAGTGTCTCATAATTATAACAACTTTACAATTCTCTTGGAAGACTTTTATGTTCCATGGGCTTCTTCCAATTAGTTCTTGATAACTTTTTATTATTATAGTAACATGGAGGAAAACATCACATATAGCTATGCGATTAAGTATACATTAAATGATAATCTATATTCCTTGATCAATCCAAATGGCTTAATGGCATATACCAACATATATTACTCACCCATTTTGTAGCATGTGCAGATAAATAGGCCATTGGATAGAGCGTGGCAAGGGTCGTCTATTAACAGACTACTTTTGGCATCTAGTAAGTCCCCCATTTTGGTCACTTCATTGGGTTAGGTACACATTAGCTTTCGTATGCTCAATTTTAAGTTTAGAAAGAAATGTATTCTGGATATTGTAGGCATTGAGTGCCATGTAATATTGTGCACTAAAGGTTGTTACGTGCAAACCTATCTTGAATGGTTAATGTGTGACCTTATGATGATTGTATGAGTTATGTGCCAAGGATGATGTACCATGTTGAACTTGAATTTTATTTATCATTATGACATATGAAATCCCTTGGCTATGTGTTATTTGATTTCAAACCCTAAAGCTTGCTTAGGTCTCATGGGCTTTGCCTGCTAGGCTCCTATGCTAGTCACGGATCCCAGGTTTGGGTCATGATAGATTCCGTGAATGAATATGGAAAGTGGACAAGTTAAGGGCTAGTGCTTTTGTACAATTACATGCATGTATGTAATTCAGATATTCAATCATTAAATCGTTGAAAATGGATGTAAACCAAACCTTTGGATGCATTTTTAAACCATTCAAATAGAACATTTAAACCTTTAAATCATAAGACATAGATATAAATCAAACCTTTGAATATTTTCTAAAGTTTTTTTGAAGTAAAATAAATCTTTGGAGTAAAGCTTGAGTGTAAAACCATTGAGAACACATCAAAAAATGGCTTAACTTACCACTTTAGAGATGGAATATCAGTGCTTTAGGGGAGGTATTGATAGTTTTTGGACAAAATACTTACCAACCTTCTTATTTAATAGGTATCGACACTTTCTTGTAAAGTATTAATACTTCATTCATGAAAACTAGAATTTGTGCACTTTCCAACTCATATCAATCATACTTGACCTTTTAAGCTCTAGATCTTTTACATCTCTTGACTTGTAAAACATTTGTAGAAATGTTAGTCCAACGAAAATATCCAAGAGGGGGATGAATTGGATTTAAAAAATTTGAAAAGTGTAAAACAATCAGGTATAATCAACTATAAAAATTCTCTAGTCGACTATGGTTGTAATTCTTTTCTCAAATCAACTCCAATGTCTTTTAAACAAAATTGTGGTCGATTGTAACTACTCAAGAATCAATCCTAGACTAGAAAACCCATTCCAAAAACTTATAAGAGGAATTTCAGCAAAAACATTGATGTAATGGCAAGTTTTAATCAAAGCTACTTAGTCAATCATAGATTAACAATTACTTTGAAATGCTTAAACATTTTTCAAATATAAATCAAATAAAGGCAATATTGAGAAGAACATTTCAAGAAATCTTTTCAACAAAGAATGGACAATTTGTGATGTTTGAAAAATGTTTTTGACAAAGACATAAACCAATTTTGTAATGAGTATGAAATCAAGGCATAAGCAATTTGTAACTGAGTTTTGCAATGTCAAGTGCAAGAATTTAAAGCAAAGATAAAAATGAAAATAAAGACACAAGGTTTTATAGTGGTTATGCTATCTCAAATTTTTAAATCCACTCCCTTAGTTTACCAAGGAATTTCTAATCCACTAAAAAGATTCTTGCTTTTAATGAGAAGTGATAACCCTTACAACGGCTTTTTCACTGGATCAAGCGATAACCCATGGTTTTCGCGGGTTCACCACAAATCCATGGTTTTAACAGGATCACCACAAACCCATACACAATCCACAAAGAGATTCTTGTTTTTTAATAGGAAGCAATAACTTTTACAAAATAGCTTTTCAAGGTTAAGCTTGAATCTTTACAAGAATAACTAGAGTGCCTCTAAAAGGTAGATTTTGCTAAGTAGGTACAATGGAGGAAGAATGCCTAACATTAGGTATAATGATAGGATATAAAGATGGGAGTGAAAGCACAAAGAAAGTTTAGCTTAAGTAGGCTTGGTTTTGTTTGGTTTTCTCTCATTTCTTTTCAAGACCATGATCTTTAAGAGTTTGTCATTTTTTCTTTCTTCTTCCTCAACTTATAATGCTTCCCATTAGTCTTTTTTATAGTTGAAAGAGTCTTGGAGCCATTATAGGTGATTAGAGCAAGAAACCAGCCATTTTCCTTTTAAATTTTGTGTCAACAGTCACTTGTAATCAAGTATGGAAGTTCTCTACTCGATCCTCTTCCAAAAAGCTTGTATATTTGAAATTTGGCTTGGTGTAGTCGACTACCACTCGCTCAAGGTTGACTATGGCTTCAGAAAAGCTTGGATTTCATGTGCTCACTTCCTTAGGGTTGACTTCTGACCTTATAGGGTTAACTAAGGCTGTATCTTTTCAAGTTTTCATGTTGCCTAGTGCATAAACTATAGCATTCTATCATTTTCTAACACAATTTTGACCCTAATCTAATCTAAATAGGGTAACGTGAAAAACATAAAAGTTATAGCTTTGTTTCTTAGATTTTCAATGGTTTAAGAATCACATCCATTGAACTTATTTAGTTAGAGTTATGCTCAAAATACCAAAGTATGTACAAGAGACGCACTTAGCCATACTTGTATGATTTATTACCATAGGATCAACTTGCCTTACTCTAAGAATGATTGGAGCTTTGTTTCTTCAAGATTCCTTGACATTTTGATACTTAACTTTAGCTACTTCCTTGCTTCTTCCTTGTGATCAAATGTTGAGTTAAAAGGGACTTCATGGCTTAAGAACAACCTTAATGTTGTGAAGATCAACCATCCTTAAATGTTTGAGATAAGCTTCGACACTTGTGAATCTATCTTGCAACTTCAGCATCTCAAAAATGACTACTAGAGGGATCATAAATAGAATCATTTAAGCAAATTTAATGCTCATAGCTTTAAATTCAGTTGTTTGGATAAGATTAAGTTGTTTTAATTTTAGTACTTAGTAAAAAGATTTAGGCAATTCTTTGTGAGAATGAACTTTACTTTCTATTGATTTACTTGTTAATGATACATGCACTTGCGTGGTGAATCCAACAATAGTTTTTGCCATGTCAGTGTCATGGGTCAACTAGTCATAGCTACTTCCCAACTGCTCATACAACCAGTCGAATCAAAGGGTGATTGTCGGTCTCATACCCAACAATCTCCCCTCTAGCAACAACTTTGGGATTCAAACCCAAAACCTCGCTCTGATACCAGTTTCCAAGATCAAGCACTTACTATTTCCACCAAAAGCTATAGTTATGGTAGAAGCGCAACTTAATTCCCTTAACACTAGCAATGCAAAGCCCAACGCTAAGTGACCAGTGAGGATAAGGGGCTGTGCAATGTTAGTACTGCGGGTTGGTTTGTCATAGCTACTTCCCCATCGCCCACACAACCGGTCGAATCAAATGGTGATTGTTAGTCCCATACCAAACATGCTTAATCTTTATCCTTCATAAATGAGTTTATGAAGCATGGAATGTGACTAAAGAAAGTTGTTTGTTTTACAAAAAAAACATCTTGTTTTCAATGAACTTGAATGAGAAAGCTATGATTATGTAAGAATGTATGTTTATGATAAATCTATGACTTATGTAAAAACTCTTCCCATTGTCTTGTCTCCTTTTTGTGTCTATTCATGAAGTCCTTATGACTCACCCACTAGTTTCTTTTATTTTATTTTACAGATCAGTAACTTTCTTGGCTTGGCACCTTGTGAAAGAGTAACATAGTTCATATTTGGTAAGAAATGATAGTGCCTTTCTTCTAGCCCTTCAATGTCACTGCACTTTGTAGTATGTCGAGTTGAGTCGTAAATATTGCCGTTAATGTTGATACTTTGAATTGTAAATAAGTATTGAGATGCTCATTTTTTTTCCTATCATGGACTATTGTGTTGAGCACCTTTCCAATGTATACAAATGATGAAACCTACAGTGAAAGAACCATAAATGATAATGACAAGAAAATTGTGCTGGACTACAAAAACTATATGTTATATAAATGTTGTTATTAAATGAATGAAATTCCACACTGTATAATGGGTAGTTCCATAATGTTGTGATGGTGTCAATGTGTATATGATTATATTCATATTGTATGATTATTGGTATAAATGGATGAATGACAAGCCCACACATGTTGATGAAAAGACTTGCTTGGGCATAATGAGCCATATTCATGTAAGTCCTAGTGCTGATTCTTTAGAAACGAGATGTGACAAGAGTGTTAAGATAATTATATAAAATATTTAGTTAAAGTTGTAATATAGTACTATTACCTAGTTAGACTACAATATCTAATTAAAAGTTATACCACAATACTATTAGTTAATTTGAGTTAGATTATAAATAAAATTAGCCTTATATATATTATACAATTTTATATAAATAAAATTCTTTCTTCATTTAAGATTAGACTTTTTATCTAATCTAGTTTCCTTTACCCATTAGAAAGAAATTAGTTAGTCACATCTTAGGTAATTGCATTCGTAAATTTTCTCAAGCCTTAGTTGCAACTTCTTTGCTATCTCCATGGTGCCCTACTCTTCCTTTTTTCTAGATTTTATAAAATTTTATCCTAATTTGATCCTATACATTATATAACTTTTACATAATTCCATAAAAAACCTCGAGTACACTCAAGGGAAGTAAGATGGAGAAAAAAATTTTATAAACTCAAAAGGAAAAAAAAAAAAAGAGAAAGAGAGGGCTCATAGTCCTTATTTCAAAAATACCATAAAAAATATAACTAACTATTCATTCATTGACATCCACCAAATCTAAATCCATAATCATCTACAACCACATCCATCCATAATCATATTATGAAATAAAAAAATATTTAATTCAAGTTGTTGATCTAATATGTTTGTTTAAACGAGTATTAATTATATCATGAAAACACTAATGTAAAATATTTGATGGAAAATTTTTTGATCTAGGTAAGTTACTAAAACCATTTTTAGTGAAGTTTTCAAATTTAACAGGTTCTAAAAACTACTTTAATAATGAATTTAACCCTCAGGTTTCTGCAGTTTAAATTGAAGTTGTTGAGGTCGTTAACACAAGCAGCAACATTCGCTGTATATACCTTTTGCCAAAGTGACATTGTACACTGCAATCGCTTGCTCGGGCAGTGACTCGACAAGTAGTCTCATTTACATGGCATCCATTTTTCATAAATGCAAACACCGTTGGAGCATGTTAGAATGAAGCTCAACTTGCAAAAATCACAGCATATAGAAAGGCAAGACCTGAGACTTGCGAACCTAGAAGCCTTGCGGTTGAACAATTAAAACAATTGAATCTCAACGACGGATAGTTACGAAAACGAAAAAGTTGTTTTAAAACTCGGTACTCCATGAAAATTAAGCACTACCTCCAGAGGTCCCCTAAGACTCGGCCACATCTTCCTATCTTAACGTTTATGGCAGAACTTCTTCAATCATTTTACCTCTATCAGCTGACACAGATCCGTCCACAGCTTTGTTAAGCCTTTTCAACCAAATATCATAATCAACTGGGTATGGTGTTCCACAAAGGCTATCCACATAATCAGCAAATGCCTTTAGTAAAGGTGAAACTTCACCTAGCTGCTGCTGAATCGACCGCGTTGCCCAGCTTTTCTCCCTCCATTGCAAAGCAGATTCGATAGAATCCTGTTGCTGCATTGTTCCCCCACAAACAAAGGAAAGGAGGTAGACAAGGCTCTCAGCATCGGATGCGGGACAGAGTTTCCCATGCTGAAGTGCATGAGAAGACGAGAACTGCAAATTTATTGCTGGGCTGTCCCTGTCTTCCAAAACTGCACGACCCCATGAAATTGGGATGTACAAAACTTTGTTTCTTATACCTTGCGTGTCCAAAACACGAATTATGTTTTCAGGGGAAATATCACCATGCTGGACATTGGCTGCTGCTGCACTACTTAGACCGGCTAGGCAGTCTCGGCAGCAGCGTAATGCATCATCAGACGAAAATGGGCCATCCTTAGCAACTATATACGAAAGTGGCTCCCCAACTGGATATGTGACAAGAACTGGGGTTCCGCACCAAGGATGATCACATCGTCCACTTGGACTCTGCTTTTTGCAAGGACCAGAATGCAGAAGTCGGCCAGAGGCAATTATATCAGGCAAATATTTGCTTGAAATTCCTTGCTGTTTCAATATGTTTAGTACCTTTGTTTGCCTTTGTACTTGATACCACAGACTCATATCCTCCCAGGAAGGTTCAAGTCTGGATGGATGAGCACCAGCATACAAAGTTAACAACTGTGTGGGATAATCTAGAGAAATAGCACCATAGAGAAAAGAGTTGCCTCCTATGAAGGACTCTTGTATCTGGAAACTTTTCTGGCCCTGCTGTTGATCCTCCAAAAACAATATCTCGCCCTGCTTAAGCTTCAGGCGTGATGAATTCTTTACCAGGGGATTATCACTATGATCAAGTTCAACAATCTCTCCATGTTGAAAGCCAGCCTGCTGGTAAGGTACTAGAGCATTTTCATTCTCAGCTAGGCGGCATTCTATTCTACGCTTCTGAAGACGAAGGCTATGATTTGAGGCCAATGAGGCTATTGACTTTCTTGGAGGTCCATTCCACTGGATTATGGAATAAAAAGTAGCTAAAAGTACTTGAAGAGTCCCCAGGTCCCTCCAATTTGCATTCCCAAGCTTATTCCATATTCTGTCCACTGATGAAACAAGGACTTCAGCATGACACTTTATCCATTGGACCACAGACTGGTATGGATCAGCTGTGTTCAACTCAAGTGTACTAAGATCACCTCCAAGTTTTACCACTGCACCAAATTTAGAATCAAAAATCATAAGAAAAACAGAATCACTCTCAATGGTTCTGGACTTGCTCAAACTCCTAGAAATGAGTATATGAACACCATAAAATAGGGCTTCGCATATACTGCTAGCAGACAATCTTAACTCATTTCCTGATAGTATATCTTGTCTAAACAAGGCAAACTGCACTACTTGATCCCAATGAACCTTTAGATCACTCCCACTTTTAGATATTAAAGCTAAACCACGTAGCTCTTCTATCCTTCCTCTTGATATTGCCTTCTCAACAGCATAAAACTTAGATTTAGGATGAGGGGAACAAGACAAAAAGAAAGGTAATGGTCCGCTTTTACGCCAAAATGTACGCCAGAGGCCATTTACTATAGTATGAAGAAAGTCTTCCAAAGCAAGATACTCATCTTCCTTCAAAGGTTTAGAAGCATATGGAGAACATGGCATACGGTACAGTTGCTGAAAGAGAACACCTTCCAATGCTAAATCAAACTTGCGCAGTTCATCAATCAGAAATGGGGGCCTAAAAAAAGACTGCTCCCTTGTAACATGCTCCACACAAGAATTTTCCAAAACCCAATCCTCAAGATTCTGTTTAAATAACTCCTGGTCAACAAGTTTCCTTCCACAGTCCTTCAGTGCCTTGTACACTCTTCTTGAAGTTGGAAAGAACTTGCTTGAAGATGAAATTCCAGACACACTATGGGTGGAGATAACTACATCATATTACAATCCAAATATTTTTCAGTTATGGAGTAAAAGTTGACAAATGCAGAAAATGTTTAATACATGAAAGTGGACAATTGCAGACATAATTATTCTAATGGCAATTGAACAATGGCAGGCCAAACAATTATAGAGAATAAAAGGGGATCAGAATAAGTTTGTAGTATTGTCATCTTTCTCTTTGTATTCATGTTCACATGCATGTGTGCTTCTGCATTTGTTTGTGTATATACAATGCTGTAAGCTCACATATTTGCCTCATTTCACCTTAACAAGAAAATTTGGTGTTTTCATTCTGAGTTGTGAGAAATATTCTTATCCAGCATTTGCAAAGTATTAGTACTTTGTTCTAACTTTCCTAAGTTCAGATCGTACATTCCAACTAGCTGTAAACCAAAAGAATTTGAGAGTTGCAGATTCGAATGAATTTTGAAGGGAAAGTGCAAGCAGAAAATGATCTCAATTTCCTTTATACATTCCTCCTATTTTCTAACATTTTAAGATTTTTTTCTACCGAGAATTTTTAAGGAATAGTCAGATACCATGTATATGCAGATTCATCCTCAGATTAACCAGTTTCACATTTTTGTAAGCCAGAATAATTAGCTTTTTAAAAGAAAGAAAAAAAATAATAACACATCTATGACATTGGTAACCAGAAATTTGTTATGCATAATGACAATCGAGCAAGATGAAGATGTACATAGCACACTTATTTTACAAGTCAAAGGAGAAGGGTTAACTGGCATTTTCTCAAGAGAAAGTCAAATAAAGGGAAGATGAGCCTGTAGAACAAACCAGAATTAGATTTTCGGAAACTTCCATCTATGCTTTGCCCTGGAGAGGAGTCCAAATTATTTCGCAGAAAACCTGACCCATATTGTTAGTTAGAGTCTGCATTACTCCCAGATTTTAAATTTTACACTGGTATATGTTTGGGCAGAATAAAGAGCGCATATGCTAAATATAAAGAAATATATGATTGCTGCCCAAAGAGATCTAACAAGGAATAGCCATCAATGTACAGCATGATATTTATTTTTGAAAAACAAGGAAAGCAACAAATTATATTAACTACATTAGGTGTGATACATGCCAGGATAGTGTAGATAAATGAGGCCAGATATTAAGATTTTCAACAATATCAAGTCAATTAGATCATGTGGATGTATTTCCAATACTAAACTATTCTACAGTGTAAAACATGATATGGTATGCAACTTTCTTTATAACCAGAATAATTGTATTAATAGTTTCAAAAAAAGAAGAAAAATAGCATTAATAAATAAATGTCCCCCGTCGAAGTCAAGTTTCTTTTCATTGGGGTAAATTTATAACTCGCACTGAACTTTAACAAAACAAGAATGCAGGAATTATGGATGACACTTACAACAGATTCTATACCATCTTATGATAATAATCAAGGAGCATTACATTGTACTTGCTCAAGTTCTCTTATTGCTTTATCATGTTTCTACTTTCCATGAGAAATTGTTCTAGTGGTTCTAGTATAATGTCCACAGTCCACAAACAGGGAATATGTGGAAACAATATAGGGAAAGACTTCATTTAAATTTATGATGACTCAGAAAAAATAGACATGGAAAATTTCTAATGTACTAGTTACTGCTGATTTGATGTTAGAATTACATTCTAACCAGATATAAACTTTCTGAAACTTCCATTTAAACTTTTCCCAGGGGATGAAGCCAAATCATTTTGTTGAGAGCCTGAGTCAATTATCAGGAAAAAGAAAATGAGTACCTCAGTCATGCTGATCATCATACTTAGACAAAATGTTCTGCTAAGAACTTCAGTCATGCACTCATAAGATAATGTTATGGCAATTTAGATGTCTAAGCATCAGTTTGACAAAGGTAAGCTTTTGGAGAAGTTTGATTGAGATGTCAAATTAGTTCTTGAGTGTTTGGAGTTGAGAGTACTTGTTCTACATCAGGTGCACACAGATCAGCTCCGGAAATTTATCAAAGTTTAAATAAAAATGCTACCATGCATGCAGCAGGAAAGGAGAAATAAACAAAGATGCTAATAGCATGTAATATACTACAGGTAGTGACAGACATTTGCATGTAGAGGAATAGAAAGGTAAACATGACAAAATGCAACCTGACTATATGTCTCAGTGCACTGCTCACGAAAGATTTCCAAATTAACATTGCATCCACATTATTTGGTGAATTGAATTTATTCAATCAGTAGCATGAATATCAGTTTATCATAAACTTCAAGACAAGAAATAAAGAAAAGAATACCTCAAGCCCTATTCTAAAATTTCAGTGGTCAACTGAAAGCAATGTAAATTACAGATGAGCAACCATCTGCCCAATATGAGAACTTGGTTAATTAACAAGATCTGGAAAATTTTTTAATCACCATATTCAATTGCAGTGACTTGCAACTATATACAGAAGGACATGCCCAATCACAAATTTCAGAAGACAAAAGTCAACAACAGCTAGAGCTTAACGGAGTATGGTACATTCAACATGAGCTGACTAAAGCTTGATCAGTTTCAAAAAGGATACTTAATCACTTTAATTAAAAAACGACGAGAATATTGAAAAACAAAAAGAGGCAAAAAAAGCATCAGATGTTTAAAAATCTATCACCTGAAATAACAAACCTTAATAATTTAAAATTCATTCATGTTTACTAAGACTCCATTGCTAGCAATTCAAGTAAAATATAATTGGGTGCTAATTACATCATCAATAATCTGGCCGGCAGAGCAAGCTAGATCATGATGCAAACCCACATTATGGGTAAGGTTACAAGTCAGAATAAAATCTTCTTGGTAATGCTTGAAACTGCAAAGTAAGGACTTAATTCAAAAGGACAATTGTAACATTAAGGCCAAAATTATACACATGCAAATGCACATATGACAAGATAATTACATTGTTGCCAAATAGGGGAGGCAAACTGAGAGAAACTAGTGATAAAAGAGAAAACTGAGAGAAAAGGACTGACAAAGAGATAAAAGCAAGAGAGAAAACTCAAAACTCAATATTGAAATCTAAAAATCTCAATTTTCCATCAAAAGTTGTTTGAAACTCAAAACCATAGGTTCTTATATTCCACATCCTAACTCTAAGGCAAATATGAATTACCAAATATACCCTTAAATATTTATTAATTCCTTAATATTAAAATCGTAATCGAACCTATAAACATGTAGAATTAAGAAAATAAATCTAAATAGTATAATCCTTCAATAAGCACGCTCCTACCTGACATCAATTTCTCCTTATTGGAGAAACTCAATCTCAAATTTTAAAATTTGGAAGAGAGGAAATAAGTAAAAACACTGTTGAACAACCATGTCAACAACAGATCTCCAAGCTTTATCAACACTTTACATAGAGTTTTGTTTTCTCCTACCGCATAACAACTAGAAAGAATGAAGTCAACAAATAACTAACTAGAACATTATTAGACTTTTCTTTTGGTCAGACACAGACAAATTTATATCCAAATCTATATGCCAAACTTGCCTATCTTTGATACTTTTTAGCTTGAAACCCTAGCCATTGCATATCCAATTCTTCAGACAGATTCATCAAGAAAAAAATATCCTTCTGACAGATAATGCCGCACTAGCTCATCATATACCACCTTTTGGTCCCTCTTCCACAGTTTTTTTCTTTGACCTCAATGATAAAGGATGTATTTTCATTGTTAATCACATCTGTATCAATTGGACCCTTGTTTGCAAGCACAAGGGAGGAACACCATAGAGACAATGAAGTTCAAAACAAATCCAAAATTGTCTGTATTTTTCTCAGTTTATCATAAAAATATTGTAATCCTCATTCTTCAAGTGCTTTCTACCGCATTAGTGTATACTTTTTAAATTAACATCACTTCTAAGAGACTGAAGGATGAAGATTTTTAGTACCATACTTGTTTTTCAAAGAAAGCAACTCATATAAGTGTATAATGGCTTGATAAGCCATCTTCTGAATTTGTTCTGAAGTGAAGATATACACTCCAAAACCACTATTTCCTAAACTGATAATGAATATTTGATGTTTAAAGGCTAAGTCTCACCACAAAAGAAAAAAGAGACAAAAGACCTAAAATGTGGAATCAAGACATCAAAACTACCAGGGAAGAGATTCTAACAAAATGATGGCATGACTGGCTACTAACATAGTGCATGACACCAGATGACATCGCCTGATCATTGGCAGCAGGAGCATGACCAAGCACATGATTGGACTGAACATGACCAACCTAAAGCACAGAGGTGCATGAGTCATCAGCTGCCATCAGCTGACGATGATTGGCTAGAAGATGAATGGAGATGACGAGTTCTCAAGTGCTTGTTTCCCAATCTGAAGATGAATAACGGAGATTTGATGTTTTTAAGTTTGATATTTTTCTTTCTTTCTTTCTTTGTTTTTTACCAGGTTAGCAATCAGCATCTAACGATTTGATTGGCAACAGTGTTTTCAGCTGAACCACTTGAAATTAGAAATCTGGAACGTTTTTATTTGACAGCTCATTTTCATTTTATAAATCCAGCTTTTTTTTCCCTTTCAGTTGGTAGCAAAAACAACCACTGTGACATCTGGTATCTTGGCAGTGAATGCTTTGCAGAGCACTGATACCAAATTGATGCAGAATGGGAGAGGGATGAAGAGGAAATTTTAGGGAAAAGGAGGAATAATTAAAAGAAATATTGGCAGAAAATAGAGGAAATTGGGGAAGATTATGATGGAACCAAGCGGGAAAAATCAAGACTTAATATTCGAATGTTGATCATCCATAATCAAAATGTTAGAAATGAAAAAAATATAAATTGTTATAAGCTACATACTAAACCCTAATGCAAACATGAAGTACCAAACATAACGGAATACATCTTAATAAAATTCCCTAATACTTAAAATTAAAATTGAATTTAAAAAACATTTAAAATTAATGAAAAAAATATCTCAATGGATTAATCCTTCAATAAGCATATATGGAATGAAGTTGGAAACAAGCATAGCAAGTGAAGAGGATTGGTGCAAGTCATCAATGTTACAATCCGTCATCTAGGAAAGCAACAGTCAGCTCACATATTTTCAAGCATGTTGATACCCGTTGAAGAACAAGCAGAGAATCAATAAACTCAGAATGGAATGCTACAAAATCTTGCAGGCAATATAGTTGCCAAAATGAAATTTTCATGCAACTAGTGCAGGATTCACTAATGAAAACGTTGCATCTTTTTGAATAATCTAAGGTTAAATCCACACAGGACATCACTTTGGCAGCTTTAAAACAATTTAGAACAATAGATTGGCCAAATTTTGAAAGTGAAAGAAACATTTCCATACGCTAGATATCTAATTCAAGCAATTCTTTCCAGCACAATAAATAACTTGACATTAATTAGCAGGAAATAGGAACAAACATCACTGCAAATAGTGAAAAACTTACACAAGAAACAGATGCTGTTATTGTACCTTCATCTATATAGAAGAAATTAAAGATCCTAAAACTCCTAGGGATCTATCAATCAGAGCATTGCAGAAGCTTATTAATTGCAACATAAGACCTATTTGAGTACCTAGGTTAACCAAAACAGCTACAGAATAGAACTAAGGCCTTGACAAATAAAATAAAGTAGTCAAATAATCTTCAACTCCAGCACTGGCATTGGGAAAAAGAATATACAACGGATTGCAGTAAGCATTAGCCAAGTGATTTCAAGTGGAGCACTGGTTTTTATGCCAATATATAGGATAATGAACTTGGCAGTCATGTCCATTGCATGTACAGGCTATTATTCAGCATCACTAAGAAGCAACCATTTTTTATCCCTTAAATGCCAAGCATGAAGCTTGAGTTAAAATGGGAAATTGAGAATGAAAAACAGACCATGATCATCAAACAATCATTCTCCAGTATATCGAAATATATATCATAACAACCATAACAGTTCAATAGCACAGTACACGTTGCAGTATACATTAAACAACAATGATTTTGATCTTTCTGCCTTCAGGAATAGAGGTGCTGTAGTCTGAAAAGCATATCTTTAGCAGAGTAGAAACACCCTGAACAGCTATCTAATGGAAAATTTAAGAAGACCAAGCAGGTGCTGCACATATTCTCAAGAAACCAGGATATTACATACAGAGAAAACAAATGGAAATAGCTAATAATATGGATCCTGTCACTATTAATGGCAAAAAAATCACTGCATATTTTAGGTAAGTAGTTCAATAGTTGTATGTGTAGAATACAGAATTGTTACAAATGTTTCATTTCACAGACACTCATTGAACTAATTTTTATATTTTGTTGTGGAATTTAAGTGTGTCCAGCTGCATAAAAGCATGGAAATAATCACTCTAATCTCATATCAACCTTAGAACAATCCGCCCAAGTTCATTATTAGAAAAGAATTGAAGCACACAAGAGTTGTTGGATGGAAATGCTGCTCCTTGGAAACTTTATAACCATTATTCACGAACAAACCATCACTTAAAAAGCAATTAACACATCACCAGATTCCATCAAACAAATCAAATTTACTGTAAAACTCTTGTAGACCAAATTAGGATGAAATTCAAAAGAATAAAAAAGCGTAAATAGAGAATCATTCGTAGAAAAATGTAAACGGGCACAGCTGATCCAAAAACAAAAACGTAAAAGACTTAATCCTATCATAGAAAAATCATATATAACCCACCAACAGAACACATTTCCACATTAAGGGAGAGAAATTTTCTGAAAAAGACTCACCAAATTTCATACTGAAATCGTGAGAAGACAATGCGTGAAATGGAGAAATGTGGGATGCAAGATCTTTGGAGAGTCTAAACCTGGCATTATTCAGTGCAAATGCTGCAATGTGGGGCAGTGATCATTGGAACCACTAAGCAAAGGGAAAAAAAAAACCATAATGTGGAGCAATAATGAGCAAAGAAAGAGATCTTGATGCATTCCTTCCACAATATAACATTTTTCAAGCTCTTAAAACCAAAAGAAAATTAAAAGAGGAAATGGGTATTTTCTACTCTGTAACAAGAAGAGGTGGAGAAGGAACAGAATGCTCTAGACAGTGAAAGAAAAGAAAACTTGTAAAAGGAATGGAATTGGAGCATGGGAGAAGAGTAAGATAACGCAACAAAGACAGGAAACACAGGAGGCTTCTAAAGGGGAAAAGCTGAAGGAAGCCACAGAGGACTACTGGTCCACGTTTGCCGTCCCCATTAACCAAATTGGCAGTTGGCCCCACTGACGATGATGTCTTCCTTTCTTGAATTCCTACGCTTCCCTCACGCATTCACCGTTCTCTCTCCTCTCTCCTGTCTCACTCCCCAACCCAATTGCACTTCCTTAATAAATAAAAGTACAACTTTTAAAATCTTGAAAATAAAAATATAAAAATTTTTCATGCATATTAATTAAAAAATATAATATTTTTTATTTTTTTAATAAGCAAGTGAAGTTTTTAAATTAGTGTCATTAGTCTTATTATATCATACTTTAAAAAATTAATAAATTCATATAATAATTAAATGAATATATAATAATATTTTAATTTATATATGAAATAATAATTCCAATAAGAATAAATTTAATGAAAACTATATTTACTTTTATCTCTTTGCAAAGTACTCTCTCAACCTTTCAAAAAATGTAATATTTATTAAGTTTAAGTATTTATCTTGAAACGAAAATGATATACCTTTTTTGTTTTGTAAAATATAACTTTAAAAGAGAATATTAGAGAAAAATAGTAAAAATATAAGGAGATCTTATATATTATTTCTTATTCCAATATATCTACCATAAATTACAATACCTTTATTTATAGGCACATATAAATAAAAGAGAAATGAATTTACATGAATAGAGGGGATTAACTTAGTAGATAAAAATATACATACATTGAATGAAACCAGGAGATAGGAATGTACCAACATAAATATATACATTAGATATGAAGAGATACATTGGATGTTATGAAGTATAATAGATATTTACATATATACATAACATTTGGTTATTTATTTCTTTTTATTTTCATTTCTTTGCTTTTTTCTTTTTTCTATGATTTTAACTAAACAATTGTGAGATTTAATTAATTATTCAAAATAATTGAAAATTCAATTAGTTTAAAAATTATCTTTAAATTTTAGTTAAGTTAAATAATTCATTTATATATTAAATATATTTAACTACATTTAATTCAATTTTGAAAAATAATTACCATCCTTGAGGATTTATTAAAAATACACTTATCTACATTAGTTTGAAAAACACTTTTTGTCCCTTATAAAAATTAATTTGTTTTATTCTATTTGTCAAATTAATATTTTTATCAAAAAGAAAAATAACTCTAGATACTAAAGGTACCCTAATTTTTTTTTTCATTTTTCTCCTTTCTTACTCCTTTTATCATTTTTTTATTATAATCAATTTTTTATCAATCAGTTTTTTTTTAGGAAATTGTGATAAATAACATTCCTCATAAGCTTAATTCAAAAATGTCCCTCATTATAATTTTAACTGGTTTTATCTAATTTTTTACATGACTTAACAACAATGCCCTTTAAATAATTTCAAACAAATTAAATGGTCTCGCTTTCTCTATCTTGCCATCTAAACAAAAATTTTAAAATTAAATCCTCATTTCTCTCTCTTATGAAACACTATCTATCTCGCCACCTTAAAGAGCAGAGATGATATCAAAGTATGTGTTTTGGTTGTTGGATTTATTGGTTTATGTTCTTAGAATGAAATCTCAAAGTTGAGGGGTTGAAATTAATTAAACATATCTATAAATTAGAACACTATATGACTTTGGCAACTTAAACTTGCCTATGAGTAAACAAATCAATTAGTTATTAGGCATTGCATTACTGGTTTTTAGGCATTGCAAGATTGGTTTTGGCATTACGTGACTTAGGCATTGTGAGACTGGCTTTTAGGCATTTTGTGACTTAATCATTACATCTTTGAAACTTAGGCATTATGTGATTGGTTTTAGGCATTGTTTGATTGAAGCATTACGTGATTGATTTTAGGCATTGCATGACTGAAGCATTGCGCGACTAGGTTATAGGCATTGCATGACTAGTTTTTAGGCATTGCATGACTTAGGCATTGTGAGGCTACCTTTTAAGTATTGCATGACTAGTTTTTAAGTATTATGTGACACATTTTTGATAAATTGATTAATTGTGACACTTATTTTCTCTTAAATTTTAGCGGCATGCCAAATGTGAAGCTTATGATTACATATGATGGTCATTAAGTCGATGACACTTACAAGGGTGGTGAGACACAAATGAGAGATGTTGGGAGTGATTTGTCATTTTCGAGCTCGATGAAGTTGCTTGAAGATGTTGTTTGGGTAAACTCATAGAATCATGAAATCAAGCTACATGTATTTCTTAGTCATGCCACAGGGGTTTCACGCCTAATTATCAAGGACGATGAAGATTTAGCAAGTATTTTGTGAAATGAGAAGAGAGTTGTAGTGTTTGTGATCGTTGAGGAATGTTATACTTCATGAACACGTTTTCCAATAAAGTAATCACTAAAATCATATTTATACTGCTTTAGACATACCATACCATGCAATCCTTAACTGGCAACAATTGCAATCACCATTGACATGCACATGAATTTGAGTAGCCTAGTACACACAAGAGGTGATTCTAAATGCTGTCTGCACAATTTTGATCAGAATGTGCATCGAACCAAATACTTTGTTCTTGCCAACAAATGCAATCATCACTTAAGACTACAATGGGTCCATTGCCATTCTTAAACGACACTACAACTACTGTGAATGATGGCTATGCATTTGATCAAATGCACGATGACTATGTAGAAGATGACACTACTAATTGGAATGATAAAGATTATGTTGGCGAGCATGATGACTATTTAGAGGAGGAAAGGGGTGATGATAATGACATTCTGGATTGCAATCATGTGAATGGTCACATAGAACATGCCACAACTGTTGTCTTAAAAGATGTTTAGTGCCATGACCCTATTTACAACAACCTATTCATCAGTGACAAGGGGATTCATTCACCTGATGCTAGTAATCAAGAAAGGGTAAATACAAGGGTATCTCATTAATGGATTATTCAGAGTGCAGATATGATCTCCTTTCAAATAGTTACCACTGAGGAGTCCAAATCAAACAATTACTACTTATATTGAGGAAAAGTGTTTCTGTCCAAGGCCAAATTGAGACTAGCCTTAAACATGTTGGCACTAAAAGAGCTTTTCGAAATTAGAGTTAAAAAGTCATGTCACTCTGGTTTTAAGGTTGCTTGTAAGGACAAGGCATGCAAGTTCGATATACATGCAAAATAGTTGCTTAATGGAAATTATTGGTAAGTTCACACATTCCACAAGGTACACACATGTACTGTTGATGGTTTGCAAGGTATGTATTGAACAATGAGCGCAAGGTTCATTGGTGAGCTTATGTCCCCCAAGTTGCAAGGAAATAATGTAACACCATTGAAACCTAAAGAAACAATAAAAGAGATGAATCGTAAATGGGGATTGCAATGCTTGCATGGTAAGGCCTGGCAAACAAAAGAGTATGTGGAGAGTGTTGTTTTTGGTCCCTCAAAGGAGTTATTCCAACTCCTACCTCATATTTCCATATGTTGGAACGTGAAAATCTCAATACAATCACAGTTATGGCTATCGATCAGGCACAACAATTCAAATATTATTTCTAAGTGTACGGGGTATGTATTCGGGGGTTCAAACTTGTAATGTGGCTTGTAGTTGCTATCAATGCCACACATCTAAAAGACAGATTCAAAAGTATTTTATTTGTTATTGTTTACAAAGGTGTGCATAAGCAGATATATTTGGTCAAATTTAGCATTGGCCACATTAGAGATGAAGAGTCGTGGTCGTGGTTTCTTAACCAATTACATCATGCTATTGGTTGTCTTGAAAATGTAATGCTGATTTCTGATTAGCATCGTGGCATTAAAAATATAGTTGAAATTCCAATCACCATCTTGATCGAATGCATTAGAGGCATGTTCCAACATTAGTTCTATGAACAACACAAGAAGACCCTCAATTTGACTACACCTTTCAACCATTAGGCTACTAGTCTGTTGGGCACATGGTTCCATGAAGCATGTCACTTTTCCACACAAGCAATTGATCGAGTAGAGTTCCAAGTTATAGGCGAGAGTAAGAATAAAGTAGTAAACTTGTCCACCAAGATGTGTTCATGTAGGGAATTCTAGACCAGTCTATTCCCATGCAGCCATGCCATAGAGGCAATAAGGTATGAACATCCATGTTTCTTCTTTGCTCTATAATAAATTGAACTTTTACATGGTTCCGTAATTATAAGTTCATTGTTTTCACAGTAAGTGCAAACATGCAGTCATTGAATTCTGCTCGAACTACTATAAAACTTGATCTTGGACGAAGAGTTACATTGTTCATATCACCCAATTGGGCATCCTAGTGATTTTGGGAGATCCTTTTAATATGAAACAAACTGGCATGATACCACCACTTTAGTGCGGGGGGGGGGGGTCAAGCGGGAAGACCTAGGATGACAAGGATTCCATCGATTAAGGAAGGTAGTCGACGACGGAGATGTTTAAATTGCAAAAGTTATAATCATAATAGACAAAATTGCCCAACACTATTTACAATTACATTGACAAATTTGGCACCATCTTCTAGTTAGTTGATGCCTTAATAATAACGATGACTGAAACCATGTTCAACTTGTAGATAACTCGAGCACACACAAAACAGTTGTTCAATGCTAATGATAAACTCTAAGAATGTATGGGGTCTCATAGATGAAGATCGTGGCTTTTTAAAATGAAGTGTATCACATATTAAATGCAAGTAATACATTAAATATTATCTTATATTATAGAGATGAAATGTGGCATTGTCCTTTTGCCTCAATCTCCCCATGTTTTACTTTGGAACTGAGATATATTGTGCAGCAGACGGATGCTGCATTTGGATTTGGTGATAGATGATGAACACACAACATTTAATTATCACATTGTACCATAGACAAAGGTGAATTGGAATATTTTGTAATTTTGAAAATTATCTTTTAATTTTAAGAAAATAGAGTTCTTGTAAATCAAATTCCCAATTTAAAAATGATCAAGACAATTGATTTCTTGTTAATAGAGAAATATTGAAAACACAAATAAAATTAAAAGAGTAAGAAGAGAAGGAAGATCAACATAAAAATTTTATAGAAGTTTGGCCTCCTTGCCTACGTCGTTTCCCTTAGATGAACTCATGGTTGTTTAAAATCCACTATTGAAATAAAGTTTAATAC